>NW_020954608.1:3440670-3920622 GCF_900497805.2 Vombatus ursinus | reverse complement strand
ATAGATAGATAGATAGATAGATAGATAGATAGATAGATAGATAGATAGATAGATAGATAGATAGATAGATAGATGGTACAGGGTGAGTTGAAAATGAATGGGTGATATCTGGAGAATAAAATTAAGGAGTGAGAGAGGATTATACTGGGAGAAGGAGAAAGGGAGAGGTAGAATGTGGTAAATTATCTCACATAAAACAGACAAGAAAAGACTTTTACAGTGAAGGGGAAGGAGGGGAAGGTGAGAGGGAATGAGTGGATCTTATTCTCATAGGATTTGGCTTAAGGAGGGAATAACATACATACTCAATTGGGTATGGAAATCTATCTTGCCCTACAGGAAAATAGGGGACAAGGGGACAAGAGAACAGGGGGACGATAGAGGGAAGGGCAGATCGGGGAAGGGGGTAATCAGAAGCAAACACTTCTAAGGAGGGACAAGGGTCAAAAAAGAGAATAGAATAAATAGCAGGCAGAATAGGATGAAGGGAAATAGTTAGTTTTCCACAGGATGACTACTCTGGAAGTGTTTTGCACGACTACACATGTATAACCTCCACCAAATTGCTTGACTTTTCAAAGAGGGTAGGTGGGGAGGGAGAAAGGGAGAAAATTTGGAACCCAAAGTTTTGAAAACAAATGTTAAAACAAATTGTTTTCACATGCAACTGGGAAATAAGATATACAGGCAATGGGGTATAGAAATCTATCCTACCTTACAGGAAAATTGAAGGGGAAGGGGATAAGAGAAGGGAGGGCAGAGATAGAAAGGAGGGCAGATTAGGGGAAGGGGTATTCAGAATAAATGCCATTTTGGGGTGGGGAGAGGGATAAAGTGGGGAGAAAATTTGGAACTCAAAATATTGTGGAAGTGAATGTTGAAAACTAAAAAACAAATAAATTTTTAAAAAATTTCTCCACTTCCTTTTCCCCTCCCTCCCCAATGCAGCACGCAATCTGATATAAGCTCTACTTATACATTCATATTAAGCATATTTTCACAATAGTCATGTGTATATCCTATTTCTAGAGAGTATCTAGAAATGCTGGTTTATCTTTATTCTTCATTGTTTTAATAAAGAGTTCCCTTTTTATTAAAAAAAAAATGCTTCAAGCAGCCAGAAAGAAACAATTCAAGTATTGTGGAAACACAATCAGGATAATACAAGATTTAGCAGCTTCTACATTAAGGGTCCGGAGGGCATGGAGTATGATATTCCGGAGGGCAAAGGAGATAGGACTACAACCAAGAATCACCTACCCAGCAAAACTGAGTATAATCCTTCAGGGTAAAAAAATGGTCATTCAATGAAATAGGGGACTTTCAAGCACTCCTGTGGAAAAGATCAGAGCTGAATATAAAATTTGACCTTTAAATATAAGACTTAAGTGAAACATGAAAGAGGAAAACAGGAAAAAGAAATCATAAGAGACTTATTAAAGTTGAACTGTTTACATTCTTGCAGGGAAAGATGATATTTGTAACTCCTGAGTCCTTTGTCAGTATTAGGGTAGTGGGAGGGAAAAAATTATATGTATGTATACACAGATAGATAGAGGGTACAGGGTGAGTTGAAGATGCAGGGGTGATATCTGGAAAATAAAACTAAGGGGTGAGAGAGGATTATACTGGGAGAAGGAGAAAGGGAGATGTAGAATGGGGTAAAATAACTCACATGAAACAGACAAGAAAAGACTTTTACAGTGGAGGGGAAATGAGGGAAGGTGAGAGGGAATGAATGAATCTTATTCTCATAGGATTTGGCTTAAGGAGGGAATAACATACACAATGGGGTATGGAAATCTATCTTACCCTACAGGAAAATGAGGGGGAAAGGGGACAAGCGAGCAGGGAGATGATAGAGGGGAGGGCAGATTGGGGGAGGGGATAATCAAAAGCAAACACTTCTGAGGAGGGACAGGGTCAAAAAAGAGAATAGAATAAATGAGAGGTAGGATAGGATGAAGGAAAACATAGTTAGTTTTTCACAACAGGACTACTATGGAAGGGTTTTGCAAGACTACACATCTATAACCTGTATCGAGATGCTTACCTTTTCAACGAGGGTGGGTGGGGAGGGAGGAAGGGAGAAAATTTGTAACCCAAAGTTTTAAAAACACATGTTAAAAATAAAAAAAATTTTAAAAATGCGTCAATGACACTTTTTCTTTTCTCCTTTTTTTTGTGACTCTATTGCTAGTTGTTTTGTTGTTCAGTCATTTCAGTCATGTCCAACTCTTTATGACCCCATTTGGGGTTTTCTTGGCAAATATACTGGTTTAGTTTGCCATTTCCTTCTCCAGCTCATTTTACAGATGAGGAAACTGAAGCAAACAGGGTTAAACGACTTGCCCAGAGTCACACAGCTAGTAAGAGTCTGAGGCCCAATTTGAACTCGAGAAGATGTCTTCTCGACTCCAGGCCCCACACTTCATCCACTGTGTCACCAATCTACCCCTCTGTTGCTAGTAACTCAAATATAAAAAGAAAACCATCTCTGTAACAAGTATATTTAAGGGGGGGAGGAATCCATCTTCAAAATTGTTTGTCTTTTTCTATATTTTGAGTCCATCATTTGTCTTTCAGAAGATAGAGAGCATGTTTCCTTCATTGATCTGTTTTCTGGAGTCCTAGTTGCTCATTGTATTGATTAGAGTTCTTAAGTCTTTCCGACTTGTTTTTCTTGACGATGTTGTCTATTTTATAAATCGTTCTCCTGGTTCTGCTCACTTTCCTCAGCTTCAGTTCAAAGAAGTGAACCACTTTGATGGGCCACCTAGTATACCTCACCATGAGGCTAGTCAATTCTCTCTTCCCATGTTGGTATCTGTATCCCTTTTCCTTTTTTTTTTTTTAAATGATCCCAAATTCCTTCAGACAACAGCCCATGTTTATGAAAACCAAAATTCTACCAGTATGACTGTGAGGCATGGAACACTACAGTCTCAAAAAATGGAAAACAAATATAACACAGAGAGCAATGCAGTGGCATACAAAGCCTGTGAGCAAGCTATGGTATATAACAAGTATGGGACTTCAAAAAGAACTTTAAAAGAAGAGGCTGATCTGGAACAAATGGGAACCCAGATAGGACAGGCACAGATCTGGAAAGTGATCTTAAGGCAAGACTCATTTTATTTTATAATTGTGCCAGAAGGAATAGAATAGCAATATTTAGTACGGAAGGTTCTGGAAATTCAAATGAAAGCCTCAGGGAAGGTCATCTCACAAGTGTCATTTTTCAAATGGTCCAACTTCTCCACAAAAAGAGCTTGGTGACAGAGAAACAGAGACAGAAGGAATGAGAGAGCTCTATGCCCTTGCTTTCAATGTTCTTAACTCTTCCTCATGCCATCAGATTCACTTTCACAGAATAAAACCACAATACAATATACAACAAAGAAAAAACAAAAAAGTGGGTTTGCTTAATCAAGGAAATAGGAGAAAAAATCCCAAACCAAGTTGTCACTGGATATTTTGTTACAAAGCAACAAAAGAGTACCCATATGACATTAAATTGTTCACTTAAAATCAAGATGCACAATTCCTTTCAAACAAAAAAGAATGCTTTTAAAATAATATTTTTGAAAAGTGTAGTGCTAAATCAGTATTCCCGCAATCAACAACTTTGATGAACAAGAACAAAAGAAAATCATGTATTAAGTATGAAGAACTGTTTGATGTTAGTGAGGAAAAGGTCCCTTAAGTCTCCCACAAATTTTACAATTTCAGCTTTCTCATGAATAATACTTTTATTTCAGGACAGAGATGGTTTATGAAGCTGGCAATGTTCTTATTCATTCCCTCATCTTGTTTTTCCCTCCCTTAGTGACCACACGTATTCCCACAGTTTAAACTATCACCCCTGTATGGATAATTTCTAAACCTGTATCCCTAGATAGTCCTGATCACTCTCTCTAGAGCTCTAGTACCACATTTTCAACTATTTTCTAGACATCTTGAACTAGATATTCTATTGATATCTCAAGCTCAATGTCTAAAATTGAATTTCTCCTCTTCACCACACAAGGCAGATAATCCTTTTCATTTCCTTATTTATGTTAATGGTACCTTCATTCTTCTAATCTCAAAATGAGGGAGTTATATGATGATTTTTGCTTCCCCTTGAAAACTTCTTTTGGGTTCTTTAATCCACCTTCCTTTCCCTGGGAGAATGGTCCCAACCAATGGTATTGGCCTGTGGCTTCAGTTCTTTTATTTCTGAGTAGAGAGGAATCTTAGATCAGGCAGTATCCTGATCCATTTGATGAGGAAGATGGATGTCTACTGGCACCTCACTGAGAGGATTAAGGATATCTCCTAAATTCTTAAGGCTACTATTGATATTTGCATATCATTATGGAAGAGAAGTGACTAAATCTTTGCAGTGGGAGATAAATTGTGGTTCCAAACTTCCCTTTTGTTCTCTTGCAAAATGGGTCCCTTTCTGAAGAGCTCCTAACAAGTTAAGCACAGTAGATGGCAGCAGAGCTAAGAGCAGATCTAGTTATAGAGGTGGGGGTTGAACTGGGCAGGGAGTCAATGCAGTTAATAAAGATAAAGAGAGGAAGTGGCAAATCCTTTCAACAAGGTGACTCTCAGAAAAGATTGAGAAATACGTTCAGCCTCCTACCTGTAGAACGGAGGAATTTCTGAACAATTTAAAATTCCTGGAGAGTTTAGGAATCCTTCCTTTTAGGGGAGAGGGTCAACTTCTTAGAAGAGATGAAAAAAGAATTGTATCAATTTCTTACGGTGTACTGAGAGTTATTTACATTGTTTTGCATTTTTCCTGATATAAAGTCTGTCCTATTCCTTGTATCCATTATTGCCTTGAGTATTGATATGGGCGCTGAAGATCCTTTTCCCCACACCTACAAAGATGCATACATTAATTAGGTGCTGAAGTTCCAAAAGAAATATTTGGGTAGAGGCAAAATGAAGGACAGAGAAATAACTTGGGGAACCATCCTCAGCATAGAACTTGGTACATATAACTCCAAAGCTTGCAGTTATAAGTCATGTGGCCATACTTATCAATAAAATATAGAGACATATTTCTTCCCTTCCTTTTTTCTTCCTTCCCTCTTCCCTCTGCATTCTACTAAAGAATAATATATTTCCAAGGCAAAACCACAAGGTGTTTAATAATCCGATACTTTTGTATAGAAACTAATGCTCTTCTTTACTGGGTTATTCTTTTAGATGCCGTTCATGGAGTCCTATTCTTGGAGTACACAAAGTAGCCATTTCAGCATTGTTTAGAGTTAGCAGCGAAATTAATTTCTGAATACATCAGCGATTCTATTACCAATAAACTCAGTAACAAAAAGTAGAGCATTTTCATCAGCGCATAAATAAAACCTAGTGCCAACTACTATTATGTGCTATTATTAAGCCTACTATTTATGAAGTGCTTTGTACATGATCATTTCTTTTTTTTCTCTATTTCATGTATTATTAAAAACTTAACATCAAACACATTAATATGAACAACTAAACTTGCTTAGTGACTGCAAAATTAATTTAAACACAAACTCATAACCTTAATTTTGTTTCTGTAAGCCTCCCATAGAATTTTCTGCAGGTCTATGTTGTCTTATTTTACATGACCATCAAAATACACAAAATGAAATACCTGTAGTTTAACTACAGGTCCAAAAGGGTCCAAAGGTTCTCCACATGCCTCGCATATGATCTCCATTTTAATACCCAGGGTCTCAAAAGCATCAGTATGTTAAGTCAAATTCATTAAAATTGCACATGCAAAAATACTTATTGCATGACCTTTGGAAGTAAAAATATGGGACTTTAGAGATTAATCTGAAAAGAGTACCTTTATTTAAGAGTCACCTTTAATAAGCAAGGATAAGATAAACTTTCAATTAACAAATATGTGCAAATATATGGTAGAGCTAGTGAAAGGGTGCAATGAGCTTTGGGGGGCATGCTCAATAAAATAAAGTAAGCTGGCTAAGAAGAAGAGGTAGATTTCAAAGGTTGATCCTGAAAAGATACAAGGGATATGATTTCACGGAATAGCAAGTCTATTCTTTGCATGCCTGCACCTGACCAGAAAAGTTCACAAGATTATATAATCACAGATTTAAAGTAGGAAGAGACTCCATCAGCTCCAACTATCTGATTTTACTGATGAGACACAGAAAGTTTAAGTGACTTGTGAAATTTTCCATAGTGAATAATAAATGTCTGCAGAAAACATGACCTCAGGTTGTCTTGACTGCATGGACAGAAATCTATCTACTGGATCATCAACTAAGAAACCAAAGAATTTTACATCCCTAGAAGAGAGACTTGGGCCTGGGTACAGATTATACACATTTACCATGTTCCCCTATTCCCCAAGGCTTCTTACCTCCTGGCTAAATATACCCATTTCCTTCAACCAGTCTTCATATACCATGGAAACAAAGTTCTTTCACCATCTTTGATGTCTGCCTTTGAATTCTTTCCAACTTATCAGAGTGATTCCTAAATCACGGTTCCCCAAATTGAACCCAATATTGCAGATGTGATGTGACCCTGAAAGAGCCCTGGAAGGCTGTCACTTTCTGAAAGCTAGGTCTCTAATCTGGGGTGACCCAAAAGTCTTAGTATAATTTTAAACCAGTGAAGCTATTAAAGCTTAAAACTGCACTAAGAATTTAGAGAAACCCGTACATAGAGTTCTCTTATTGTGATTCACACCTACTTTATTCCTGGAAGATATGCCTTTTTTATGTGATGGTCATTCTTTGTACCAAGGAAACAAAGGAACCATGGTGGCATGGGCCTGGAGTCAAGAAGAGTTTAAATCTGACCTCAGACACTCACTAGCTGTGTGACTCTGAGCAAGTTATTTAACTTGTCTGCCTCAGTTGCCTCAACTGTGAAAGAGATAATAACAATACTTACCTTGCAGAGTTATTGTGAGCATCAAATCAGATATTTGTAAAAGCACTTAGCACAGTGCCTGACACATAATAGGTGCTATAAAATGCTTATTCTCTCCCTACCCCTTTCTTCCTTCTCTTCCCCAGGGTCAAAGATTTTTTTTAAAAGGCTTAATTTACTTAGATTACCATCATTATGAAAAGGTGTTTATTAAATAAGTTAAACAGGCTCAGACATTAACTTCCCACTTACAATCTAGGACCTCATGGGGCCCATCCAAAGCCTCCTTTAAAAAAATAAAAAGCTCATTTCTACTAAGAAAGATAAGTAAGTAGTTAGAGGGTAAGAAGAAGTACAGTAAGCACCTCAGATTTATTTGATAAAAGTCTCTGTGCCAGTAGCACTATAAAGGTTCCCAGAGGGAAAATACAATAGTAATGACTCCTAGATACAATTCCCCATAAACATTTAAAATTAAAGCTTTCATTCATTAAGTGCAAAGCAAACTCTGTGACTGTGTATTTATTCTGATGTAGACATTTTTTTAGCATCACATTTATTGAAGCCAAGTTTTAAATAGCTGCCCTGAGTTCATAAACATCCAAAATTAAAGTACATAATCCCAAGTCACAAACTAAAAAGCGTAAAACAGTCAAAATGTTTACACCACTGATGTGACTCAAGTCAGAAGAGAGTCTCTATGCAAATAAAGAAGAGAAAAGATATGGAAGGTAACTAATGTGCTATTTCTAAGTCCCAACTAAGATCCCATTTTTTTACAGAAAGCCTTTCCCAAACCCTCTTAATTCTAGTGCCCTTCGTGTTAGGCGCCTAATAAATGTTTATTGATTGCTGTCCTACATGTGCTAAAAATTATTACATAAGGGACATTTTTTCCCTTCTTTGTGCAGACTTATTATCTCATTTTGCGCAGAACACTTGAGGAGGAAATCCCTGCCACAAACGCAGCAAGTACTCTACATCTTACAGACTTTAGGAGTTACAGGAACAGAGTTTCTGAAATGGCAAGTGACTTGTCCAAGTACACTCAGCCTAAATTGTCTGAGTCATGGTAGAGTGTGAGCCCATGTTATCCAGACTCTTAAAGTAAACTCTCTATCCAATATACTACACATCTTCTCAAGGAACAGCTAAACATCACGTTATAAACAAAAATTGAAGTTAGTGATTACAACCAATGATGCCCATTGATTGATCTATGTAAAACAAAGGAAAAATAGTCTTGGATCACACACTTGTTTTCCCTATTTTCCCAATTATAGATTTTTCATAAAGTTTGATAACTAAGGCAAAAAAAAATCATCTTTACTCTTCACTTCCAGCATTTTACAATGTCCTGTGATAGATAATCTGAAGAACATAATTCTTCTGGGGAAAAAAAAAAAGAAAAATAGTACTGTTGTCCTAAGTACCAATTACAGTCAAATATAGAAGCCTAAATTAGACAGCAATCAAACTTGCCCAGATCATTCAAGAAGCTACTAGAATTTATTTCAGAATGGTTAAAAAATAACTGGATCATCTGAGAACCAGAGGGAAGTGAGGAAAACAAGGTAGGGAGAGGAAGGGAGGGGAAGGAGGAGACAGAGAGACAGGAGACAGAGGAAAAGGAGGAGAAAGAGGAGAGAGGGAGGGGGAGAGAAACAGAGACAGAGAGAGACAGAGAAAGAAACAGAGAGAGGAGAGGGAGGAAGGAAGGAGGGAGGGACAGAGAAAGATCTATAAAATATACCATTCAAAAGTCTACATGAGAAATAGGATATGCTCAATACAGAGAAGGACTTTAATTGTGGCCAAGACATGTAGAAATACAGAAAAAAGAAACTAGTCATGTAAATTCTTTCAGTATTTTAAGAATAGGACAGAGAGTATGAGATAGCATGGATATACAAGACTTAATTTTGTTTGTTTTTGACCTTTGAGGTTTGCTGATCACTATCTCAAACAGAAGTTACTATATTATTAACTCAGTTTCCGGAAAAGTTATCATGTAGACCCTGCACTGTCACCACAAAATAATACGCTTTTTTAGGTATGTGATTTTTGTACTATCACCAGTATACCACTATATCCTGCTGGTAGCAATTCAAATTACAAGGTATTTCCTGAAATAGGTCACACTTATCAGGCACTAGATTTTTGCTGGTTTAATAAAAAAGGAACCAGACAACTCTTTTTTCTCAGTCTACATAAATATGTCATCATTGATTAAAAAAAGAGGGGGGTATAGACAGATAAACAGACACATATATACAAACACATTATGTATATAAAAGTGGGAAAAAGCTGACCAAAAGCTGAAAAAGTAGCTCATTCACAGTTCTGTTAAGAAATCACTGTATATTGCATGGTAATACTAAGTACAATATACAAATGGTAAATGCTATGTGTGAGGAAAGTACAGTGAGTGTGTGTGTATGCGTGTGCATGTGTGTGTGTGTGTGTGTGTGTGTGTAAAATGCTCTCACAGAATATCAATACCTAGAGCACTGGGGCTATATACCACATCTATGCTTTATTTAAACACTTGGCTACTACTGTTGTTGCTAGATGCTACATGTAAGGCATGAGCATAAGCAAGTTTCTCAGCATCTCAAAAATACCCAGAAGCTTCATAAAACTTATAGAGTGAATAAGAAAATCCGGAGGCTCAGGGATCTTTGTAAAATACTTTAGTCTTAAAAAACAACAACAAAAAAAAAAAGGATTAGCATATGATTTCCCCACGTGTATGAAAATTTAGAATCGAAAGAGACCTTGAATCACAATTGTCTTGACCAAACCTCTAGATAACAAAATTGGAATGAAACCAGGTCATATAGGTAGTAAGTGGTAGAGCCAGAATTTGAACCCAGTAGGGTTCTTGTACTCCAAAATGAGTTCTTCTCTTTGACATTTCACTAAGGAATTCTAGGAAATTATGGTGTGTCCTGGCTGTTTTCTAAATGTTAATGGATCTACAAAATGCTTGACCTCTCTTCTCTTTATTTGAAACTCTAAACAATGCAGAGAAAGAAAACTGTGCACACACATGTGTACATGTGCACAAACACACACACATGCATGCATCTGCCCTACAGAGTAAACAGAGAAACTGGATGCATCTAGTTTGTCATTTTTGTTATTTCTTTTCTTTATAAATGAATAGTTATGCATAATAGGCATAAATTTTATGTTTTAAAATGAAATTATATTTTACGAATAAAATAGACTCCTGAATGTACTCCAAAAAGGATTGATATTTATTTATTGATGATAATTATAAAAGGATGAGAACTGATTTCTCAAACAGATCATCTTAAAACTAAAGAATACCATGATTCTGCCAGGCCAAGCCTCAAACAGTTTAAAACAGACATTTTTGCACCTCAATTTCTTTAAAATGACAGATTTGGACTAGTACTAGATGACTCCTAAGGTCCCTTTCAGCTCTGAGTCAATGGTCCTGTGATCCCAATGATTGCTTTTTAAAATAACCAATTTTACTAATCGTGCTGGCAAACATCTGGGCTACCACCATTTTCCACCAATAAATAGCAATGGCTAATTCTAGAATCTTAGAATAACAGATTTAGAGCTAGGAAACACCTCCAAGGTCATCAATTCAACCTCCTTATTTTACAATTAAGGAGACTGAGATTTATAAAAATGAAGTGACACTATGGATACCATCATCCACTGATTAATAAAATACATGCTCTTTTGAAAGAATCCCTGGTAACTTTTTGTCTTCATGTATTTTATTAATTCCAACAGTTTCCATGTAGCATATTTTGAAAGCAGTGTTCTACATATATGTGTGAGATCTTATTTATTCATCACATATGGATTCATGGCTCCCTTTACAATAACTCTTCAACTCTAAGGGGCCCACAACCCGCAGATTGGTAAAACCTACCTTACTGATTTTTAAAAATACATTTCCTTCTCTTCTTTGTACCCCAAATCTAATAAGTCACTAAGATCTTTCAGTTCCTCTCATGAAATGTTCTCTGAGTCCCTTCTTTATTCTTCTTGCTGCCATTTCCCTAATTCTAGGCCAATCAATCAAACAAGCATTTATTAAAGGCTCACTACATGCCAGGCACCTTTCTAGGCATTAGAGATACTTGGAGCCAGGAAGACATGAGTTTAAATACTGCCTTGGACACTTGCTGGATCAGTGATTCTGGTCAAGCTGTTTAATCTGGGTTAGTCTCAGTTTCCTCATCTGTAAAAACTGGGATAACCAAAGGATCCTAACTCATAGGGGATCAAATAAGATCACATGTGATGTACTTTGTAAGCTCTGAAGTACTACATAAATGATAATAATAAGTATTATCATCATCATCAATAATAATCCCTACATTCAAGGATCTTTATTCTATCTGGTGAGACAAGTATGTACACAAGCATATAAAAATAAAGATAAAATAATAAATAAAAATGAACATGAGGTAATTAAATACAATATACAGAGGAAGGACATTAGTTGGGGGAATCGGGGAAGGTTTCATGTAAAAGGGAAGTACTTAAGCTGCTTCTTGAAGTAAATTAGGGATACTTTGAAGTGGAGGTGGGAAGAGAATCCATTCAGACATGGGGGATAGAGCTAAGCAAAGGAGTTTATTTATCACAGAGGCATTTGACTTATTCAATTTCTTTTTCTGAGATGGGGTTAAGTATTTTACTTCCTCTTCTGTTAATCTACCTAATTTATATTTTTGTAAATATTCATTCATTTCACTAAGATTGTCAAATTTATTGGCATACAGTTAGGCAAAAATAGTTCCTAATTATTGTTTTAATTTCCTCTTCCTTGGTGGTAGATTCACCCTTTCATTTTTGATACTGATAATTTAATTTTCTTCTTTCTTTTTTTTTAATTAAATTAACCAAAGGTTTATCTATTTTATTGTTTTTTTTTCATAAAACCAGCGTTTAGTTTTATTTGTTAGTTCAATAGTTTTCTTAATTTCAATTTTATTAATCTCTCCCTTTGGTTTTCAGTATTTCTAATTTGGTGATTAATTGAGGATTTTTAATTTGTTCTTTTTCTGTTTTTCTTTTTTTTTAGTTGCATGCCCATTTCACCGATCTCCTCTTTCTCTATTTTATTCATGTAAGCATTTAGAGATATAAAACTTCCCCTAAGAACTGCTTTCATTGCATCCCATAAGTTTTGGAATGTTGTCTCATGATTGTCATTCTCTTGAATGAAGTTATTGATTGTTTCTGTGATTTGTTGTTTGACCCATTCATTTTTGGGGATTAGATTATTTAATTTCCAATGATTTTTTGGTCTATCTTTCCATGGCCTTTACTACATATGAGATTTTTAATGCATCATGATCTGAAAAAGATGCATTTAATATTTTTGCCTTTCTTCATTGGATTGTGAGGTTTTTTATGCCCTAGCACATGGTCAATTTTTGTGTATGTGCCATGTGCCACTGAGAAAAAAGTATATTCCTTTCTATCCCCATTCAGTTCTCTCCAGAGGTCTATCATACCTAACTTTTCTAATGTTCTATTCACTTCCTCAATTTCTTTCTTGTTTATTTTCTGGTTAGATTTATCTGGTTCAGAGAGGAGGAGGAGGAGGCCCCCACTAGCATAGTTTTGCTGTCTATTTCTTCCTGTAACTCCCTGAACTTCTCCTCTAAGAATTTAGATGCTATACCATTTGGTGCATATATGTTTATCAATGATGTTACTTCCTTGCCTATGGTGCCTTTTGGCAGGTTGTAGTTTCCTTCCTTATCTCTTTCGATAAGATCTATTTTTGCTTTTGCTTTGTCTGCACAGAAGCATTTGAGAGGCACTAAAGTTGGCTGGATAGGGGAAAGAAGGGGCCAGAAGTGCAATTAAGGACAATCCTTTTAGCTACTGTATAGAGGGTCTTGAGGTAGGGAGACCAGTTAGGAGGCTACTGACAAAATATAAGTGAGAAGTAATGGGGCCTAAAGCAATATGGTTGATGTATGTATGAGAAGAATTGTTGTTCACTCGTTTCCGTTGTTTCTAACTCTTCGTGACCTCATTTGGGGTTTTCTTGGCAAAGATACTGGAGTGCTTTGCCATTTCCTTCTCCTGCTCATTTTACCGATGAGGAACCGAGGCAAACAGAATTAAGTGACTTGCCCAGGGTTACACAGCTAGTAAATATCTGAGGCCAGATTTGAACATGGGAAGGTGAGTCTTCCTGACTTCAGGACTCGCACTCTATCTACTGTGCCACCCAGCTAGAGAGAAAATGTAAGCAGAAGAGTCAAATGTTGTACAAATAAAACAAGGGAAGACTTGGCAACTAAGTAGACATACAGATTGAAGGAGCATGAGGAGTTGAAGAAAATGTCAAGTGCATGGGCCTGAGAGACTGGAAGAATGGTAGTGCCTCTGACAGAAATAGGGAAGAGGAAGAATTTATGCGCTCAAAGACTTTGCATGCAATTAGGGGGTGAAACCTGTAAATACCGGGCAGAAATCAAACTAGGTGAGGGTAAGGAGGGGGACTAACACTGGGAGTATCATGAAAGGTCTCTTGAAGGATATGGAAGTTAAGCTGCACCGTGAGTGGGGCTAAGGACTCCAAAAATAAAGGGGAAGGAGAGCCTGGGGAATATCACATGCAAAGGCCTGGAGGCAAGAGATGGGAGGAAAGTGATAGTGCTTCATTTCTCAATTTCTAGTTCTGTTCATGATACTCCCTAGCTTCCAGATTATACCCCACTTCATCACCATTGATCTAATCCTGCACATTCTTTGGAATTGAGAAAAATGACAAACTTCTTCCTGACTGCCCCTGCTGACAATCAGGTTTTTTTTTTTCTTTCCATGGATCTCCTTTAGCATTTATACCATAAAATCTAGCCTTCAATAATATGATGCTTTCTGTTGTTCTCCGGTTCCTTCATGTACATGAACAATTGAGCTCCTCCCCAATGAAGGTACGAAGATCTTCAAGGAGAAAGGATCGTGCATTCTCTTTCTTTTAAATTGACCACTGTCTCTGATGGTGGCATAGTGCTGGATGCAAAGTAGAGTCTAATCAATACTTCCTGACTAGTGGCAGCATATCTCAATGGAAAGAGCATTGAAGTTGCAATTCAAGTCTCAGTTGCCATTTCCTTGTCTACTTTTTGCTCCTCACTCATAACATTTCTCATTGCGTGCCTGGAATGCAGTCTCTCCTCACTTCTACCTCTTAGAATCTCTAACTTTCTGCAAAGCTTAGCTCACTTCCTTCATGACCCCATGGGGTCATGACTCACAGTTTAAGAAGTGCTGAAGAGGTCATGAATGGAAAAAGTTTAAGAAGCCCTGTGGATGATGCCTTTCCTCATTTATCTCAGCTGCTAGTTGCCTGACCCAGATATTACTTTTTACTCTTTCTGTCTTTTGCCTTTACTTACAGGTGTATATACTGTTTTCCAAAGAGAATGCAAGCTCCTTGAGGGACTGCTTCATTTTTCTTTTCATCCACTAGCATCTAGCACCATGTCTGGCATATAGTAGACATACAGATTGAAGGAGCATGGGGAGTTGAAGAAAATGCCACGTGTATGGACCTGAGAGACTAGAAGAATGGTAGTGCCTCTGACAGAAATAGGGAAGAGGAAGAATTTGTGCTCTCGAAGGCTTTGCATGCAAGAATAAATGCTTTATAAATAAATGTTTGCTGGTTGATTAAGCAAATCTTTTAACTCATGTGATCTTGTTTTTTCAGATGTAAAATGGGGATGATACCTAGCATCTCTACTTCACAGGGTTGATATGAAGATATAAGTGGGAGGGAATTAGAATATATATAGCACAAATTACATGTTATTGTTTGGTCATTCAGTCATGTCTAACTCTTCATGACTCTGTGGTCTCTGATGTTCATGGAGTTTTCACAGCAAGGATACTGGAGTGGTTTGCCATTTCCTTCTCCATTGGATTAAGGCAAGCCAAGTCTAAATGACTTGCCTAGCATCACACAGCTAGTCAATGTCTGAGACTGGATGTGAACTCTGGTCTTCCTGACTCCAGGCCCAATGCTCAATCTACTGAGTGACCTAGCTGCCTCTGATATTGCACCTACTATGTGTTCAGCAATTTTTTATAAATATCATCTCATCTGAAACACATAACTCAAAAATGAGTACGTAGGAAGGGAGATGGGGATAATGTGCCCTATAATTATATTTGATATACATCTATGTAATCATGCATATGTATGTGTTGTGATCAACTGTTTTCTACCTAATCACATAAAGGAAGCATGCATATACATGCCTGAGTTTGTAAGAAATTACAAATAACATGTATTGATAGCACATTAAATGAAGCAAACACATTTCAGCATCTTATACCAGTTTTGCAATATTGAGGTCTTTGTCAGATATAGCTTGTCATGTACAACTTGATTTTCCCTCAGATTTCATCTGCTTTTCAATTTGCATGGAGCTCACCTGTTACTTTTACTAAAGGAAATGAATGACCACCAGGGCAACTTTTGCTATTCATCCTCTTTTCAAGTATTCTCAAGAAGGAAGGTTTCACAGCATGACACTCAAGACAGCACTCTCATGACATTCTGAATTCATATTCCTACAACTAATCATGACAACTTGTAATGAATTCAGATGAATGAAATCAGAAAAAACAAAAGAAGTGATTTTTTAAGGAAAAACTGTTGCTAAACAACATATTTTTAAAAGGAAAGCTATTTAAAAAAAGTTAAGGAAGGAAGGACTGAAGACGATCTAAAAATATCAGAAAAAAAGTGTTGACTGCCAAAAAAGGAAGCGGAACTATCAGGACAGCATGAAAGTATGAAAAGGATGTAATGGAAAAATTTCCAAGAACAGAGAGGGAAGAATAACATTCTTAAAAACTAAATACGAAAAAAAACATTGTGACAAATGGTGATAAGCAGATTTCAAGTCACTTTAGAAATAATATTTCTTGATAATAATCTGACATGGGAAAAACAGGCAAAACACAGCATGAAGAGTTAAGCTTCTCATCTTGCAACATCACTAACTTCCATCAGGTGTCAGCAAAACTTCCTAAAGATAGAGTTATTCATTCCTTTAACAATTATATTCTAGCTTCTAAGTCATTTCGCTGAAATTTGAAAACTGTACTTAAAAAATACCTCTGCTATATCTAGAATGTTAATGGTAGCACTATGAGGACTCCACATCCAATCCCTTATACTATATTAATTTATAAAGAGAAATGCCAGGTTAGATCCACGACAATGGAGCATTTAAGGTATGAGTATTAAAAACAACCTCATTAGTTTAAATCAGGAGTTCTTAACCAGTTTTGTGTCAAGGATCCCTTTGGCAGTCTGGTGAAACCTATGTATCTCTCTTCAGAATAAGGTTTTAAATAACTGAGGGAAATGTTAAATTTCAGTTAAAGGTTAGTGAAAATAATTTTTTTCCCCATCCAGATTCACAGAACCCCTGAAATTGGATGTTCATAAACCCCCAGGTCAAGAACTGGTTTAAGGAGACGTGAAAACATGTATCCAAATGATATATTTTCACTCCCTTTGCAGTACAGTCTCCTTGAGTGGGTATATAATTACTCCAGTTAGGTTGCCATTGTAGACAATATTTTTTGAACTCTACTGAAATCCTGAAGAAATATGAGGAGTTAAAGTTTTGAGAAATGGTGGTATCATTGGAATAAAGTGAATAGCCTTTGAAGGCAACTACTTTGAAGGGCTAACACTCATTGAATATAGAAGGTCTAGTATACTAGTTTATGAAATAGTAACATTATTTTATAGTTACATGTTATTCTGTATGACGTGAGAAATTCAATAAGTCATTGGAATTTACAGGTCACAACTCTCCTAAGACCAATTTGCCTTCTTTTCTGCGATGATCCAAGCCATCTCTGTTGGCCAATCTATGGCTAACAACTAGAGTGTCAGTGGAATGCTCAATAACCTGTTTTTCCCCCATTGATCAGCAAAACACATGGTTATCAGTGCCCTTCATCTCACCTTAAGAAGAAAGAAAATGTGCTGGCTAGCTTTTCCTCTAACTGAAAAAGTCAAAATTCCTTTTATGAGAGATCTTAATTATTGCATATAGTGTCGTTTGGCGAATAGAACCACCATTGTTGAAGAGTTCAATTAAAATGAATAAATTATTATTTATAGAAAGAGATTAAGAAATGCAATTATAAAAGCAGTACCTTACAATGCTGAGTCTTTTGCTGGGCCTTTCTTAATTTTCACTTTAATCATGAATGCACTCAACTGTGAAGCTTCTCCTCTTAGCAAAAATCCAATTAATAAGGGCAAAAAATTACATATATATTCCTAACTCGTACGATATTTGACTGGTCTTATAAGAAGGTTACATTCCTGTTATGAATATTATGTAAATACGTAGTTTCTGAACAATATTAATTTGTATAGTCCATCTCTTTGCCTACAGGGTACGGAAAGAAAACAGGCTGTAGTCAGCAATCCTGAGTTAAAGACCAAAGTGTAATATCTATTACCTTCCTGACCACGGACCTATCATTTTACATTTCAGCTTTGGTTTCCTCATCTATAAAATGGGAATAAGCATACTTGTACTATTGACTTCACAGGAGTATAGTGAAGACAGTCTACTATAAAATGTTATGCCTATATAAGTTATTATTACTGACCAGCACAACGGGAATATCTGGATCCTACAGGAACACTCTTTTATTAGCCAGCTTCATTTTATTATTGATCTTTCCAATACGGATCACAGGAAAATAGACGTGGAGCTAATAGAGACCTCAATAGCCATCTACTCCCTCATTTTAGAAATGAGGAAACTGAGGTCCAATGGAATTAAATGACTTGCCCAAGATCACAACGTTAATAAGTGTCGAGATGGGATCTGAAGACAGGACTGCGGATTCCAAAGCTAATATGCTTTCCACCTTACCATGTTAGTTCCCTAACATGAATTTTAATCTGTTAGGTTTCTTATGCAAAAACCCTAATGCAAAAGACAACAAAGAAGAAACTATTCAAAAATCAGTCCAGATTTTCTCTTTAACTTAATTTGGCCTTCAAATATTTGATATAGCATTGCCTATATCAATGTATATAGTGGTACAGCAAGTCACCACTCATGACTGATATGTAAAAATTGGAGTAAAAGATATCACCAGAGATACGTATGACTAAAAAAGCAGGTGATCTGGTCACATACTGAGAATGAGAGACAACAAATGGACTGCCCAATACTGCCTTGGTGTCTATGAGATATTAAGAGAGTAAGAAGAAAGCCTCCAGAGCATAGAAGGGACCCTGTATGAATATTTCATAGAAAGATACGGATTAAAGACTTCATAAGACAAGATGGCATAATTGGGGCCACTATCTCCATAGGGTAAGTGTATCTTCACACCAAAAAAGGGGATCAAATATTTATTAAGGCATCAATTAAAGTAAGTGTCAGTAAGTTGGCTCACCACTGGCAGCCCAAACTTGTCATTGGTGACTTCCTCTCTGAGCTCTGCTTCTGGCTATATATGCTAAACTTTTGCCAATTACCACTTGACTAGTCTTTTTGCTTCAAGATTTAGAGATTTAATGTGACTAAAGAAATGAAATAATATGAGAGTATTGACTTCAACAAAATAGAACTAGGCTTTTTGCTAGACAGGCTGAAAGTTTTGTCATGGGGAGAAAACTATTAACTAGAAATTCTCAGTTTTGTGATAACTAAAAAAAAAGTTAGAGTTGGTGAGGTTATTTTGACATTAGCCATACTCATAGCTCACAGTCAACATTTGTATGAGGTGCCTGAGAAACCACCATTTTGATAGTTTGGGGTAAAAAGATTATAAATTAAAGTACCAAGCTCTTTGCCTCTCTGTACCCCAACTGATTTCCAAGCTACTTGGCTTTAAAATTATGTTGTGAAAAAATTATATTGAAATACTCTGTTGGGGTAGATAGGTGGCACAGTGGATAGAGCACTGGCCCTGGAGTCAGGAGGGCCTGAGTTCAAATCTGACCTCAGACATTTGACACTTACTATTAGCTGTGTGACCCTGGGCAAGTTACTTAACCCCATTGCCTAGCCCCGCCCCCCCAAAAAATACTCTGTTATGTTACAGTGACAGTAAGTATGAAATAGTAGTGAGATGGGAGGGGGTACCTGGCTTCAATTCCTCCTTCAGACCCAAGCTGTGTAAACTTGGCTAAATCACTTAATCACTTAATCTATTTTGAGCCTCAGATTCCTCAACTCTAAAGTGTGGGAAATAGAGCTTGTACTTCTCTACCTCAGGGATGATGAAAGGAAAGCATTTCTGAATCTGTTAAGGCAGATTGTAATTATGAAATCTTAAAAGTAGTTATACCCATAGAACTTAAATTGTATAATTTAATTTTTGATGTTAAAAATGAAATTCTAGCCCTTCACCATGTGTTTTCCCCACTTAATAATGAACCCTAAAGTCATACTTTCCCAGTTAGAAAACAAATTTCACCATTATTTCTGTTCATTTATGTCTCAGATTTTTCACCTAAAGAAACCATTGAATGGGTCTCATATCTTACTTATTTTGAATTTGTTTTTCTTTACAACTTGGACTTATAGCAGCACGGATTTAGACACAGAAAAGACCTTAAAGGTCACCCAGGGAAATATTCTCATTTTTCAGAAGGAGAAACCGAGGCCTAAAGATTTTGAGAACCCTGAAAAGAACCTGGTTTTATAATTAAGAAATAAAGTGATAATTTCCCTTTCTATATTTCTGGCCAATAGGTGACGCCACTAATTCCTACATGGCTCTTAATTCTATTTGGAAAAATGATTTCCAAACTGAGCATCTTAAAGTCAAAGAAGTTAATATTATGATTCTAATTATAATGATGAGCCATTGATATAAGGAAGAAAAATAGCATTTTGGGGACACAAGTTCATGGGGTTATCTTCCATTAGGAAATGAGTTGACATACCAAAGCAACCTTCTCCACTGCTATGCATAGCAGTATTTACTACCTTCATGAACTTTAAAATTGAACCTGTAGCCAAGTATATTTCTTTACCAATTCCTTTCCTTCTTGTTATATCACAGTTGCCCCCCCCCCCAAAAAAAGAAAATTGTTAAGAACATAAGATTACAAACTTAACACATCTTTTTGGAGACAAAGAGAGATTCCTAGAGAAACTTACTTCAATAGAAAATTTCCTAATTTGGGATTTTTGTACTTTAGACATCATAGGTAGTAAAATCTGATACATGTACAGGTAACATGCTAAAATGTGATAATTACTGTCACAACTCATAGCTCAAAATCTAATAATTATGGGATACATTTCATCCCAACCCTGGCAATTGAATTCTCCATAGTCAATCTAATTGAGTCAGTATCATTCTATGTTCTTAAAAATCTAAAATTCAGCTTGATCCTGAAGGTTAGAAATGGTATTCACAATGACCATTTGTTCTAAGAATATTAAATGTTTTTGTGAACATTTTTGATGTGGGTAATGACTGGACTCAGATTAAGTTTGGCAAAGGGAATCCCAAGTAAGAAAAGTTCTACTAATTGATGAAGACATTTTTTTTCTCACGTAGGACAGAAATCAGAGCTGTAATTGCAGGCCTAGAGTGCTATACATTGTGCCATTATATGTTATAATTACATAAAATCAGAGAAATTTAAATTCATTTAAATTTATATCTTCAGAAATGAGATGTAACATTCATACTACTTTACCCAACTACTATAATCAATGAAGAGGTTTAATGTATCTTTGGAAAACACATCTCATGGGGGGAGGGGAAGCATGAAGGGTCAAACTATTTAACTGTAAAAATTCTTAAATGGACAGGATTACAACTCTAGAGATAAAAAAGGCATCAATGAAACACAACTTGGCCAGCTTAGAAAAAATTTATTTTCAAATTAAATTTCAAAGGTTTTTTTTTTCAGTACCAGTCTCCATGAAATAATATGAAAATAATATGAAAAAATTTTAAAAATGACACTGATAAATTGCCCAATTTGTAGAGCCATTAAATTTGAGAACCAAGTTTTGGTTCAGTAGAATATTACCAAATGTAAAGAAGACAGTATCAGAAGTTAAACTTCGAATTCTGGGTTAGGACACTAATTGGCTTAGTTTCCCACCGCATTTTTTTCAATTTATCCAGTATACAGCTCCTTTGTATGTATGTATTTACTTGTCCCCCTGAACTCACCCTCCCATTAGAATGTGAACTCCTTGAGGGCAGGAACTGTCTTTTGTCTTTTTTTGTATCCCTAGTGCTTAGCAAAGTGGGAGGAACATAGTAGGTGCTTAATAAATGTTTATTGACTGATTTTAGACTGAAGGTCTTAAAGGCAGTCAATGGATCGGTCAAGAAACACTTATAATGAATCAGCAAACAGTGCTGAGTAAGATACAAAAGAATTCCAAAAGAGTTCCTGCCCTCAGGGAGTTTATATTCTAATGAGGTAGACAAGCAGGAAAACAGGTACATACATAGGATATATAGAGTAAACAGAAGGTAATCTCATAAAGGAAGGCATTAGCACCTGAGCAACTAGGAAAGGCTTCCTATAGAAAGTTGCTACTGAAAGAAGGCAAGCAAACCAAGAGGTAAAGATGAGGAGAGAGAACATTCCAGGAAGAGGGGGACAGCAAGTACAAAGGCATAGAAATGGGAGATGTTCAGGAAACAGAAAATTAGACACGACTGGAACCAATATGTAGAAGAATAAAAGGGCAGCTAGGTGGCGCCATAGTGCATAGAGTGCCAGGCCTGGAGACAGGAAGACTCTTCCTCCTGAGTTCAAATCTGACATCAGACACTTACTAGCTGTGTAACCCTGGGCAAGTCACTTAACCCTCTTTGCCTCAGTTTCCTTATCTGGAGGAGATGACAAACCACTCCAGTATTGCCAAGAAAACTCCAAATGGGGTCACGAAGAGTTAGACACAACTCAACAGCAACAATAACAAAATACAGAAAATACAGAAGTCTGGAAAGGCAAAAAGGGGTCAGGTTGTAAGGAGATTTAAATGCAAAACAAAGATTTTTAAATTTGATGTTTGAGATAAAAGGAAGCCACTAGGATTTACTGATATGGGATAATATGGTCAGACCTACTGAGTGAAAGATGTACTGAATGTCAAGAATATTGAAGCAGGGAGACCAATCAGAAAAATATAGCAATCATCCATGAGAGAGGCAAACAAAGAGGAAGCGTGAGATGAGATCTATATGACAAAATTTGGCAATGAACTGGATATATAGGGTGAGTAAGAGTCAGGAGTCAAGGATGAGACCAAGATTGTAAACTGACATGTAGGAATTCTCTAGCTTAGACTACGTATCTTTTTGCATTTCTACTATTTTCAGAATTCTAAGGGCAGTTAAGTCAGTCATTCACTCAATAATATTGACAAATCATCCAGTGCCTACAGAGTCAGGTATGAGGAAAAAAACAAGATACCAGAGGAAGTGGATGCTATCCTTGCCCCTGGGGAACTAAAATCCAATGGAAAAAAGAGATTAAACAAATAAACAATCATTTATTCAAACATTTATTAAATGACTGCTGTGTACTTAGCATGTGCTAGGTTCTAGAGGAGATACCAAGGCATTGGGGGTATTAGACTCAATTTTTGCTCAAGAGCTTTAATTCATGAGAGGACTGCCACGATAAGGTAAATGACATATTAGAGTAATTTTTAGAGAGGATGATTCTTACTGCTCTGCCTAAAACCTATTTGAAAGAGAGGGCAAAGGTCAGGGGTCATCCCAGAGGTTGAAAAGAGAAAAAGAGAAAATAAAAAAGGAATAAAATGATGGAAATGTAAAATCAAATACAAGTTGATCAACCAAAGTCAGGAGATCTGACAACGTTCTGCAATCAAAGGATACAGAAAGAGAGGTCAGAAGTGAACTGAATAGCATGGGGAAGAAGACCTGGGTTCAAAAACTGTCTCTGGTGGATAGAGCTCCAGTCTTGGAGTCAAGAGGACCTGAGTTCAAATCTGACCTCAGACACATGACACTTACTAGCTGGTGACTCTGGGCAAGTCACTTGACCCCAATTGCCTCACCAAAAGGCAAATAAATAAATAAATAAATAAATAAATAAATAAATAAATAAACAAGCTGTCTCTGCTACATACTCTCTGTGTGACTTTGGGAAAAATCACTAAGCCTCACTAGATCTTAGCTCCCTCAACTGTCAAACAAAAGCAGTAGATTAGATGGCCTCAGAGGTCCTATCCATTTCTAAATCTATAACCTAATGATCTAAGATCAAGATATGTGGGAAAGGGAGAGAGTCTGCTGTTAGTAGCAAGAGGAATATGGGAATGTAGAGGGAAAGAAACATAACAGATGCATTTATTCACACAATCTGTCAGTCTCTGTTTCCATTAATCTCTACATCCCTTTCTGTCTTTCTCTCTCTCTGAATGTCTGTCCATCTCTCTCTCTCTCTTCACTCTGCCCCAAATGAGTTTTGCCTTGAAGACAGTCAAATAGAGCTATCCCTCTAGACAGGGTGATATGAGATTAGAGAGAAAATGAGGTAAATTTATCTGAGACAAAGCTCTAAAGTATATAGATAGATAGACAGACAGACATGACCGAGAGAAAGAAACAGAGCAGTTATTAAATGTTTACTACACACCAGAAATTGATAAACAATAGCTCAATGAACCCACGATGTAGAAACTCCCTCAACTGATGCAGATCCCAAAGCACTAAGGCATTCTGGTCCTGTGCAATTTTGTTTAGGTCTTTTGGGAATCTTCTGTAAAATATCTACTCAACACACTAGGACATTCTTTTGGTTCTTTGAGAGTGCAACACTATACTGGAGAATAATTCACATCCTGGTAGCAGCTGGATATGCACAGTGGTCCCAGGGAAAAAGATGTAGAAAAACACAGTGCTAGGGAATGAGTTTTGGGACATATCCACAGCCAATGGGTGAAGGAGATGATGAAAAATCAGCAATAAGGACACAGGAGAAGAGGCTGGAAATGTATGAGGTGGGGGAGGGGAACACAACCCAAGGATCTGTGCTATCCTTGGAACTAAGATGTTTACAAAAGAGAGGGGGAAAGGTGACTAAAAGCAGCAAAAAGGTTTAGAAGAAAAAGACAAAACAGACCGGCACTCACAGATTAAAAAACTTAGAGTGATTACATGAGGGAAGAGGCTTTTGAGTTCCTCCACTGGTTTTTGTTTGTTTCACACGGAACCTGTGATTTCATTTCATGGTGAATTTCAGGTGACAAGTTTAGAGTATTAGAGCTGCCTGGGTCACTCGCCCAGAGTAATGCTGCC
Source organism: Vombatus ursinus (assembly GCF_900497805.2). Lineage (NCBI taxonomy): Eukaryota > Metazoa > Chordata > Mammalia > Diprotodontia > Vombatidae > Vombatus > Vombatus ursinus. Next base: position 3,896,394 of record NW_020954608.1, on the reverse strand, counting down.
GATGTTGCTGCTTGTCCTCTGTTTTCAAAGAGGACCAATGACATCACAGGGTGATATCTTGACTTGTGCATGAATTCGATTTAAGTAAGTCAGAGTTATACAGAATTCTCAACCTCACTGTCTCTTCCAAATTTATGGAAGTCCAATGCCAGGACAAAAGTCAAGATGACTGCTGATTGCCCAGGATGCAGTGGATGACTTTGGCATCGTCAATGTCTTACCAAGATCTAAGTACTGAACAGCACCTGATTCAGCCACTTTCATGACCATTGGAAAAAAATCATTCTCTTCCACCCACTCCACTGGGGGAAGTCTATACATGTTTAAGATAGACATCCTCCTAACTCACCAACAGGTTTGAGGCCTGTTGGTTACCTTCAACCTTATTTAGCTCATCTGTTGAGACAGTTTTATCAGGGTGTGTCTGCTTCACATGCTACAGTTTCTTGGAGTCGCAGGTAAGAGTTGAGCGTCAGATGGACACCAAAGGTGGATGAAAAGCACTTGGCAAGCCCTCATACCAAGGGATTAGTCTTCCCTGACACCCAATTTGTCAGAGGTAAGACTTGAAGACAAGGCTTAGTGACTCCGAGGTCAGCTCTCTGTCCATTATACAGAGCTATATCTCCATTGCTTTTATGAGTAGGCAAATGGTAATGCCATTAAGAGAAATAAGAACATCAGGAACCAAAAAAAAAATCATTTTTAAAGGAAAAGAGTCAGGGCAGAGTAGCAGAAAAAACCTTGAGTCAGAGGATCTGCTTATGAATTCTGGCTCTCACCCAAATGAGCTGTGTCACCATGTGTAAGCCTTTTGACTTGTCTTGGCCTATTGCCTCATCTGCAAAAGATGAGGGTTGTACTAAATGATCTGTAATATTTTTATAGGTCTAAATCCAATGATCTCCAACCTCCTCATTTTACAAATGATCAAGGCCCTAAGAGGTGAAGTTTACATAGGGAGCAAGAAGAATTTGAACCAATGTAGATTCTACAATTCCAAATCCAGTCTCCTGACCATTACATTCTTCTGTCTCCAATTGGGACAGACCTTCCAAAAAACAAATTTAAAGAAGTGCCAGAAGGAAACAGAGACAAACAAGATGGCTTGGAAGGAACATGAAAAATTTATTTTATGTATGTGTATGTATGTATACACATACACATGTGTTATATACAGTGTGTATATAACATCAGTGTCATTAACATATATTAAAAGGAAGTCGCATATAAAGTTTTATAGTTTCATGTACAATGTTATTTCTGTTCTACATTGCAGGTGAAAATGTCCTCTTTTTCTTTTCTTTTTTTTTTTGTCGTTGTTTGTAAAGTTCAAGGGAAAATGTTTTTTTCCCTAAAATTCCTGATTCTTCATAGTATCAACAAAGGAGAGATTTACCATGTTTTCTCTGTCCTCCAACAAAGGGGCAACAGATCTAAATCATGTGATCATGTATCATTGACTTTCTTTAAGTCATACACCACTCTCTTTAGATTTGTAGTTTTGTGTGCAATCATCTTTATTATTGTACTATGTTATGGAAATGCTTGTTTTATTCCATAAATTAAAAAAAAAAGAATTTCCAGTGTAAAATCATAAAAAGCTTCCTGTTAAGTGACACTCAACTGATTCTTATATTGATTTTCCTAATATAAGAATGGCTGACTAATATTATTGTTCTAAAAATTTTACAACATGTGAAACCATAATAGAACTGATAACTGTTTTCAATAGTTTCTTTTGCTTTACTAAGTCACTTCCTACTTCTCTCAAGGATGTCTAATAGCAGGTGCCCAGAGTCTTGCTCATGAATGTTTTCAAAAGTGTGTCGGGTTCCAGTCTAAAATACATGATGGACATCAGTACCAGGTCAAATCATGGCTTCCTCCCTATCTCTTGGGAGAGGGAGGAGGTAACTGACCTCACCACTGAGAATAGTCTGGAATGTTGTTTATAGCAGTCAGATGAACTACATGTAGACACTCTTAGCTTTAACTGAATTAAGTCCCAGTGAAAAGTCATTTCATTTCCATCTTCATTAACTCTTTCATTTGATAACAGTATAGCATGGTACTGGACTTGGACTCAAATGATCTGAGTTTCCAGTTCTGACTGGACCATTACTTGTTGCATGATCTTGGGCAAGTGATCCAAGTTCTTTGAGACTCAGTTTCTTCATCTGTAATATGGCTATAAAAAATGTTCATATTCCCTAGCCCACTGGATGGTAGTGAAGATGATATGAGAGGGTGGATGCACTTGGCACTTGGTTAATTTAAAACACTAAATGAATGGACACTATTATTATTATTTAATGCTATAGTCCAATAAGGTAAGCATTCTCCCCCTAAGTCTCCCCTCTGCTACCTCATTGTGGCAGTGAAGTGACCCTGAGTCAGTGAAAGCTCTTAGAGGCGAGAGCAGTTTCCAGCAGGTTCTGCCAAGATGAAAAAAGATTTCAAATACAGTCCCTTAACTCTGTGTATCTGAGGATCAACTTCTGTAAATGCAGTGACATATTATCAGGCTGGTTTTAGAAATGATGAGGTGGATTTTTTTGGTTTGTTTGTTTGCTTTGCTTTTTTCCTTGTAGGTACAGCAACTGTGACTGAAGGAAAAGCCGATACTAATGAGACAGAAGATCACTGAGGTGTTGAAGAGAATCAGAAAACTGGGTATCAGGTCACCTAAAGTTCAAATTCCATTTCTTCTTATAATTGGCAATTGGAGCTGCAGAAAGAACCCTACTCATACACTCAAGAAACCTGAGTGTAAGCGTTGGCTCTGAGAGTTCCAAGCTGTGTGACCCTGCTAATGTCATTTCAACTCTGTTTCAGATTGTTCATAATCCGCAAATAGGGGTAATAACACTTGTACCACCCACTTCAAAAGAGTTGTTAGGAATCAATCAATTAATCTACAAACACTTATTAAGCACCTACACTGTGTCAAGCTTTTTGTAAACATTCAAGTTCTTTAGAAATCTAGGTCATTATTATTAACAATTTTCCTTTTCTGATGGATTTCTAGTCTGCCAAATCAAGGGTATACTTTAGATTCAGTTTACATAAATGCTAACAAAACATTTAAGAAAGTCTTATCTCTGCAGACAAGATGTAGAGATGTAAGGCTGGATAGAGGGATTTGAAACCATCTGAATGGCTAGACCAAAATGGTTCGATATCAAGCTGGGGAGACGTTTCTCGCTTGAGTGTCCCAGGGATCTAACCTTGGCTCTGTGATTTAACATTGTTATAAATGAACTGGATGAAGCTACAGTTGGAATGCTTATTAAATTTGCTAGGAGAGATTGTTAATATGTTGGATGAGATTCAGTATCCAAAAAGATCTTCACAGGTGAGAATGATTGTCCAAGCAACAAATTCCAAATTCAGTGTTTTATTTTCTTTTTCCCACTGTAGTAGGCACTAGTGAAAGTTAGGTCTATTCTCCCTGAGTTTCTTTATATGATGTGTCCATCACTCTGCTGACATACTCTCCGTTCCCAAAGATTGAAAAGGGCTTCCATTAGAATAACCATTACTCTCCCTCTTGTCACATCTTGACAAATCTGCTTGTCTTCAACTGTAATAAAAATGCTTTGCTGGCAGCCAATAATAGGCAGTGAAAAAGATTTTATTGGGCAATAATGACAGATTTTGGTTTGAAACACCAATTTCTACACAATAGCTATGGATCCAAGGCTATTTCTCATTTAGCTCTTAGTTATATCCCTTTAGATCTCTTAAGCCCATGGACAAGTTCAAGGCCTTTTGTCTTCTTTCATAGATTTTTGCAATAATTTGACAGAGGTCTAGGAAATATGTAGATAGTGTTATCACTAAAATTGTAATAGTTCTTTTTAAATATAATTATAGTGGAAGGCCTAAAGTCAGCAAATGGAATGTAGGCTTAACACTTTTTAGCAGGAAGAGCACACATGTTAAAAAACAACCAAAGTCTGGGCATATGCTTACAGCATAAACTCACCTGCATTGGAGCCTGTCAAATTATAGCGGGCATTAAGTTTCTTGATGATATTTTCATGGATTTGATACCATTCACTCTCTGTGTTGCACCTATGAAAACAGTGAAACCCTGTTAAGTCTTAATGACGCATAACAGCAAGCAATGTTCTTAGTAGTTGATCTGACCTTCCCGATCATAAACACTTCCTTCTTGTCTCATCATTGAGACAAGGTCTAGGTCAGATTTTATCATGATGTTCATGATAACCGTTCTGAAATAAGCAGGACCCCCAAATGAGCCCCTAGTCCACTTCCTATCCAGGAAACCTCTGTTACAAACTGAATCATCAAAAGAAAAATCCATATAGAATAGTGGCTACTGTGACACTGTCCATACCAGTGGTTCTCAAAGCTTTATCTGGGGATACCAAGGATTCTAGATGTAAAAAAATATTTTCATAATAAGATTAAGGTATTTTAATTTTGAAAGGGTAAATATCAATAGATATAACCCACATAAACAAAAGCTTTGGTTGAGAGGGTCCTCAAGAATTTTTAAGAATGTATAGGAGTCTCAAGACCAAAAAATTACCGAAACACTGGTCTCTACTGAAGTCAGTGGTCATGATAGATTTCTTCTACAATAAAAATTAGGTTGAATATCAACCTCTAATCACAACCTTCAAGGCACAATGTATTCAGTATTTATCAAAGGGAATTGAACTTTTAAACAAAGTATAATTCAGCTCAGAAAATATTTCCTAGATTAAGTAAATCTTAACTACTTGAGCACTCTGGGGCCTATTTTTCTCCTCCCCTATTACAATTACTTCCTTAGCTAGGGTTTCATTCAGGTCATTGTCTCTTGCCCTTACAGGTATTTCCAAATAAGCTGCCATCTTGTATTAGACACTAACATTTCTCTCCATGAGCTGAGAAAAGGCAGCCTCAGTGATTAAAATAAAACCAGAGTCGAAATTATTCCCTGGTTATATCTTTTCCTACACCCTGAATCTGAAGCTGTTAGTTTATATTTTACCTATTTTGCAATTCACAGGTACTTTCATGATGGACATTATTTGTCACACATATAACTTTCTGAACAGTGAGGCACCAAATAGAGCTTTTAAATGTGGATGACTAGAAAACTGAGATCAAATAAAATATGACCAGCAGTAAGAAATAAAATTACCTTCCAAGAGAATTTGCATGTAGTTTTTTTTTTCTTCCTTCTTTTACCTCAGTGGGTAAGGAGAAAAGATGGCTGGCATCTTACTAGGTACCTAAGCAATATCAATGTTCAAGTCTTTTCTTAACCAATAAAACCCAAAATGAAACTAAAGCTTATTCTAAAAAGTCTAAGGCCAGAATTTGTGGCTCATAAACCAGAGATTCAAAATATTCCTTAATACTGTGTTTAAGTTCCAGAATAGCATGGGATCTGGGAACTCCTAACAGAACTTCCAGACTGTCATCAGATTTGATGTCAGTTAAGACACATAACATTCTCACTCTCTTTCTCTCTCTCCCTCTCTCTCTCTCTCTCTCACACTCTCTCTCTCTCTCACCTTGTTTAAAAACAAACAAACACAAAAAACTAAGTTCCTATTTTCTTTTCTCTATGATTTCTCCCTAGCGGATAGTTCTTCTTATAAAGACCATCCATACTCTATATTCCTGAGGTTTCTCCAAATTCCTTGGAATAACCCAGTGCTCTCACTTGATGATGAGAAAAATACAGCATTAAGATGTGTTCACCAGAGAGGCAGTGGGCCATATGGGCGATACAAGAATTCATGACTTTTATTCTGCTTTCTACATGATCAAAGAAAATATATTTAGCTGTTTCTCTCTCTCTCAGTTTTCCCCTACGTGGGGTGGATGTAACACTTGCTATCTACAGTTTCAAATAAAAGTGTGAGTATTGATGACATTATGTTTGCTGAGAATTTCAGTTCCTTAAAAGGGCAATGTTGAAAAGTAATGCTTTTGTTGTATTACTCGGGAGCCAGGCAGGACGGGACCTGCAAATGCATTACTTGGTTCTAACATGATTGAGAGTGAATTTTCTTTGAAAGAGACCATGACCATGAATTTTAACCCTCTTCGGGAATGATTTATATGGGCAAGACATTTAACTTCTCAATGCTCTAGGACATTCTCTAAAACTTTAAGTTGCAAGAGGGTGTCCACCTTCATTGGTAGAGGAAATTTTCTCAGTTCCCTATGAAATCATAGGCCTAGTTTTTTAGCCCTGTACTCAGTTAAAGACAAAAAAATGATATGGTAGAATAGATAGAAGGGGTTAGTCTTAGAGTCGGGAAGGCCTGGATTCATGCCCTGCCTTTGACACATCCTGGCACATAGACAAGTCCCTTCACCACTGTGGCACAGGTAACTCTCCAAGACTATAAATTACAAAAGAATTGCTCATCTGCATCAGTGGGAAAGTTCCTGATAACGCTGTTGAAATCATAGGTCTGAACAAAAACAAACAAAAAAGCATTGGCACACTCCCAAAAGAGAAAAACAGTTATGAATTTTACCAAATATTTATGTATTTTAAAACAGGGTCAAAGGTTTCTACATTCTTATGGGATAGTTAGTTCTCCTTGCTTAAAGACCTCAGTTTATCAACTAATTGGTAAATGTGTGACACTGTGAAATGGAGAAGCAAGAGATTATGGATAACAACAGGAAATCCATCCATGTCAGTGGGGGAAAAGTGTTAAGTATGTGCCTATACAGTAATCCTACATGAATGAAACATAAATGATATATATCAAATAAATTAAGGTAATTATTAGAATAAACTGGTGTAATTTATGGCAGGCATGGATGAGCTTCAAGAGTTGACTCTGAGTCGTTGGAGGCCAGTTGGGTGGGAACACAAGGTTTGGCAGACCTCTCCAGGCTGAAAAGGCTCTAGGTTGGGTGTGCTGGATATGGTCAGAGAAGAAATACGTAAAATGTCATCTCAGAATAAGTTCAACTTTGAACAGACTTAGCTCCAGAAGTTTGGCCACCAGCTAATTAAACTTGCTAAACACTCCGACTCCTACAGACAATCTATAAAACAGGGGTTTACTTAGCCTCTTTTTGTTATGGAATATTGCTGGTAGTCTAATTAAATCTATGGACCCCTTCAAAGAACGTTTTTAAATATATAAAATAAAATACACGAGATTATGAAGGAAACCAATTATACTGAATTACAATTTTATATATATGTATGTATATAGATAGATAGATAGATAGATAGATAGATAGATAAAATTCATAGATTCCAGCTCAAGAATCCCTGATCTAAAACATAGAAAGGTTGGATCTACATTGGTAAAGAGATAACTCACACCAATGAATTCCCAAATTTTTTAAATATTTCAGAATTAATTTTGGCATTGTGTTCAGAGGGTCTCCCAGAAATATTCTGCTCAGTGATAAAAAGTTTTCCACAAAAATTTTCTTAGGAAAAAAAAAATAACCAAAATTCAAATTTAATGAAAACTTAGCTATAAAATGCAATATATGTTTTGGGGATGGGGAGATGAAATATACCAAATGGCTCATTTTATTAATTCCAACTTACTGTTAAGGGTAGGCTTCCTAATATATGTCATGTGACTGTTTTAGCCCACTTCAAGGTTCGAGACCCCTAATACGTGAAACTTCAATTTTATGAATGAAGCCAAACATGAAGCCAAACCCCTGTGTAACTTAGGTGATTGAGACATATATATGTGTGTGTATATACACACACACATACATATATGTATGGGGATATAATATATGTGTGTATATATACATATATTATGCTACTCTTTATCAGTGATGGTGGTGGTGTAGCTCTGATTGTGGTAGTTGTTGTTGTTTATAGAGCACTTTACATACATTATCTGACTGGAGCTTCACAAGAACACTGGGAGCTATTTTGAGCTATTATCTCCATTTTACAAATAAGGAAGCTGGGACCCAAAGAGATTAAGCGACTGATTCATGGTCAAAAAGCTAAAAGATAGCAAAGGGTGTGATTCAAATCCAAATTTTCTGATTCAGTCAGGTATCTGCCAATTATACAAAGCCCTATACCCATTTGGGAGTCCCAAATGGTATAAAAATATTTGTAATATTTTTGTTTTTTAATCCCATTTTCCCAGAAAATTTTGCCAATGTATTGTACAGAAAGCAGATGAGGGAATTCTGCAGAGCTATGATTAAAGTTGTTATGTAAACTGATACTACAGTATAGTTTGGCACTATATGGTAAAACAAGCCTTCTTAACCTGGTGTCCAAGGCTTATTTAATATTTTGATAATTGCACTAAAAGCATTTCAATATAATCAGTTTCCAAAGTAATTCTATGTATTTTACTTATGCATTAATAAACATTATTCTTAGAAGGAGTCCAGAGGCTTTAGCAGACTGCCCAAGGGGCCCATGACATGAAAAAGGTTAAAAATCCTTTTGCTATAAGACATTTGCAATATAATTGTAACAACATCTTCCTTTTGTAGGAGATTTCTAGTACAGATAAATGTTTTTATTAGGTAACACATGCACACATACATTTATGTTGTGATGCTTTCTGCTTGCTTATAAAATGTTCAGGAGCATTTGTGGGGCCATTTGTTATATTTCTGGGCTGTGGGAAAGGGCTTCCTGTCCATGCCTCCCTCTCCCCCCCCCCCCCCCCCCCAGAAAAAAAAAGGCACATAGAGAGAGAGGCAATATACTCACAAGGCAAGTAAGTGGGACCCACCTCTACATGGGACAGGGCAAACATAGCCATACTTTTTACTGCATCACCAAACTATAATGGCCAAATGTCTCAAAGCATAAATTTGGGAATAGAGGAAAAATGTTTCCACTTGCCTCCCTGTTAATCCAAAGGCTAGCAAGTCCAAAGGTAGCTCCTAAGAGAGCACCCTCATAAGAAAGTCTGCCATAAAAGAAAGAAACAACCTTGTGCTGTTGTTTCACTAAATGAACTTCACATGGACCTTGCATTAGCATATTGATAGGTTATATGGGGATCAGATGATTGACAGAAATGGACAGAATGTGTTCCTCTCCTGGAAAGACTTAAGGGAGCTCTTTAGCAGCTGAATTCCTTCCACTCACTGTTTAAGACTTGCTTGGCTATAGCATATCCTTGAACAAAAGCTCTTCAAGATATGTCAGTTATATGTAGGATATATGTCCTTTGACTTCCTTGGTGGCCTTGGGTTGACGTCATGAAAATCAAATAACAGGTAATCAAATAGCCTCTGATTAGTGGCTTGAAACAATGACATTTACTTAGGTTACTATTAAGACTGATTTGCCTATATTCTCATTTTCTCTATTTCTTCCCTCTTTCTTTCCTTCCCTACCCTCCCTCTAATACTCAGTTTCCCCATCTTGCCCAGAATAGTAGTAGAGGGGGCTATACAAAGGTTCATTCCTTCTTACTAGTCAGCATGGGGCAGCTGATTTGCTCTGTTTTTGACTTAGATAGGTGTACCCCTTTTTAGGTAACTTTATGCACCACCTCACCTGGACATTTACCATATTAATGCTGAATTTGATGTAGGTGGTCAATCAACTTGCCAGTGAAGCTCAAAACTTCAGGGCTCAAAAGATCTGTCAGCTTGTAGCTAGGATTACAGGCATGTGCCATCATGCGCATTAACTAATTTTCATTTTCTCAGAACTAACTGATGTTCAGGGAAGTGGTCTAGAAAAAAAAATGGGGGAAGCCATCTTGGAATTTTAAACCCATAGTAGAGAAGCTAAAAAAGGTGGGCAATCAATATTCACATTAATTGAGAACTTAATGTAGTTATCATTTGAGAAACAGCCAGTGGCAATTAGCGAGCTTATCCCCATAACACTACACATGTTGAGTCTCTTGGGATAGACCTGTGAAATCCACATTTTATGTCCTATCACCCATAGCTAATGCTAGCAAGAGTAGTAGAACTCTCATTTTCTATTCCCTTGGGAGTAGATGTAAGTGATTGCCCCATCTTTTCCCCAAATACAAATGCCTGAACATTTCTTACATGTACACTTTCAAGATGAGGTCATCCTTGGTCTCTCCAGTCAGCAGGTCCGCAATACTGAGGACTGCACAGCCAAAGGGCCGCCGGTACTGTACACTGCACGCGTTCTTCTTCTCACCAGCCCCCATTCGACCTGTCCAGTAAAACAATGACAGGACACAGCCACTTGACTGGAGCCATCCTCATGAGTCATGCCCAGCTACGTGGCAGTCCAGAAATAACTTCATGTTGTGATTGAAAGGAGGATTGGAAACCTGAGCTCTAGTTCTACCTCTGAGACTAAATAGCTGTGTGACCCTGGACTTGTCACCTAATCTCTCTGGTACTGAATTACTTCATCTGTAAAATGAGAGGATTAGACAAGATGATTTCTAAGGACTTTTAGTTCTAGGATTCCATATAAGTTCATGTGATGTTCTTCAATCATCTTTGCCTCTTCATCTGGACTTGCAATCAAGCAAGAGGAACATAACTTTCACAATAGCTTGAGAAGATCCTCATATGAGAAACATGTATGGGCTATTTCTGCCACCATCTCCCAAACCCATAAAGCATAACTCTCTTTGCTTCACAACACTTAGATGTTGACAAACTTAATTTGGGGGGTCTTCCCTTCTGGCTCTGTGAGGACTGGCTCTCTCTCCCACACTACAACACTGATACTATTACAGTGCTCAATTGACTGGTACTGTCAACTCTAGAGTTCCTAACTCTCCGATTAATGAGAAGCCCCGGACTCTAGTCATATTTATAGGAAAGGCCCCTAAGCAAGAACAAAGCGGGGAGGAGAGGAAAGGAGAGCACCTACCAGCAACAAGCTATTTCAAAACTGAAGAAGGAAAAAGAAACGAGAGTAAAAGAGGAATAAAAAGGAATGCAAAGAAGGGGATGAGAGAAAGCAAACTTCTTAATTTTCTTTATTTAGAAAATATGTTTCCTTTCAGAATCAAAGACCTAGCCTTAAACACCGAGAAGCAAGGCACTAAATGGCAAGGTGTATCATTTCTTATTTTCCCTAGCTAATGCTGGCCAGCACACCCCTCTCACCCAATAAGGAGATGCCTGGGACACTTTTATAGAAATGAAAAGTGCCTGGCTCTTAAAGATAACAATTCCTTCTCCCCTTCATTTCATCATATCAAAAGAGCTAACAGACTAAGCCTAAATTCTTCTTACACTGCACTGCTCCAAATCTAATTTCATCTCATTCTCAAAACGTTTAACCAAAAATCTCTTGACCTTTTTGGCAGGTCTTTCAATAATCCCATGAAGTTATGCATTCAATGAAAGCTGGGGGGGATTAACTGCTAATTAAATGTTCATTTCAACTAATTAATATCTGCAAAATACTTGATAAAAAGAGATAACAGCTATTAAACTGTTATATATTTGAAGCAAGCATGGTGCCTATTAAAATCCCTTGGCTTTAAAGGGTCTGCTCCAAATATATTTTCTGTTATCCCCCTTTAAGAAATGAGGAACATTCTGGGTCTTGGGGGGGAACATTACCTCGTTCCTCTAACTACAGAAAATTCATAAATAGCAATTATCAAAAATCCAAAATGCTATGAATGATATTATTAAAATTTAAAAGACTTCCCACAAAACTATCTTCTAGATTTTGTAGCATCAAGTTGCATTATTGGTTTGAAAGAAGACAACAAAGTAGTAAACCTTGCTGGTTTACTGAATCTCCCTCATAGAAACATATTTCAGTATTCACTCTAGCTTTTCTTAATGCTTCAAAGGATTTCCTTCCCAAAATGTTCCTATGTAACCATTTAAAAAGAAGACAAAAAAAGAAACAAATAGGTTGCTTCTCACTTCTGCTGTCCTTCAAACATAAAAAGACAAATGGAAAAGGGATTTCAGAAGGGATTATATACGGAGAAAAAAACACACACACACATTAGTCTGCATTGAAATGGCAATGTATTACAAGCTCTCCTCTCTCCATGCACAATGCAGATGCTTCATGTGGACAAAAATAAAATGAAGATCAATACATTGTGTTCTACATGGGCGCACCATACTCCTACAGAACCGTGCCATTATTGAGAAAAAGAAAACTATAGTGCTGAAAGAAAAAGGAATGAATTTCAAATTATAGCTCTTTGGTATCAACATAAAAGCCATATAGCTTAACTAGTTCGTGTTTTACCTTATTCGTCCAACTCCAAAATCCCTTCATTGTAAATCATTTACTATGCTGGAATAACACAGGGGAAATACGTGCTCCTGATTTAGGCATGTGTAATATAAAGAATTCATGAATCTGTAGGAAATTTTGCCCCAAAAGACCACTTCACGCTCTCCTCCAATATTAGGATTTGTCTTTTTTTTTCACTTGAAAAAAAAGATAATCTTTAAAGAGAGCACTCTTATGGACCTACTCCCCCTCCCCCAATCTTGTATAATGACAAAAAACCTTTTTTATTTATTTTTTCTCCCAAGGGAGAGAGGAAAACCACCAAAACATCTGATTGTCACTGACTATTTAAAAATAAAAGAATTACGAATATACTTATCACCATTTATAATGGGAGAAAAAAGGCTATTCTCAGATCAGGACTAAAAACTGAGGTTTAAATTGTCAATACTGGCACCAGAAAAAATAAGTGGCATCAAATACTGAGAAGCAAAGCACAAGTAGATTTCTTTCCCAAATGTATTCATGCATATGGAATTGAAATGCATCACATCCATATCCAAACCTCATTGCCTTTTTTCTCTTAGCTACTTGCACATCATTTGCAAATGTGTCATTAAGGTTGGCAGGCTGCCCTACTCACCTATTCGGATGATGTGCACAGTGATATAGATGTCCTTTCTGAGCTCACTGCTACCCAGATCCTGCCAAAGAAATCAAGGAAGGTCATCTGACAGCTTACACATGAAAAAATAACATTGGAAGGGTATGGTATGTTACTTTGCCAGTACCTGGCAAAAAGTAGGCACTTAATAAATGGTAGTTGACCTACAGCACACAGAAACAGGCTTATCACCTGGCACTGCTAGGACTAACATTATTTCACAATAATAACCTTATTCTTATGAAAGCCATACCCCCTTGTAACACTATTTCATCTAACATCATGTTTTCAGGGAGCCAGTTAAGAACATTAGCCTATTCCATATGGAAAAATAAATAGCTCAAAAAGGAATTAGATTCCTAAAATGAAAAATGAAGTTATGTTATACCTAATTATCAGAAGGAGAGATAGACAGACAGATTGATGATAGATACATAAGTAGATGCAGAGAGAGAAGAAGGAGAGGAGAGAGAAGGAGAGGGACAGAGAGAGATTAAATCATATTACAAATGCAATTGGAACTACAAAGATGTTTCCTTTTAATAAAGAATGATTTCAAGCAGTAACCAGTTGGTTACTTGCTTCAAAACAAAGGTCAACAATATTTTAGCATAGCAAAGGAATGTTCATAGTTCCTAATGTCACTCTAACAGGATTTGACCCATATAAAAGAAAAAAAAAAGTAGAGTTAACAAATGATGTTACAACTGATACTATGGCCAAATTTCTGAATCTTCATGAGATTTATAAGCTAACTAGCAATCTTAAGCAAGAACAACGGAGTCTACTTACAATAGGAATTTGAATAAGTACAATGGAAGAAAGTTTTCTTGCATATGAAAATAAGGTACACTCACCACAAAGAGAGAACAATGTCTTTCAGGCTTCTCTGGGGACTTTGGCAGACCATTTCTATTTAGTCTCAAAAAAAACCTCTCACTGCAAGCAAGAAAAAAAAATTTTCAAGTTTAAGAAGTTAGTTTAATTTCTTTATTTTTATTTTTTTTTCATTCTTCTATAACTTTTATTCTCAAACCTTTTCATTCTCAACTTTCACAATTTTAGTAAATACCATTCCAAATGGCATGGATTTTATAGAAAATTTGCCTCTATAAAAATAGCACCTAAAATAGGGGCAGCTAAGTGGCTTGGTGGATAGAATACTGGGGCTGAAGTCAGGAAGACCTGAATTCAAATCTGGCCTCAGACACTTAATAGCTATGTGTCCCCTGGGCAAGTCACTTAACCATTGCTTGTCCTAATCCACTAGAGAAGAAATGGCAAATCACTCCTGGTCTTTGCCAAGAAAAGGCCGTGGACAGTATAGTCCATGGGGTCATGAAGAGTTAGACATGACTGAACAACAACAACAAAGCACCTGAAACAAAAAGAGTTTGCTTCTCTTGGGATAAACTTTGCAAGTCAACAACCCAGAAAGGGGAAAATATAAGGTACAAAGAAATGACTTCCTGATAAGTGAAAAGAATTTGAAATCCATGTTTTCATTGTTTTTCTTTCCAAAAGCATAGCCAGAAATTAAATAAAAAATGAGTATGAAACAAAGTATCATTTGCCTGTCCTTACTCAAGATTCACATGGAGCTTATTAGTTTTTTCCTTAAATTAAATTTTATTTTTAATCATTGAAAATCTGCTTTTTCTCTCACCCATCTCTACCTTTCACTGAGAAAGAAAAAAAAAACATTATTTCAAAGATGTATGGATGAGCAAAACAAATTCTTACATTGATCATATCTAAAAAAAATTGTCCAAATCTATACTCTGACTTCATAAACTTTCTGTCATGGCATGAAGAATATGTTTTATCATGAGTTCTCTAGAATTGTGGTTGGTCATTGTATAGATGAGAGTCCCTAAGTCTTTGAAAGTTGCTTATTACAATATTATGATTGTATAAACTGTTCTTCTGATCCCATATACCTCATTCTGTATTGTATCAGTTCACAGTCTTCCCATATTTCTCCAAAACCTTCACCCTTTCATTATTTTTCAAGCACAATAGTATTCCCATCACATTCATACACCATAACTTATTCAGCCATTACCTAGTCGATGGGTCCTCACCCCAAGTCTAATTTTTATTTAAATACTTCTGCTTGTTGATCATTGACAGAAATGCTTAATAAAATTAAAATGGGTGGTGGGGTTATGCTCTTACAAATTCAGAATTTAGCATCCAGTAAAAAAAAAAGGCAATTCTAAGAAAAACAAAAGTCACAGAAAATATCAATGCATAAGAAATGAATTAGTTCACAATGAAATAAAGGAGCTGAAGGACTACCTACCCCATTTGTCAGTGGGGAAAAAAATCTTGCCATAATTAATGGGAATAAAAATTACTTTTGCATAGATAACTTTCAGGGGTGGATGATAAGTGGTTAAAAAAAAGGAAGAAATTCAGTTGAGGAATAAAAAAGGGCTACTTCATATTATTGTAATATTATTATCTATAAGACATTAGGCAATAGACCACCCAGAAAGTCCCTGGAACTTTATACCAATGGTCTCCAAAGCACACTGTAACAATCACTGTACAATGAGTAAGGGCTTTCTAGAGGTAACTAATTACTATTCTTGGCCCAGAGTTAACTCTGACATATGAGTTATAAGTAATAATTGTTTTCCTCCTCCTATTATGTCAAAACAGAAAGTTGAGCCTACTACATTATTTCTCACCAGCTTTCCTCATTAATGTGTACCACACTTCCAGAGCCAGGTTTGAGCTTATGCCTAAGCATAGTACAGAATATGAGTTAAGGAGCAATGAAAGACTCAGCTGAGTAAAGTATTTCCCTCAGCAGCCTGGTAACAGCACCTGGAATTTTACCTCTGATCATCACACCTTTAGCTTAAGATAATTCTGCTTCCACAAAAACCTTGTTAAAATGTAATTAAGCTTCCTGGGTTGGGTAATGCAAGAAGGTTAGAGTGTATGTTTTAAAAACATTTGGACAGTTACAGAGGTTTATCACCTCCAAGCATGTCACGTGAATGATCTCAGATCAGTTTAACAGAGGAAGCAGTCTGGTAGGGGAAGGATCACAGGACTTGAAGTCGGGAGAATTGGGTTGCTTTAGTTAGCCCTGTCAATTTGCATTGTAAACCACAGCATTCATTCAGTACTTATTCAGTTATTTCAGTCTTCCGACTCTTCATGACCCCATTTGGGGTTTTCTTGGCAAAGATACTGAAGTGGTTTGCATTTCTTTCTCCAGCTCATTTTACAGATAAGTCTGAGTCTAAGAGGCTTACGTGACTTGCCCAGGGTCCCATAGCTAGTGTCTGAGCTGAGATCTGAAGTAAGGAAGATGAATCTTCCTGAGTCTAGACATGGTGCTCTGTCCACTATGCCACCTAGCTGCCAACACTAACTAGGTCCCTGGAGTAATGGACATTTTTTTAAAAACAGAAATAGGGGTGGGAGATTATGGGAAAGAGATCAGAAAGGTCTAAACCTAGTAACTGCTTGGCAGGGCCAGGTGAGCTCACTTTAATGGAGACAGAGGAATGATGATGGATCTAACCAGAAGGACATACTAGACACCTGAGAATGAAAACTGTAGAAAGGGAAAAGACAGATTTTTGCCAGCTTCCCAGTTCCGCCTAAGACTATCTTGCACAGAATGCTTAAACATCTAAATAGTTTATTTATCAAGAGAGGGTATGAGGTGACAAGTATGCATTAGGCATGGAACATTGGAAGAAGAAATGCCATTTGTTTCTGTATTCTGTTGAATTCTGTCTCTGGATGGCTGTCCTTAGTATCAATAGATGTTGCTAGAAACAGGGACAGGGGCTATTCTGGAACTACGAATTCACTGGCATGAGGAACTGCCCAGATGAGGACAATGCTCCTACCAAGGCAAGGTGGCATCTTCTCTGACACTTACAGTCCCAGAACACTGGGAAGGAAACTCTTCCCAGGGTTACACAGACAGGAGGCATCAGAGGGAGGGCTTGAACCCAGGTCTTCTGGGTTCTAAGCCTGGCTTTCTGTCCACTCTGCCCTGCTGCCTTTTGATTGCTAATAAAATGAGACTTCATTTGGTTCCCTTTCCCTCCACGCTCACCCACATCCCAATTCCTGCAGCTACTTTTGCAGCCTGAGGCACTGGATGAGAACCAATAACTATTTTACATCAGCCTGGGAGGTCTAGGGTGCTGCGGCTTGCCTGCCACTCCCATGCTTAAGAAAGTAAAACTCAAAACCAAAGGCATAAGACTAAGACCTGAGTGGGAATATGTTTTCTGGAGAAAAAAACTTGGACAAAGAGTGAAATCTGGTCTGTGAGGGAGAATGGGTCTCTTTCCTCTTTTCAGTTACCGAATAACGGTTACAGAAACAAGTAAGGATATAAAACTCACTTTGCCCAACTTACTGCCTTCAGGCAAATGAGAAAAATGGCAATGGTGTGATATGAAGAGCACTGGATTTGAGGAATACATACACACACACACACACATACACATGTATACACACACGAGCTGGATACAAAAACATATTTCACTCAACAGGGAGACAAAAGGAAAAAGGAAGGGGGGGGGAATTAGAGGTAGGGTACATGAAAGAAGGGATTAATTTTAAGCAAGAGAACATAGGATTCAATGTCAGAAAGTCTGAGTTCAAGTCTCTGGGGACCTGCCACTTACTACCTGTGTGATTTTGGGAAAGTCATTTATCCTCTTCAGGATCTTTGTTTCTATGTCTATAAAATGAGCGGCTTGAAACCCCAAAGTCCCTTCCAGTTATAAATCCTGGGAAGAATTCAGTATAATGGCACAGAAGATAGAATGACAGTTCTGGAGTCAGGAAGACTTGAGTTCAAATCCAGCCTCAGATACCTATGATCCATGTGATCCTGGATGTCACTGAACCCTTGCTTGCCTCAGTTTCCCTATCTGTAAAATGGAGTTAATAATAGCACCTACCTCCCAGGGTGATGATGAGGATCAAATAAGATAGCAATGTGTTGCCAGTGACTGTCACACAGTAAGCGCTATATAAATGTTAGCTATTCTATCAAGAGGATAAATGTTTATTGAGTCACTCCTAAATGTTGAATACTGTGCTAGGCTGAGGGGCATATAAGCACCAACAAAACACAGTCCCTGCCTTCAATAAGCTTACAGTCCAGGAGGAGAGGTAAGGTATGTACCAGAGCCAGGTAGGGATTACACCTATTCACCCACTGATAGAGGAAACTCCCAGATGAAGAAACTCCATTTGCTAACACAGAGGGCCACCTTCTTTGCAGTTTACAATTTTAGAGACTGACTTAGCCAGAGTGGAATGTGTCAGATGCAGGACTTGAACCCAGGTCTTCATAATGTTCAAATGAGCATTCTACCCATTTTGGTACGCTGCCTCTCAAGACACAGGCCTAACTATAGTGCAAAATAATATTACTAGTGCTTAAGAGAGGAATAACAATCTGCAAGTTCAGAGGAAAAAGACAGCTCAATCTCTACTGGGGGTAAAGGCAATTAGGCAAAGCTTCATGGAGGAGGTAGATCTTGCTTGGGAGACTGGAGGAAGGAGAATAATCACTCTTCCTGGAGGAGACATGAAACCAAACACTTAATCACCAAGTTCAAGGAAACACTAAACAGTCAACTGCCCAGCTACCAAAAGATAGCCTCGTAAAACATATTCAGTCAAGGTTTGGGGCCAAATGAACACAGCTAAATCAACATTAAGAAGCTTTATCAAGGCAGATGATCTCTTAGGTAGGTTGCACCACTAATGCTAACACCTCCCACTAATAATGGTCACCAACATCTGTTAATTTGTTACTTCCTCTATGTGAGGGACTGTGGCTAGCTATTGGAGACACAAAGCAGACCACGACTCCCCAAGGGGATTACATTCTAGCTGGAGGTACAGAACAAATACAAACAAGAGAACATAAAAATCCCAGATCAGTGGTACAAATAAACACTATAACCATTTCGTGGTTGCTGAGAGTTAAGGAAGGCCAGGGAAGCTATTATGTAAGTAGGACCCGACCAGGGACAATTTAATCCAATTCGATTCCACCGAGCAAAAAATTATAAAGTATCTATTGTTTTTAGGGCACCTGATAGGTGCTAAGGTAGCTATAAAGTTTAGATAAAGCACAGTCCTGTCCTCAAAGAGCTTAGAGTCTAGCGGGAGAATATGACGCATAGAAAATCACAATAGCTGATATGCATACTAGAGAAATACAAAAGAAAATATTTTTTGAAGCACAAGGATCATGGCTATAGAGCTAAAGGATATGAGAAGCCATCATTTTCAACCAATTCAACTTCAGATGAGAAACTAAAGCCCAGGGAGGCTAAAGTGAATTGCCCAAGGTCACACAAATAGTAAATACCAAAGGCAGGATTTGAACCCAGATCCTTGAACTCCAGAAAGAGTTTTTCTTTCTGTGCAGACTGAGGGCTTCATGAATCAGGTCACATTTCTGTATGGTTTTAAAGCAGTGGTGTCAAACTTAAATAGGTCCTCAAATAGAACCTCTACCCACCTTCCACTGCATTAGGAGTCACAAAACCATAAAGATTCCTGCAGGCTGCCTAACTTACAAAACTGCATATGAACATTTTCTATGTTCTATTGTATTTTATATATTTTGTCAAATATTTCCCAATTACATTGGCTTCACTTGGGAGTGGTGTGGGCAGTATTGCAAAGAAATCTGACCTCTGCTATAAAGGATGGGTAGAGATTAAAAGGGAAAACTTTCTGTACACAAGGAACAATATGAGAAAAGGCATGAAAAAAGTTCAAGTCTCCCCAAAGCACAGAATAAATGAAGTAGATGAATACAAGACAAGGCCAGATGTGAAGGGCTTTGAATGCCACACAAAGAAACAGTCAACTTCATCAAGAGTGAGAGTATTGAGAAAACAGAAGTGGGTCAATGACAAAACTTTGGAAAGCTACCAAGGTTAAGGTGTTGGGAAGTGGCCCAAAAGGGCAGGAGGAGTAAGGTAAGAACATTTAGAAAGGTAGGAGAAGAATCAAAAGAATGTGGCATCTCTGAAGCTAAACAGGAAAGAATGTCAAGAAAAAAAGGCATAATCAATAGTGCCAAAAGCTACAGAAAAATCAAGGAGGACAAAGACTGAAAAAAAAAAAAAAGCTACTGCCTTTGGTGATGACTGATGACCAATGTTTGAGACAGCAGTTTGAGTAGGAGTCTGGGTGTAGAACACAGTTCACAAGGACTCAAGGAAAAACCAGATTATGAGGAAGTGCTTAGCATCCATTGTAGTTAACACCCTTCCAAACATCTAGCAAAAAAGGGGAGGCAGTTGAGGATTAACCAGTGACTGGGTGATCTAAAGGGGCCAGGGAGGGATTTTTTTCTCCCAGCATTTGGATGAACTGCATGTGTTTATGGGTACATGAGAAAGAGTCCCATTCAGGCCCCTTCACAGTGGAGCAGGACAGATCGAAGATAAATGAGAAAATGAAATTATCAGATAAATGTCTTGGAAGAGGTAGAAAAGGGATTACGATAGAGGGCACACAAAGGAGAATTAATGAGCTTTATTTGCGGATAGACCTCTTATTCTGTGACCATGGAGGAGAGTATGCAATCATACTGAGAAGACAGATGTCTTCTGTATTCTCACTAGTTCTTTTATGAAGGGGAGGATTTGGAAAACCAAAAAGGAGATACACTTTCTGGGCAGGGGGAATGGAAGAAGGGATGAAGAAAGGGGGAATGGGGAAGGGGAAGGGAAAAGTGCATTTTCAAGGAACAAGGAAAAGACCAATTAATGCATAGCTGTGTTCATATAGTATATAAAAGGAGATAAGGGGAGAATAGGTAGGAATCAAGTTGTGATGAGCTATATGCCAGCCTAAGGAGTTTGGACTTTATTATAGAAGTAATGGAGATCCATGAAATGTTTCCAACTAGGAGCAGGTGATATTTTCAAGGCTGGGCTTTAGAAAAAATTAATCTGGCAGCAGTGAGCAGCAGGATGAAATGAATAGATGGTATCCTGAAATTATCTTTACCTACTTAATTGAGAAATAATTATCTAATCAGTCTTTGAAACTTGCATATATTTTTTCTTTAATGCATGATTAATGTTTGACGTAATTACCAATGTACTAAGTAAAAGGCTAGGATATTTCTAAGAAGGCAGATCATATTCTTCAAAGAAAAGGTAACTTTAAAATATTTTTCCCTATATGAATTAATACATACTTCATATATGTCCAAAAAAACTAAAATTCATAAAAAAGCCCAAGAAGAGTTAATATGCCAGCTAACTCTGACTTCAAGTCCTCAATAAATTTCAATAAGTTAGTACTTATAATGGAAGCTCTAAGGTGGCTGCCTCAGGCATTGAGCTCCTAGTCAGCATTCAAACACCCTGCAATCATCACAAGGTCTGAACTATGTCACTACAATTTTGGTCCAAGGAATTCACAGGGAAAAGAAGTTCAGGGAATTAACAAGATGCTTTCAAGTCTCTCAAGTCGTTATGTCTTTTAGAAGACTGGTCCTAGGAGCCCGGGCATGATAAGGTATTCAAGATGAGATAGAGGTAATTACTTTTCTCTAATTAACATTTTCTTTGCGCTCTCTAGGTATTTATCATTGTTCTGATGCAAAGTTATTTGTGCAAATATCCTATATTTCCCTACTAGAATCTAAGCACCATGAGGGCAGGGAAAGATTATAAAAATTTTGTATCTTCCTTAATAGTGTTCTACACATAATAGGTACACAACAAATTTGTTAAATTCGAGTAGGAGCTACATACAGACCTCCAAGGCAATAATAGATGGATACATATTTAAGGCATATTTAGAATGTTTTTAGGGCTCCTCCTGCACATGACCTAAATTTTAAGGGCATGTTTAGCATCTTAGTCTCCATATCTTATTTCATCTTTTCTTGTGCCCTTCCAGGTCTCTTCTCACAGAAAAAGCAACTAATATATGCTTTTTTGTAGTACGGTTTCTACACTTGTTTGAGCATCCAAGAACAGGGAAGGGGGGTGAGGGTGAGGAGGGGAGAAAGAGAAGGGGAAAAACAAAGAGAAAGGAAATGAAAAATAATGATTGCAAGGATTCTGAAATGAAACTTGAAGTCCCAAATTATATCCTCCTAAAATGGAAGTACTGTCATGCCACACAAGAAACATTGTCCCTGACAGAAACAGAATGATGTCGCCAAGCTAATTTCATCACACCCAATTTAAATGACATAACTGAAGAATAAAGATTGCACTTTTCTTCATCATAAAAGAAAGCTAACCTCTTCCCATTTCAAGCCTTGGTAATGTAGAAAGTGACAAAAACAAACAAAAACCACTCTACTGTAAGGTAAAGGAATTACAGGTTTAAAGGATTTAACTTAAAAGCAAAACATAATAAATATTTGGAGAAGTTAAGAAATACTGAGTGTCTATTTTTTTTCATTTCTCCTTTATACATTTGAGTGAGAGGCACAGTGTGGTATAGTGCTTAGAGCTGGTCTCAGAATCAGAAAGGCCTAGATTAAATCCTGCTTCTATCATACACTGGTGGTGTGGCCCTGGCTAAGTCACTTAATCCCTTTCATACCCCTGGTCAAACAACTCTGTAGTACTCTAAGTACTCTAAGTGGGTGACAGATCTGAAATAGCAAATTTTTGCAATAGCCATCACCCACAGCTCCCCACATTGATGAAATCACAGGTGTAGGTGATAGATATATATACATATATATATATACATATATGTGTGTATACATATATACATATACATATGTATACATACATATATATTGTAGTACATACACACATGTATACATACATATATATGTATATACAAATACATCTGCACTCATCAAGTGAAATTAGAAATATATAATAATATATTCATAATTATATATTATAGTAACAACAGCTGGAGTTGATACAGTGCTTTAAGTTTTACAAATTGCTTTATACATGTTATCTCATTTGATTCCCAAAACAATCTTGGGAAGTAGGTGGTATTATTATTCCCATTTTACAGATGCTGATACTGAGGCAGAGGTTAAGCAACTTGCCCAAGGTCATATAGCTAGTATCTGAGGTAGGATTCAAACTCAAGCCTTCCTGACTCCAGGTCCTGCAGCTATCACCTAGCTGAAAAATATATAAATCCTCTAAGAGCATACTGAATTAGACAGATTACTTGGATTTAAAGTAACCATTGACAATCTAAGACAAGAAGGCAGGTTATCTGCTATTGGCCCCCTTACGCTTTGTATTAGCAGCTAGCATCCTTATCCATAATCCCTATTATCCTCATCCCTACATACATAGAGCCCACTACATAAACTGGACTACATGGGATGGAGGAGAACAAGGTGAGTTGCTTCTCTCCAGAAGCTATGGAGGAGAGGGGAAGGTCATATTAATAACACTTCCAATGCCCCTTTCTTCATCCCATCTTCCAACAAAGAGAATCCCAGCCTGGGCGCATTACTTTTTAAAGGTTGCTAAACGCTGATTGAAAGTGTACTCTACAGAGCTTCTTCCAAGAAATCAAATTAGAAATGAGACTGGGAAAAAAAGAGATCTGTTTTTACCAAATGGAACATAAAATGCTCATCTGAAAAGATCTAAGAACTTGATTTCAATTAACAAAAGCTCCTGAGGGTTAGAATGACTACTTTTCTCCTTCCTTCTTGACTGCCAATCACAGACCTACACCACTTATTCATTAAGATTGCAGCCCAAGCAAAATGGTCAAAGGCAGTGTATTATGTTTTACATTTCTTGGAGAGCATTGGTGATTGGTACTAGTGAAACATGTAAAACAATTTCTCATTTGTATATCTTCTGTCAAATCAGAATGGCATAATAAAGGCTTCTGAGATTAATATACATGGCTCAACAGGCGATTCTGGAATTTGAAATTGTTCATCATGTGTATGTCACAAAGCCATGGTTTTGCCAGTGACCTTGCCAAGCAAGATCACACCAACCTAGTCTATTTTTTTAGAAGAGTTTTAAAGCGGAATCAATATCACTACTTTAATTCCAGTAGTCTAGACAGATTTCCCTGCTGTGTGATTTGGAATGCAAATCTGGATCTGCTTTTTCTATTAGATTACATCATATGCTGTGGCAGAAAGAACATCAATATATATTAAACCATAGCAAATAACAAGTCCCTCAGCCAAATATGGCTCAATGGGAAATGAATGTAGAGTTAAGAGCAGACAGCTAATATATAGAGAAATGTGGCAAGTAACTACCAAACATATTATAAATTAACCATCCTTGCTTAACAAACCGCATAATGGATAAGCGAGTCATTCTTAGTTTTACCAATTTTAATAATGTAACAGTTTTGGGGAAAAATCTGATATCTCAACCTGAATGAGCTACAAAAATCATTGTCATTCATTTGGTGCCCTAAGGTTGTTATAGCAATTCATCATTTTCTCTTTAAGTAGGTGCAGCAACATCAAAACTAATCAGCAAATGGTTTCCGGAGGAGGGGGAAGAGTCACTGTATTTCAAAATCATTTGGATTAGAGTAGTGACACATATAAAACACATGACTGACAACAAAGCCACAGACAGAGTGGAAAAACAGAGCCAAGACGCCTCATCCAAAGCCATCTCTGTGATTCTCTGCCTTCCCCAGACCTTTTAGAATACTTCTAAGGCATTTTTGTACTCAGAAGGATGCATCATTTCATTGGTGTGGACACTCACTCAAAGGTATAAATCTCAAGAGTACATTGAGTAAGGCAAATGGATGTACAGACAGAACTGGGTTCAAATATAAACTCTTACTACTTAGGTGGCATTTAATTTAGTCATTCAATTTCTATGGACCTCAATGTCCTTGTCTGTAAAATAGAGGGTTAGGCTAGAAGATCTCTGTGGTTCCCTCCAGATCTAAATCTATGATCCTAGTCAAGAGTCCAGATCCTACAAGAGGATGAGTCTTGAACTCCTCCATGCCTCAGTAGCCTATTTTCGTAAGTTTCTGTGACCATCAGTAATACATAATTATCTCATAGCCAATCTGCTGGCAAAGATCCTCTCTAAATTTAACTAGGGAGATCCTCAGTCTAAGTCTTTTAATCTATTGCTTTCTAAGCTGCAAAGTTCAAAGCCTTTCCTGTTTGAAAGAATCAGGCAGAACTGGAGCATAGCATGGCAGGAAAAGTCCTGGATCTGGAGTCACTGGAATTGAGTTCAAATTCTGGTTTTCCCACTTCCTATCAGTGTGACCATAGACTATTCACTCAACTTGTCTGGGTCTGATTTCTTCAGGTATATAGTGAAAGGTTTGGACTCAGTGACCTCCAAGGTTCCTTCCAACTCTGACTCAAGATTCTTAGCATAGTGATGGTCTCCTTTGCTATCAGGAGCAGGTATTTGAGCTAACTGAGGTGTCTGTAGGTATAAGAATTTTACCTTTAAGAATTTTGCTTTCAAGAATTCAGAGCAATTATTTTACCGCAATGAAGCAACAGAGTAGACCTTTACTGGAAGTGAGTACATACACAAACACCCACACAGAGGTATTTTAGATGCTATATTCAGAGTGAAGAGTACAGCTTGATGTCAGAAAGACATGTCGGAGTTCAAGTACTACCTGCTGTGTGACACTGGGCTAGTCACTTAACTACTCAATGTCCTACACAATTCTTTAAGACCATGGTTACAGAGGAGTTATTGATCTGCATTAGGAAAAATAAGTTCTAGAAACTAAGGGGTGCCCATCAATTGGAGAATGGCTGAATAATTTATAATACTGAAATGTGATGAAATATTGTGTTACAAAAAGTGGTGTCAGAGATTTCAGAGAATCCTAGAAAGTATGAAAGGATGCAAAGTAAAGTGAAAAGAACTAGGAGAACTTTCTACAATGATTATGACGTTGTAAAGAAAAACCAACTCTGAAAGACTAAAGAACGCTGATCAAAACAAGGGGCAACTTATCTCCAGAGGATCCATGATGAAATTTGTCACTCACATTTTGAAATACAGCTGATAGACTTAAGGTATGGAAAAGGGCTTATATTTTTGCACATGACTCTATGGTGTAGATTTGTTTTACTTACTATGTTTATTTGTTGCAAAATATTTTCCCCCTCTTTTTTATTAGGGCAGTGAGGGAAGAGGGGTAGTGATGATCCAAAAAAAAAAAAGAAGAACAAAAAAAGGAAAATCTATTAAGATCTTTTTTGCAAAGTGCACAGAGGAGACCATAAGGTGATTCAATAGAAAGCAGAAACAAGCAGGACATTTTATGTTTTTTAAAAAAGCAAATGGTATGGAAAAGAGATTCTGTTTCAAATGCAATCATCTTTATGTGTTCTACTTTGCATGTCGAAATGCATATTTTTTGGTTTGTTAAGTTCAAATTATAAAAATTATATAAAAAAGAAAAATAAACTAAATAGATAATCTTTGTACTGTCACTGGTAGTTAGGAATCAGTAAAACATAAGTCAAGAAGAAAAGAATCAAAGACAATAGGATGTCATACTATGGTAAAAAGAATACTGGATTTGGCATCAAGAGACATAAGCTCAAATGTGGGCTCCAATGCTTATATGGGCTGATAGAAAACAAATATGGTCTCCAGTACAGTAGCTGCATGATCATATGGTATGCCATTTTGCCTTTCTGAGAACTGGGTTCTTCATCTGTAAAATGGCATAGCCACATGTAACAATAATGTCACATGGTTGTTTTAAGGCAAATGCTATGTAAACTTTACACACCATGGCTAGAATCATGAAGTGATATTATTCTATCTCTTTTTCCTACTGTGCTCCCACCTTACTTTATACTCTTCCAACTCAAATTCACTTAAGATGTAATTACACTTAATCCACATGTCCTTTCTCAACTACTTGCTTCTCATAGATATATTCTAAGTAGTATCAGACTATGATGGATTGATGAGGAAAGCCTTAGGAAGAAGATGATCTATTTTGGTGAGAATCCAGTTCCTAGGTAACAGTTGCTTGAGAACAACTGAATTACTTGGATTGTGGATGTTACTTACACCCAAGGCTAGCAAAACTACATTAGCATATGCTAACGTGATGTCTAAGATCTGAAGAAGTAGGGCATAGAGAAAAGAAAGGTTAAAGGAATAAGCAGGAGTAACTTAGGGCTAGTCTACAGACTAGCTCTACAGACTACATGCTACCCTACAGACATATTATAAGTAGCAAAGATTTTATATAAGGTTTTAGTCTTAATGCATAACTGGTTCAACGAATCCCCTGGAAGCTTTCTCTTCAATATGGACATTTTGGTGACTCTGTTCACTTGACTCTTTGACTTTCAAACTTGAATGACTCATTAACATCATCTTCCTATGTTGAGGAAAATATATCACAGGAAATGGCAGTGTGTTGGGGAGGAGACAGAAAGAAGAAAAGGAGGAAGGAAGGAGAAAAGGAAAAAAGGAGAGAAAGAAGTATGGACAGACAGACAGGGACAGACAGGGGAGAGAGGTGGAAGAGAGATGCAAGAAATATTTAGGTGCAAAAAGACTGGAAATAGAGAGAGGTGCTTAGGCGGCATCACAATGGCAGTCTAAATATAAGTAAAAATATTTTTGAAAAAAAATGCAAAGCACTACTCTACTAATATCCTTCTTTCTTCCCAATAATGATGTGGATGTGACCCTAGGTTCTCAAAGACTATACCAAAAGAATGCAAGGCCTATTGGTTCTTTAAAAGATTAAAAAATAGCAATGAAATTTATGTTTTTCATCTGAGGAACAGCTCAAGTCTCCCATAATGAGGATGGAGAACCAACAGAGACTACCTACTAAGATACAGAGAAGTTTCTGCATTATCTGAGAGAACATTCACATCTACAATATCTTGAATCATTTTAAATATCATTAATATTATTAGTTAGTTTCCCATGATTTATTCTCTGGGTTTCAAATTTTCAGTTACTTTCAGAATGACCATAACAAATGTTCCCTCTAAACAATGAGGACTTTCATTATAATTTTTTTTCTGGCGCAAGCAATGAAGCACCAGCCAGGGATGAGGCAGCGGCAGATTTTGGAATTGCTACCATATTGTACGCCAGGCAATTATAACAGTAAGAACAACAACAATAAAAACTCACATTTGAGATTTGCAAAGTACTGCCTACATGTTTGATCAACCAATCCTCACAACAATCCTTTGAGGTAAGTTGTTTTATGACTCTCATTTTAAAAATGAGGATGCTGAGGCTGACAAAAGTGACTTACCAAAAGTCACACAGCTATTGGTTTAAAGCAGGACTTGAATTTGGGCATTCCTCACTCCAAGTTCAGTGCTCTATTTGCTATGACGTCTATCTGGCCCTGAACTGTAATCGTTTGTGGTTGGCACACTAGTCCAACAGGAAGGTTGGGAGGGAGTAGTGTAGACTGTACAATGACACAGTGACAGTGAGAGCTATGGACCCTGATCCTCGGTACTGAGGGTGGTATGTTTGTTATCTCTTCCTCTTGAAAGGTGGGTGAATACCAGAAGATAAGAATGACAAATAAGGGACAAAGACAGATCACTGGGGGAAAAAATCACTATCTCTGGGGACAAATACATAGCTGAAGCAACAGCCTCTACTGGGCATTTCATGAAAACCACTTCTCAAGTAGATCCTTGTAATTACATTTATTAATCAATCAATCCATTAACAAGTATTTAATAAACATGTTAAATAAATGAAATTTAAAAATAACAAATTAAATTAAGTTAAATAAAGCCAGACGTGGTGCAAGGTACTGCAAATGTGAACACAAAGAACAAAACAATCCCTTCTTATAATGAGCTTTCATTCTAATAGAAAAAAATGTACATATAAAACACACATATAGCATAAATTTAAAAGAATAGTTAAATACAAGGTATTTTGGGAAGGGAGGCACTAGCAATTAGAGGGTCTTAAAAGATCTTCATGGCAAAGCCTCCTGAGTTTCATCTTAAATGGAGAAAAGAACTCTGCAGGGAGGAGGTAAAGAGGAAATGTATTCCAGGAATGGGGGAAAGCCAAAGCAAGGCTCTTTTATTTAATAAGCCAAGGAAGGTTGTGTCTGAGGAACACAGGATTTGGTTTCTATTCTTAAACTGGAAGGAACATTAGCTGTGTTCTGATTTAAAAGGAAATTAAAAGAGATAGAATCTTCAGGATGGGCTTTTCCATAGATGGGCATCATCAAAAGAGTAGCCATTGTCTGAGGCTTCTTACAAATCAACACTAAAAATTCATATGACTGAACAAAATAACATTTTACCTGACTGTTTCCTTAAATACCATTCCATTAAAGGATTTAATTTGAGGTGAATTTTACAAGAAATGCTGGCACAGTAAATTAAACTCTAAATTAAAAGGAAAAGTAAACTCTAAATGTTCAGCTTATCCATTATGTGCCATATTTTAATCTCAAATTGATTTCCCCTGGTGATCACAGTGTTTCTGAACTATTTGGATTGGTTTTTGTAATTGTTAAGGGATTTTGTGGGAAGGGGAGAGTTGGGAAAGGAGAAGGATA
This sequence comes from Vombatus ursinus, assembly GCF_900497805.2. Lineage (NCBI taxonomy): Eukaryota > Metazoa > Chordata > Mammalia > Diprotodontia > Vombatidae > Vombatus > Vombatus ursinus. The sequence continues at coordinate 3,867,025 of NW_020954608.1, read as the reverse complement.
CCACTTATTCTTATCACTAATATGGTAAGTAAATGCAGTTATTAATAAAAAAAAGTTATTTAGAAGGAATATTCATTTTTGAGGAGTGAGGGCAGGGTAAGAGTTGATATTTTCAGATCATCTAGGCTTCTGATTGGGTAGTTAGATAGTACAATGTGCTGGGCCTATAGTCAGGAAGACTCATCTTCCTATGCTCTACTCTTGCCTCAAACACTAGCTGTGAAACTCTGGGCAAGTCACTTAACCCTGTTTGCCTCAGTTTCCTCATTTGTAAAATGAGTTAGAGAAAGAAATGGCAAACCACTGCACTACCTTTGCCAAGAAAACCTCAAATGGGGTCACAAAGAATCAGATATGACTAAGCAAAATGCTTCTGTTTTTCTATTAGATCAAATAATTAATGTAGGTGTTATACTACACACAAGATAAGAAAATGGTTTTTAAAAAACATTATTTGAATAATTAGCTTGAAAGAAAAGGGATGGGGAAATAAAGGTTACCCATGAGTTGTAGAGATGAGAGCCCGGAGAAATCTCTCCCCACATGTAACTCAAGCACAATTATGAAAATATTACTACTGTTCAATGTACTATTTACTATACAGGGTGTCCAAAAGACTTAGTTTGATTTTAAATGATTAATGTTTTAAACTGCCTCTAAGGCTTTTAATAAACCCTGCATAAAAATTTGAGGAAAAAAATAGACTGACCTCAATTGCATAAAATTCAAGAATACTAGATATACATAAATAACATCATAAAATATAGGTAACACAAGTTCTACTGTTTGCTAGAAAAAGGGGTTCTCAGTGTTCAAAACAGAAACTGGGCAACAGCAGGACTTGGCCAAGAGAAGCAATCATGGAACAATAAACCTTAAAAACAGTAAGATTATGCGAACCTGTATCCATGGAAAATTTACATAATGTGATCATTGCAAACAGTGCATCTTTGACATTTCCAGATACAGTAATCATCCTGATCTACAGACAGTAATCATTTTGACCTTTGTAGCAGTGAATCCTTATTAAGAACAGCATCAATGACAGGGAACCTTTAAAGTAAAGTTTAAAAAATAAATCTAGCAAATAACCAAGTACTAAATTGCACTCCTGGTCTGCGAATGAGGTTTCTGAAAAGATCAAGGGTAAAGATGGCCCAAATGAGAGCAAAGTAAATAACAAAAAAGTTATAAAGGCCCTATTGCATATCTTTCCATTATGAAGAGCTAATATTATACACATTTGACTTTCAAAGCTAACTGTTATAATCATTCAAATCCTTGAGCTTATTCTGAGATTAAGAATTTATTCTTTTGTTACATTTCCTAAGGAAGCATGAACTAACATGTGAAAAATTAAGACCTCATAGAAAATAGTTATTAATCACTTCAACTGCATAGAATGAATCGATATAAATGGGGCCAAAATACTATTTTTTGGCTACACAGTAAAAGATACTCTTCCTAAGTGAAGTAAGCTGCTGAATAATCATAACATATCATCTTAGTTTTTTAAAATGAGGAATTTAGAATAATTAAAATCTAGTTTATGCCAAACAAGATACACGATGTAGTCAATAATTCATTCAACAAATATGTGGAATACATACACACACACATATATGTTTAGAAATCCCAAATACGTGGAAAACATGCTAGAAGACATATGCAAAAAAATTCAGAAATGTTTTTTCTAGCTATAAATCTGGGACATATGTGTGTGTGTGTGTGTGTGTATGTATTCATTCATTCAATCCTATAGAGAGTTGGTCTCAGGCAGAAGGCCAGTTGCATGTCTAACCTCTGACTCTAAGTGACTCTGGCCAAGTCACATCACCTCTCATTGTTCTTTAAGACTACAAGTTGCAGACAAGATTTTTGGAACACTTTGAATATAGGTATATACTAATTATATATAAAACACATCCAAGGTAATGAGGGAATTGGAAGGAGGTTCTAGCAGCTAGTGGAGAAGGGAGAGTGTTAAGGACCATACTGAAATATTCAACATGCGTTTCTAAAGTAAGTTTTTTCACCAGGGAGTTCAATCAACAATTAAAATCACAGTTTTATTTCCCATCCCTATGATGATCCTACATTCTTGTCCTCCTTACACTTATCTGCTGGCATAGGGGCTGTTAAAGTGACAGAAGACTAAAACCTAGCTTCAAAGTTAAGTACCAACTTGCCTGTCTCTTTAAAACACTGGTAATTAGGGGAAGAATAATCCACCTGGTTTTTATTTTAAAATATTGCACCCTGTCAGGGAAGACAGTTTCTTGGAGCTCTGGGGAACAGAAAGTTAGTCATCTGAATGCCACTTCTCTATGAGCATTCTAATTTCCTCAATCCTGAATTTCTAGCCTATTCAAAAGCTGAAAACCTAGTAAAATCAAATAAATATGCTCTTTAAATGTGACAGAGAGAAGGTCTCATTTTTAGCTTGGTCCGCCTATGTCTAAAGGATCCCATGATTCTTGTTCTTTAAGAATTCAATTCATCCCGCTGATCCATTTCTCATTTAAAATCACTGTCCTCTTCAATGACATTACCAATGTCTCTGAAGCAATTAATTTCTATGTGACTAAGATCTGTGACTTAAATCTGGCATAAACTGCAAAACCAGGTTAATTCTTCAATGACAAGTATTCTGATTTTCATGCAAATGACTGAACAGAGACAGGAGAAAAACCAATATTCCCTGTAAAGAGAAGACTGGAGGGAGGGTCACTGTGGGTCACTGATACACAGCTACCCCAAATGAAATCCATGCCAAGTTCGTCTAGACAAAGCAGGAAATGCTCTGTAGAGAGCAGCTGATATTGCCAAGTTCACCGAAGAATCCCTTAACACCCTCTTCATCTATTTATGTTCTCAGATAGAAATGTGTTCTCAACAAGATGTCTGACCAGTTTTCTCTCCCTTCCCCCAACTTAATTATTCTTTTGCTTTTGGGGGGAAAAAGGAACAGAATTTTCTATTAGTCCTCTAAGACACGGCAATAAAATCAGCTTCCTGCCAAATATGCTTAACTTTCAAAACAACAATAAATATCCCTAAGTTATGTAAAATATACATGCTGAATTTGTGGGACCACACTACAATAAGTTGTAAATGATGTATGAAATGAGAAATTCTTGCACAGTGCAAAGAGAATTAAAAGGCGGTCCCTTTGCTGTCTTAACGCTTTGTACTATGTAACATACACAACTGAATATTGATATTTCCACAGGTCTGGGGTGAATGAACAATCCCCCAAATGTCCAGTACATCCTTTTTCTAACAGTTTTCATCAGGTAGCTAACTGAATCCAGAAAAGAAGCAGAGATGAAGTATCTGTCTAAAAATATCATCTAAAACATCTTAAAATATTTGTTACTTTTATACTGTTACCTAAAATGAAAAATTGTGTAGGCTGGGATAGGGGAGAATTGAGTTAGATCAATATAAAGTCCTATGACATACTGACAGCCAATAGTCTTGAAAGTATTAGAAAGAGGCCTAGTGAAATACAGATTTTCAGGGCAAAAGAGCTAACCAATGACTATCATTTCTTATTTGTTACTGTTGTTGAGTCATTTCAATCACATCCAATTCTTTGTGACCCCATTTTGGAGTTTTCTCGGCAAAAATACTGGAATGGTTTGCCATTTCCTTCTCCAGTTCATTTCACAAATGAGGAATGGAGACAAACAGGGTTAAGTGACTTGCCCAGAGTCAAATAGCTAATAAGTGTCTGAAGCCAGATTTGAATTCATGAAGAAGGGAGTTCCCGATTCCAAGCACAGTGCTCTATCCACTGTACCATCTAGCTGCCCATCATTTCTTATTTAGTATATCAACAAATATTCAGGATACAGAGAAAAGGAACATAATCCTTGCCCTCAAGAAGCTCACATTTTATCAAAGGAGACCATATGTTCATCCAGGGGGTCCCAAAAACTAAGATTTTTGAATGCCTGTATATATGTATGTAATTCCTATATACAAAACACCTCCAAGCTAATGACAGAATGGGTAAGGAGGCACCAGTAGCTGGGAGCAGGGGAAGAATGTTAAGGACCATGATGAAATATCCACAGCAGCATTTTTTTTTTGATAGCAAAACTTTGGAAACAAGCAATTATCCACTGGCTGCTGAATAGCTGGAAAATTGGCATATGAATGTGGCAAAATATTATGACAAAAAGTGCAGGAAGATTTACACAAACTAATGCAAAGTAAACAGAACCAAGAGATCAGGATATTCAATAACTATAATAATGTAAATGAAAACAATACCAAAGGGCAACTGAATTCTGATGAATGGTAATGACCAATCTTGGTCCAGGAGAACAGATGATGAAACACACTTCCCTCCTCCATGGCAAGTTAGAAGATTACATATGAAGATAATGTAAGACATGGTTATTGTGCTGAGAAAGGGAAGTATATATTGGGATATGGTTGGGAAATAAAAATAAATGATATTGATAAAGTTTGGGGTTTTTTAAGTGTATGGAAGGTATCAATTTCAAGAATGCCAGCCCTAGAGATAGCAGAATGAGCATTATATCTCTCTGACTGCCCTAGACTTAATTAAGCAAGCTGTATCATTAGAGAAGTAAAAGGAGACTGACTTATTCATGACAGAAATATAGTCTAACTATCAATTAGAACAGGATTTTTTTTAAATGGAATGACCTATTGAATTCATAAATGAATGAAAAAGCATTTATTTATTTATTATGTTCCAAAGGGTCTATTGACTCCTATGTATTCTGGGTGAATATTCAAAGATCCCACAAGATCATCTAGTGAGAGTTGGAAGAGCCCTCCAAGTCCATTTAGTCCAATGTCTTCATTTCACAGATGAGAAAACTGAGATCCAAGAATGTTAAGTGACTTCCTCAAAGTCAGGTAAGAAGTAAGAATCAGAGGCACTGGTAGGGTTATATTCACCGAGGAAGCAGGGTTAGGGAAAGGATGATGTCTTAATATGGAACTTCAAAAGGAAAGAGATTTTAAGAAATATAAATTTAACATGAAAACAAAACATTTCAAGAAAAAAAGAAAAGTTTAAATGTAGAAAAAGGAGAATAAGAGCATCAGAAAATTCATGACTAGAAAGTAAATTTTAAGTTGTATTTAATTCTTGATCTATTTTTCCAGAAGTAATGCCTAGCTGCTCTTTTCTACAATAAAACTAATGCCAACAGCATAACATGCATGAGCTGCCTTACACTAAGCAATCAATGAACATGCCACAAGAGGAAAAGAACTCAGTTAACTAGGCTGTTTTCAGTTTCACTGAATTTGAGACAATCACACTATGTATTAAAAACCATGTCGATGCTAGAAAGTTCCCAGACTGCACCTTTTAATGGCTTTTCATCGGTGGAACTGAAGGAATATTAAGTACACTCTCTGATAAACAATGAAATACACCACTGGATCATTCTTCAGGCAAATTTATGAGTTTAATTAATGAAGTCTTAGCACACAAAAGTAAAGATAAGTGATGAAACTTAACAAAGGATGACTTCAGCCAGTGAACCATGTTATTTTTGCGTGGCCACATTAGTCAGCTTGAAGTTGTATTCAGCTGAAGATTAAGTAAGGTGCACCATCACAACAGAGATAAGAATTAATATACCAATTTATTTCCACTCACCCTGAATTAATGGCCAAACACATTCAAAATTTATAATGCCACAAAATAGAAGCATCAACAATCAGTATAAACTGAAAATAGAATGGGAAGAAGAAAACTGCTTTTATACACACACACACACACACACACACACACACACACACACACGCACAGTCATGTGTGTGTGTGAAGCCAGAAAGCCTGGAAACCAGAAGGTACAACCACAAAAAGATGACTAAATAGCAGGAGAAAGGCTCAGTAATTCACCAGAAGCAAAATTTAGGGAAAATGCAGGTAATTATAATCCTAGAGTGCTCAAATTATTATTTATACACAAATGTGCCAAGTATACTCAATGAACAAAGTGAACTCAATCTCAATTCAAGGAGATAAATTTGATGTCGGGTATCAATGGGACTTGGCAAAATGTGACACGTCTGAAATGGAGCAATGGAATAACTGACTCTATTCAAAAGGAAGAGATGAGGTAAACAGGGCAGAGGAATAGTGTATATATATATGATTCATTCACTTGAGGAAACCCACAACCAGGAGAGGAGAATATTTGGGTGAGGATCAATGGCACAAGAAAGAGAAGTGCATTGGTTTAGATCTCAACTAGAAGAAAGAAATGGATGAAGAGTCCCAGAAACATCAGGAAGCTGTCATGGGAGCATGAATACAGTAGTGATGAGGGACTTGAATCCCAAGTCATACATTTACTAGCTATGTAACCCTGGGCATATGGGTGGCACAGTGGACAGAACCTGGAGTCAGGAAGACTTGAGTTCAAATCTGGCTGTGCAACCCTGGGCAAGTCACTTAACTCTGTTTGCCTCAGTTTCCCCATCTGTAAAATGAGACAGAGAAGGAACTGGCAAACCACTTCAGTACCTTTCCCAGGAAAACCCCAAATAGGGTCACAAAGAGTTAAACATGACTGAAACGACTGAACAACAACATCAACCATGGGCAAATCACTTAACTTCTCTATGCCTCAGTTTCCCCATATATAAAATGAGGGAGATGGATTTTAAGAACTCTAAAATCCTTCCAGCACTAAACCTATAACCAATTATTCAAAAATCACCTGGAGCTCTTTTTTGGCTAAAAGAAGAGCAGAAGCTCTTCTGGACTTCTCTTAAAGTCAAAAGGTAGAACAGGAGATGAACTGAGCCTAAGTCTGTTGATGGATTAGAAATTATAGAAACCAAGGGAAGAAATATCCAATGGATAAGGAGATAACAATAGCAACTCGAATTTGTATAGCATTTTAAGGCTTATTTTAAAAAGGAGAAAGTCAGACACAGACATATGGAAAACTTTGTGATGATAGAGTTCAAGTTCAGGGAAATTAATCAATAAGACTTTATTATGCACAGAAATAATGTACACAACTTCATGGCCTGAGATTCCCTATGGGAAATCAGCCCAAGAAAGGTGGGATGCCATCCATACCCTTACTAAGATAGAAAATAACAAGCTAGAAATTGGTGAGTAAAAGTCTTTGTCAACTATAAAAAAATCTGAGTTATTATAACCTCTGGTCCATCCTGGCTCTGAGATCAGGATCATAGATTGCAGATTTAGAGTTGAGAGGGAACTTAGAAGACATCAAGTCCAACCCCCTCATTTTACATATGAGGCAACTGAGGCTGAGAATAGTTAAGTGGCTAGCCTAAGGTATATGAGGCTGAAATTGAACCCAAATCTTTTCAATTCCAAGACTAGCCTTTTACCTATTGTACCAGAGACCTTTATGGCAATTCTATAGCTAAACTACAGATTATATAGTTATATACTATATTATACATCCATTTAATATGTATGTATTATATATACATATATAATATATGGATATGTTAAATATGTATCCATATATAGACATACACATATACATACTGTAAGCTCCTTAAAGGCAGGGACTGTCTCCTGCCCTTTTTTTTTTTGGTCTCTCTAGCACTTCATACAGTGTTGGACACACAGTAGGCCCTTAATAAATGTTTATTGATTGATATATATATCTATCTATCTATCCATATCCATATTTATATTTCTATCTATATCTGGGACAAACAGAAGTGGAAAAAGTCCTATGGAATAAAGAGATGGTATACCTCTACTGATTGATGAAATATAAAAAGATGCCAAGTGGCTCAAATGATAGATTCACCTTATGGACTGGATTCAGGAAAGTAGCTCACTTGGGTCTCCATTTATAACTCTATTTCTCTTGACTCCCTAAAATCAATTTTAAGCTGATCTACTTTGGTAAATATGTTGCTAATTAAAATGCTTCCTAGCAATGAATCATTTTTTTTATATGACCCTCAGGCTTCCTTCGCCTCAGCACAAAATCTATTTTTGCCAAAAAAGTTTATCTTATCAGTATACCTGTGCAACTGGACCTTCAGCCAACCTTGAGGTCAAGCTGCTTCATAATCAATTGAAGAAGGTAGATTTTAAAAGAAGACTAAGTAAGATTTTTGCTGACAGTAAGATATCTCAGAAAATATCTTAATCCTAAAATTGTAATAAATTGTAATAGGCACCCACCACAAGCCCCAAAGGTCCTAAGTTTGGAGATTATCTTGAGGCAGGCTCAATACTCATTTCTGAGCATTATTAAGTGCTTACGTGTAGTGAAGGACTCAAAGACAGAGCATGTACCACAAGGTTCCCTCAGGTAATTCTGCAGAATTCCTGCTCTGACTGAAATTTTTAGTGTAGGAAAAGATTCATCCTAGGTTCTGCTAAATGAGGGAGAACTCCAGTTGTTTTTTAGGTGGGAGGGAGGATGAAGACAAGGGAGAAAAAAGACTCTAATGGGTGACCAAAAAAATCAATCAGAAAATTATAGGACTACAAGGGAACTGAAAGAGCATAGAATCACCATTGTAATCATCAACAATGACAAGAATTTATTAAGCACCTATTATACACCAGGCATTGTGCTAAATGTGGGGGATCCAAAGAAAGCCAATGCACGGCCTCTACCTTCAGATTTCAATGAGGAAGACAACATACAAACTAATATAAACATTAAAATATGAATAACTAGAAAATAATCATAGAGAAGACACTGGATGGACAGGGATTGGCAGGAAAGCCCTCTTGAATAGGATAAGATTTAAGCTGAGCCTTACAGGAACCCATGGAATAGTTGATAATGTATAACAAAGACAAACATTTATATAGATCTTTAAGGGATGCAAAGTACTTTACAAATATTATTTTTTTCTTTTCCTGACAACACTGAGAAGTGGGTGTCCTTATTTTTTATTCCTTATTATTATCATCATCATCATCATCATTATTATTATTATTATCCCTTTTTTATAGTTGAAGAAACTAAAGCAGATCGAGGTTAAGTGACTTGTCCAGGGTCACACAGCTAGTAAGTGTCCTGGGGCATATCTGAACTCAAGTCTATTTAACTCCAGGTCTAGCATTCTATCCACTACAACTTCTAGGAGAAAAGAGCACCAGAGGGAATTTAGTGTACTTGCTCATTTTACAGATGAAGAAATTAAGTTCAAGGATGGTTAAGTGACTTGCCCAAGGTCACACAAACAAATACAGTAGGCACTGAATAAATGCTTGTTGACTTCACTCGTTTTCATCTTAAATCTTTTTTCCCCATTCCTTCCATATTCTGCCTCTCAGTGAAACATGGTGAAAAGACAACAGATTGTGACCACATACGGGAATTTCAGAAATCCATAAACAGAATGAAGCACTGTATCTGTGGGAGATGGTGGGAACAAGAATGTGACCATCTCCATGTTTGGCTGAAGTGGGTTGGAGGAGTAGGTCATGGGAAATGAGTGAATTGAGGGACTGAGATGTCAAAGTGCTTGACAGAGTATCAGTATGTATGTTTAAGTCCACTAGTATGAAGGCAGGATTTGGGGAGGAGAAATAGACCGTGAGTCAGGCACTGAAATAAAGGAAGTATCTCAGTTCATTAGAAAAGAGCTACTGAAATTTTGATTGGGTGGTAGATATGGAATGAATAAACCTCAAAGAAAGAGATGTCCCTGAGTGATACTGGTAGCGGGTATATGTGGAAGTGGCAGTGGGGAGCATGAGGTATTCCTACTATCCCACTTCTCCTTTGACCTTACAACTACAAATCTGATTTTTCATCCTCACTGTCATTTCCAATCCTTCAGCCTTTCAGCTCTTTCTAAAGACATTGCTTCTGCACTGTTTATCTTGATCCCTTGCTGTACCTGTTCAACTCTACATTGTTCTCTTCTCTCAAGTCCCTTTCCAAGCTTCAACCTTGAAACATTCTCACCATTCACTGCCTTCACCTCTACTTATAAGCCGCTGAAATAAACTGGACAAAATTGATAAACCACGCTGAATGGATCCACTATAAATCTGTTTTACCTAATCTAAACTGGGCACTCACTATACCAAGGCAATCCTTTTACACCTCTCTAATGGACTATCTTGTTCACCACAATGACTTTTCCAAATCTTTTCATCCATCCCTCCTTGAACCTCCTTCAGTTCCCCCTCACCACACCTTTTGCCACTCTCAGCTGAGAACTTTGCCTTATAATTCACTAAAAACACTGAGGCCATTCTCCATGAGCTCTATCTTCTTTCTTACTCCTCATCTCACATCACAGAGACACATTTTGCAACTTTCATCACCCTTCACTAGTCTCACGTGAAGAAGTGACCTGCCTCCGTGCCAAGACAAATCCTTCTACATGCACAAGTGATCTCATTTCATTCTATTTTCTCTAGCAAACTGTCCCCTCTATCATCTCCTCTCTCTCATTAATATTCAGTTTCTCCTTGTCTAATGGTCTACTGGGAGCTTGCCTATAAATATGCCCATGACTGCCCCATCCTCAAAAAACCCCGACTTGATTCATTCATCCCCACTGGCTATCAACCCATATCTCTCCTATCTTTTGTGGCTAAACTCCTTGAGAAGACTGTCTATAACCAATACTCCATTGCCTTTCTTCTCACTCTCTCTTTACAATCTGGTTCCAACTTCATCATTCAATCAAAAGCACTCTCCAAAGTCACCAATGATCTCTTAATCACCAAATCTAATAGCCTTTGCTCAATCCTCATTGTTTATTTACCTCTCTGTAGCCTGTGACACTGTTGATCACCCTCTTCTCCTTGAAACTCTTTTTTCAAGGTGTCTGACACTATTGTATCCTAGTTCTCCTGCCTAATGCTCCTTCTCAGTCTCATTTTCCCCTCTGGCTGCACTCCTTTAGATTGGATCCCATCAAGATCAAGGCCCAAGAACCTCAATATATTGTAAAACTGCACTGGTATTTACACCTCATCAGTAATCTTGGTATATATTCTGGTTTTCTTTGATGGGAGGGTTGAGCAATGAATTTCTCCAAAAGACTCCAATTAAGGAGGAAGCCCAAGCCAGCTACCTCTTCATTTACCACCTGGCTCTGCTCCTTTGGGCTAGAGTCCATCATGATCATGCTCCCCACACAAGGCACTCAGGTACCTCTCCCCAGAAAAGAGAAAGGGAAAAAAGGAAGCTTTAAGGCTTCCTTTTGTGTGGTATCTTCCCCCATTAGATAATAAGCTCCTTGAGGGCAAGGACTGTCTTTTTGTCGTGTTTTTTTTTTCTCATCTGTTGTTGTTGTTGTTTTATCTTCCAGTACTTAGCAGAGTACCTGGAATAAAGTAGATACTTAATAAGTGTTTATTGACTGACTGACTGACTAATGGATGGATGGATCATTATTCAGGTCACACCTGTTATCTGTGGGTGCCCCGCTCACTGTCTCCTGGGCCCTCTTCTCTTCTACCTCCATTCTATACTACCTCTTCTACCTCTATACTATTTTGCTTGGTGATCTCATCAGCTCTGAAAGATTCAATTATTATATCTATGCAGATGATTCTTAAATCTACTTATCCATTTCTAACTTCCAGTCTCAAATCTCCAACAGCCTTTTGGATTACATTCTATTAAACATCTTGAATTGTAAGTTCCACAAACATCTTAAAATTAACAAGTCAAAAACTGACCTCATTATCCTTCCCCCATCCCCAGACCGTGCCTTCTTCCAAATTTCCCAATTACTATCCAGGGTACCACTTTTCTTTCAGCTACCCAGACTTCCAACCTAGGTATCATCCTTAACTTCCCAATCTCTCTCACACCCCCATATCCAATCTCTTATATACTCCCTTCTCTCTGAAACTACCACCACTCTTGGTGCAGGCCTTTATCAGCTCAGTAACTGCTGGTTGGTATCCCAACCACAAGTCTCTCCCTAATCCAATTAATCCTCCACAAGGTATCAAAGTCATCTTTCTAAAGCTGCAAATCTGATAATCTCAGCCTTTTAATAAACTCCAGAAGCTCCCTATCACCTCCAGTCCTAAATATGAAATCATCTACTTGGTTTTCAAAGTCCTTCACCATACGGCCCCCTCTTACTTTTCCAGTCTTCTTTTACCTTACTCGTCTCTCTCCAAACATACTCTGTGATCCAGTGACTTTGGTCTCCTCACAGTATCTCACTTAGGGCATTGCATCTCCTAAAACGGGTTGTCCTTTACGCCTGGAAACCTCTCCCAACTCAGTTCTGCCTCCTGGTTTCTCTGACCACCTTCAAGTTCCAACTAAAATACCACCTTCTACAAGAAGTCTTTCCTGATCCTCTTTAATACTCCTGACCTTCCCTCAGTTAGTTATCTAATTTACTTGTCTATATTTTGTACATAGTCATTTGCATGTTGTCTCCTCCCGAAAGCTGTGAGCTCTTGAGGGCAGGGACTGCTTTTGGTTTTGTTCTTGTTGGGTTGTCTTTTTTTTTTTTTTTTTAATATTTCTCTTTGGAGTTCCTTTGCATCTCCAACATTTAGCATGGACCTGGTACATAGTAGTCACTTACTAAATGTTCACTGGCTTGCTGTTGACTGCTTGACTTAACAGATAATAAAAAGGCAAGATTTGAACACAGCTTATACTAAAACTCAGAGAGAGAGAGAGAGAGAGAGAAAGCGCTCCATCTATTCTGTATAGCTGCATTACCTAATATTTTCTCTTGAACTTGGATTCAAAATATAAACTTTGTAGATGCAGTTTGGGGAAAATCTGGCTTAACAGTAGTTGCCAGTAAAAAGACTTGGGGGTTTTAATCAACTGTAAGGAGAAAATAAGTCACCCATGTGCTATGAATACTCTCTCACTCTCTCACTCTCTCTCTCTCTCTTCCAAAAAACACACAACTAATTCAACATAGAACAATTTGAGTAAAAGAAACAAACACAACAAAACTCTCTCTGAATACAAACTGAAGGTTGTGTAATTATCATAATGAACAAGTTTGGCTCCAAAGAAGAGATATAAGAATCTCCCTACTTTTTTTTTTTTGTAAAGGAGGTGATGGTAGGGCTAAGGAAGGGGAAAATAGTATATACTGTCAGACTTAATTGATCTATTTATTTGTTTCTAACTAACTCCTATGCCAAATCACCTCAGCTAAAATTTCTATTAACACTGTTAATATCATCTACATAGGAAAAACTTAGACATTCCTTTAAGTATGATAGAATTTAACTTATTCTCATTGACTTCATTTGCTCAATGACTTAATATCTCCAAAACATGAAATTTTACAAGCATTTGGGAACTGTGATTTTTTTTTATATCAAACTTTCAACTAATACTTCTTGACCACCTACTCTGTGCAAGGCACCAAGGGAAATATGAAGAAATGTGTAGTTTCTGCCTTCAAAAACTTTCAGTTTAGGAGGCAACTAGGTGGCACAGTACATAGAGCACTGGCCCTGGAGTCAGGAGGACGGGAGTTCAAATTTGGCCTCAGACCAAACACTTGACACTTATGAGCGGTGTGACTGTAGGCAAGTAACTTAACCCCAAATGCCTTACCAAGAAAAAAAAACTTTCAGTTTAGACAAGACATACAAATGAAAAGTAAGGAAACAACATAAAGCTTGAAGAATTCAAGACAGCATGAGAAGAGACATCACAAGGTTAACTACCCAGGCAATGATACAGGCATCAGAAGAGTTTAAAAATGGGTGTTAGAGTTTAGAAGTTGAAAATATTCACTTAAGGCAAGATAGTTATGGAAGATTTTATAGATGTCACCTGGGTTTTGAAACTAAGAATCTGAATAGGGAAAATAAGGTCAAATAGTACAGACCAAAGTCTATTCCAATTAACCCCAAAGGAGTGTACAAATTCTATTTCTCTTATAGAAAAATGCCACAGTATTAAATACAGTTGAAATAAGTGGGTTGTAGGCTGGGATTTGTAGTTGTTGTTTGTCCTCAGTTCTCGAAGAGGACCATGACATTGGAAAGGTGATGTCATGACTTGCAAGTGAACTGGATTTAAGTGAGGCAGGGCTGTGTAAAGTCACCAGCTTCACTCCCTCATGAGCCATCTGGGTCCAGTGACAAGATATAGATGAGGATATATCAGAAATAGACTGCAGATGGCCTTGGATGCAGTGGGAGAGCTTGGCCTTTTTAAGCTAAGGTCTTTTCCAGGTCTAAGTTTATATAGAGTTTTATTATTATTATATTCCACAGAATCATAGATTTAGAACTGGAAAGGATTTTGAAGGCCACTGAGTCAACCTCCTCATTCTATAACTGAGGAAACTGAAACTCTAAAAGACTGAGTGATTTGCCCTAGGTTACACAACTAGTGTGTAAGGTAGGATATGAACCCAGATTTTCCTCAGTCTATCCTCCACAGTGATGTCAAACTCAAATAGAAACAGGAGCCATTCAATGTACATAAATGTACATAAGAATCCTTGCAGCTACATATTGACTCAGAAACCACATATTAACATTATCTATGTCTCATTATATTTTTATTTAGTTAAATATTTCTGAATTACATTTGAATCTGGTTCCAAATGCACTGCAGAAAGCTGTGGACCAAATGCAGCCCATGGTGACATGTTTGATATATCTGTTCTATATCACTCTGCCTTTTATTCCCTGAAATATGATTTGGCCTGCAATTTGAATAATTAATTTGAAAATTAACAAATGATAATAAACAAGTATTAATAAAACTATGATGAATTAACTTAAATTCCATAATTAAAGAATTTATCCTTTTTCAACACTTAGCATTTCAATTCAACTAAAATTCAGCTAACATTTATTTAAGCATCTACTCCATTGAAAACACTGTGCTGGGAGAGCTACTGAATTTTATTAAGACATGATGTATGCTTTACAAAGCTTAGCATCTATCAGTGGAATAAAAGACATACATAAATATAATATATTATATTTATATCAATATAATACAAAATAACTTTGCTAAATACAAGAGCACTCCAAAGGAAGTGCTACATGAGGTGTAAGGGGGGAAAAGATCATTATTATTGGGAGAATTGTAGAAACCTTCATGGAAGAAATCACATTTGATACTGACTTTAAAGAGTTTTTGGAAATAAATAGAAAAAGACTGAAGAAAGAATTTCAGGTGTAAGGATCACCATGACATGGATAGGAGTATAAAGTTTGGCTTTGGGGATTAAATGGGCAAAGCATTAAGAAACTTTCTTGGTGAAATAACAAGCAGGATGTTTTCAGAAAAACCTGGAAAGACTTACATGAACTGATGCAAAGTGAACTGAGCAGAATCAGGAAAACATTGTAAACAGCAATAGCAATACTACATAATGATTGACTGTGAATGACTTATCTATTCTCAGCAATATAATGATCCAGGACAATTTCAAAGAACTTATGATGAAAAATGCTAGCCATCTCCAGAGAAAGAACTGATGGAGTCTGAACATAATTTTTTTTACTTTCTTCCTTTTTTTTTTTTTGGTCTGCATTTTCTTTTGTAACATAGCTAATATGGAAAAATCTTACATGACTGCACATGTATAATATATATCAAACTGCTTGCCTTCTCAAGGATTAGGGAGGGGAAGAAGGGAGGAAATAATTTGGAACTCAATTTTTTTTAAATGTTAAAAATATTTTTACATTTAACTGAGAAAAAATAAAATTAAAAACAAACTTCCCCAAAGTTAAATAAACCATTTAGTTGAGGGTTTTTTTAAAAATAAACTTTCTTGGCAAAAATCACTTTTTGGTGGGCAGTCAGAGTGGGAGGAAGGAAGCTAAGTGTCATTTCTTGAAAGGATCCATCTGTATACAGTTTGTAATTAGCAAAACAACAACAACAACAACAACAATAATAATAATAATAATAATAATAATAACCAGGTCAGGGACCAGACCTATAATTTCATGAATATAGGCAACTCCCCAGTGGGTAAACTCCCTCTAGCAATATAGCTCACACCATGTCTGCAACTTATGGTCTTAGAGAATTGCCTAGAGTTCTGTGATAGGTTAAATGATGCAGACAGCTCAATGATGCCATCATGCACTTCACTTAGTAATAAAACTTAGTAGATTGGATGGCATGCCTCACTAGCTTACTAACTCTGGCATAGATGGAAAACAGATTGAACCTCCTGGCTTTTGGGGATCATAGATTAGAATTGTAAGGGATCTCAAAGAATGATCTTTAGACCTTAGATGATCTTTGGAGTATGTTCCTGCTCTATGATTCAATGAATATGCTTCAGAGGTCAATTAATTTCAATAAGTATAGCATATTCATATTAAATAGAAGTTCTTAGCTTGGAAACTAGTAATAAAAGTAGCAATTTCTTAAAAAAAAAAAAACCAGACCTTGTTCAAAGAAAATTAGGCAACCCTTTATGATTGGTGCCTATTTTTTATTCAATAAGAAGAAAATTTATTATCCCTGGTGATAAGCAAAAAAAGCAAGTTAATAGCAGGGAGTTCTATTGCATATGAATTAAAATGCAAGGTGTCCAATGTGACTATTATCATATATTACAAAATCAAAATCAATTACGCACTCAGTGTGAAGTACCAGTAAAAATGAAAATGGTTACCAAATTGCAAAAAAATAATTTGAGAAGCACAATTTTTATTAGCTACAGATAATCTGGTTTCCAGTTTCATCTTTTTTTGTAGGTACGGAACCTTCAAATGTCCATACCCTAATGTGCTATTGCAACTCCTAAATCTGGTGCCAAGATGACCCTGGGTCTTTTAGGTTTATTCCAGCACAGCAAAAGTTCTTACAGGTTATAAAGTTAAGGAGACTTCAAGTACAAGTTAGCATATGGATGTATGTTGACCAAGATTTATCCTAGCTATGTTCAGAGAAATTTTGGACCATAAAGTTCATTAATAGGTAATAAATTTTATTCATCTACAGCATGAAGATTGACTATTAAGGCAAGTCTAGGGGTAGAGAGGGTCATCCAAATCAATGAAGAAGACTCCATATTGAGGAAATACAGAGTCCTTGAAGTATTGAAGTTAATCATGATGCTTAGCTTTTCATCACAGGAGTATTAACCGAGTCTTTTTTTTTCCTCCTTCCTTTTATTGTCTGATTTCAGCCAATTTGCTACTCATTAGTGTCTCCATGAATTGGTGGATAAGATAAAAACAAAGAAATTGAGTTTTGTCAATTTAACTGCGATAACAAGTCTGGCAAAAGTTTTCTTTTGGGGATGAAATAAAAATTATTGGTTAAAAAGAGGTTTGGGATCTGTGTATTACAGCTATTGCTAAACATTTATTAATAACTAATGTGTTCAAGTTATTATATAGGGCACTGGGCTTACAAAGATATCTCTGACAAAAAACTTTGCTCTCTAGGAGTTTAAAATCTAATTAAGAGGGAAAACATTCAGAAATAACTACAAAACATAGGAGAGTGAGATAATTAATATTTACATAGTCTTTTCAAAATATAGGCTCAAGGAAAACGCTTGGAAATTTCAGTGTAGAACACATTCACCTGGGGAGGGACAGAAACTGTGTGTGTGTCTGTTTGTCCATCTGTGTGTAAATGGCTTCCTAGAAAAGGTATTAAAAGTACTTTTTCTCATTAGCCCAATTGAATTCAATTGAATATTAATTCAATCAAATTTATATTGCTGTTCTTAAATTTTTTATTTTATTTTCAATTTTAAACTCTCTCCTTCCTCTGACTCTTCTATCCATACAGCAGTTTTTAAGTTAAAAGAAGTTTCCTGCATAGAAACAGGGTCTGGTTTTGAGAAGGAAGGGAACATTCTATGAAGAAAGGTGATATACTGGAAGTCGTCAGTAGCATGGAATTGAAAAGTAGTGAGATGTAGAACCAGACTAAGTCTTACCTTTAGGAAATTACCTCCGCAAAATTATTTTAGACATGAAACCTTTACCTCCACTCCCTCCATTTCTTCCACTTCTAGCTGAAGCCTAAAAACTTTACCCTTTGTTCCCTTGAAATGGAAAACTTTCTGGGAGGGATAACACAGCCTTTTTGTTGTTGTTCAGTTATGTCCAACTCTTCATGACCCCATTTGGGGTTTTCTTGGCAGAGATACTAGAGTGGCTTGCCATTTCCTTCTCTAACTCATTTTACAAATGAGGAAACTAAGGCAAATAAGGTTAAGTGATTTGCCCAGGGTCACACAACTAGTAAATATCTGAGGCTGGATTAGAACTCAGGTCTTCCTGACTCCAGGCTTGGTGCTTTATCTACTGTGACAGCCTCGTAGAGTAGAAAGAACACTTCGGGAATCAAAGGACCTAAGTTCAAATCTAGCCTCTGATGCTTCTTGTGTGGTTTCTAAGAAGTTACAGTCTCTCTGGGTGTCAATTTTTTTCTTTCTCTAATGATGGGTTTGAATCAGATGGCCTCTGAGGTCTCTTGCAGTTTGAGATCTATGATCTTAGCTTAGATCAGATCACTTTCAAGTTATTGTGAAAGGATTTATCAGATTATTGCCAGAGAGTGGAGGGTTAATGAGGTGGGGCATGCAGGAGGAGAGAATACCAGGAAGGCATTGGCCATCTGGGATGATAATAGGAGGCTGGGAAGATGAAGGATTAAATTGAGAAAAGATTTCTCCACTAGAGCTGGCCTGAAAGGAGAAATTGGAAAGAAGTAAAACCAGAAGCATGAAGAAAAGGCAGAAACTATAGACTAAAAGTGAAACAGGATGACAAAATTTAATCATCTCGGATTTTAAAAACTATAAACAAACAAATATCAAGTAAAAAGAGTTATTTACTCAATGATGCCTCAGATTGCTACTGAACCATACACTGTACGTATTGTCATAGTAATCTCGTAGAATCTAAGCTCCTTAAGGGCAAGGGGATATTTCTTTTTTTGTTTGCTTGTTTTGTTTAATTTTGTGTTCCATGCATCCAGCATACCCAAAATAAATGTTTGTTTGTTGAATTGAATTAACCTAATTAAAGAGTTCTCCAAGAGAGATTACCCTAGGTGCTTCTTAAAAGCAAGTATTTTGCATAATAGGAACAAACTAAAGATTAATTTCATTTTTCCTACCTCACAGTTGATTATGAAATAACTCAAAAAGCTCATATTTCATACACACAATTGAATTAAGATTTTGTTCTTTTTTAATGCCTTGCAAATTAAGTCCTCAAACACTTTGATATTTCAGCAGGTTACGCATATAAGCAAAAATATGCTCCTTTTTCTTTAGCAAAGGGCAATGCAGACTTTCTTTCAAGATTTTAGAACAGCATTCATTAAGCTGTGGTTTAAGCCATTTTTTCTTCAACTTCAATTTCCACTTTCTAAGGCAGTTGATTTTTTAAGAAGAAAAATGACTTCCCCCCAATAATAAAGGAATTATTTTGTAGTTGTTGGAAATGAGGCCTTTTGGACACAAAATAACAAAAACAAAACTCCTACAAAGAGAAGATACTACACAGTGAAAGCAGGACTCAAAACACTTGCAAGAAAAACTCTGAATTCCAAGAAAGTAAAGTGTTTTTTTTTAAAGTACTATCCAAGATTTAAAACACAATTCATTTGAGAACCCTATATTACAAAAGAAATGTTTCCAATTATTTTGTATTCAGTATAAAGAGATTTTACTCAATAGAAGGTAGAAATAACACAAGATTTCAAGCAGTGCAAATTTGTAACACGTGAACACATACACCCACATACACACACCAATTCTTTTATAAAGAACAAGATACCAACAACCAGAGATATTCAGTCCTCTGTAAATGAACTATAAACAAAACCATATTTAACAAAGTATGACTATCTATACCATACTGTCTGAAAGCCTGTCATTCAAACACATTTACCATTATAGTATTCAAAATAATAAAAACCACAGTCTTATGAGGATACCACACAGGTTACCTGATTGGTCGATTCTCTTTGCTATCAAAAAGTGAGAAGATGACTTCCAGCTCTTCACCCAAATTGGAGCACATCAAACTCTTCATCTGTACGAAGAGGTGGTGGCTGCTCGCCTGTACAGGAGTGTCTTTCTTCCTGTGTCGGTGCTCCATCTGAATAACACCCACCCAAATTGAAAACAGGATCAGCACAGGCCAAGCAAAGTCAAATGCCCCATCAGATCAAAGGGGAGGAACAGAATGTGAGGCAGTTACAATTTCCCAATATAACATAAAACACGTAACCATGAATGACTGATCTAGTTGGAAGAGAAATCCCAGTTTTTTCTTACAGTACCCAAATTGGTTTAATGGAAAACCAAGAGCTTTTATGTGTCAAAATTAGGAATAATGCAACTCACTAAAAAAAAAAGTTAATGGATCATTAGTCAACAATTCCAATCAGGTATATGTGGTATTATTAAAAAGAGCTCAAAACTTAAGTCATGGGAACTGAGTTCAGATTCAAACTCTATACACTATTCACTACCTGAGAGACTTTAGGCAAATCACTTGTCCTTTCTGGATCTCAGTTTCCTCATCTGTTAAATAAAAGGGCTGGGTTAAGATGACCTTTGAGGTTGCTCCCAGCTCTTGATCTGGGTTCCAGGATCTAGTCTCACCAGTTTACTTCCTGAAAAAATGACACTAACTATGTAACTTTTAGAATAGTGAAAGAAAAACAACAAAATTATTCAAATCTCTATGATCATTCCAATCATTGTAATTTGGAAGGGTATGTTATGAAGTAAATATACACTAAAAACGTAAGGAGTAAGATATTGAATTATAAGTACTTGAAAAGCATTGTGTTTCTCTAAGATTTTCTGTGGCAAACGAATATGCAATTACTGGAATTTACTTAACACTTTCTTTTGTATCTATCATACTTGACATGATGTTGTATATTGTCATTATCTATGGACATGTATCTCCTGCTGGACTTTAAGCTCAAAACTTGACGAAAAGGCTGATGTCACAGCTAAGCTCTGTATCTTCATACAAGCCTTTTTCAGTGCTCCGCATATAGGAGGTGCTTAATAAGTGTCTGTGAATAAATACATAAAGGAATTACACCCATTAAAATGCAGATTATCCTAGAGATCTCCCGCTTCCACCCACCAAGATAACTCATAATACAGAAGAGAGTGAGAATAAAAATTAATATTGCAATAACCTCTTGGGAGAAGAAATCATTGGTGGTGCTAAGAAATACAAAGAGGGGAGACAGAAGTAGTCTTGAGAATACACAATCTTACTCCACTTGCAAAAATAATAATAGCTAACACTTAGACAGCTCTTTAAGCTTCGTAAAGCATTTTCCATATATTTTCACATTTGACATTCACAACAGCCTTGCGAGGAAGTTGCTGTTATTTTCTCCATTTTACAGATGAAGAAAATAAGGCTGAGAAAGGTGAAGCAATTTGCCAAGGCTCCCACAACTATTAAGTATCTGAGGCAGGATTCAAACTCAGGCCTTCCTGAGATGACAAAAGGGGAAAATAGTTTGGCCATCACTGTCTGGCAGTCCCTAAACAGTAGTCCAGCATTTATAACTTCTCAATAAGTAGACACTGTTTAAGGCTAGTTGGATAATGCTATAACTTCAGTTTTACCTTAGTTATTATAAAAGCTATAATTCTAATTTAATTGCAAATGCATTTCAAACATGTAATCTAAAGGGGTAAATGTAATCATCACCACAGATTGATTTTTACTTCAGAACAAAAAAAAATACCTAAGATGAGTCTGTTTGCTAGAAAAAGATTTTGAAAAATCTTATGACATACAGGCACCAATATCTTCCAGTTCTTACTATCTTTTATCATTAATTGGATCCACTTGAAATATCAAACTTATAAAACTGCAATCAACTAGATAAATTCATCATCATAATAAATTTAATAGGGGCAAAGAATATGTCCCTGGGGTGGAGGGTGAGGGGGAGAAACAGGAGGAAAAGTTGTTAAACCATCAAGAAACTGGGCATGGCAGGAGCTCTGCTTGTTTCCAGTTAACTCTTTAAAAAGGCATCTGGTTAGCAAAATCCTCACCTACAGTCTGAGTCAAATATCCTCTTCCTCCCCTCCCCCCAGCTCCCCACCAATATGACTCTATTTTTATGCACTGACATTTGGTTTGGAAGCAGAAATAAAACCTAAAAAACTTGCTGTCTTCCACTCAATATTATAAATCTCCACCCCTTGCCCCAAAAAGTTTTCATTTTGACTTGATGGGGGAAATTCCTGACTTATTTGAAGCCTGGGCTCCCAAAGTAAAAAGCCGCTGGTGATTAGTCTGAAGATAAATTTTAGGGTGTGGAGAAACAAATCTGGATCTGGTTAAATGACAATTTTCTCATTTTTAGCCTAACCTGTGTTTTCATTGTTATATAGGGAACTCCAAAAGAGGGAACCCCCTTTACCAGCGCAGATCCACACCGATTCCCCAATTCATATTCAAGAGAACTGTCTCAGGTCCTGACAGATTAAATGCCTCCCCCAGAGTCCTGAAGCCACTATGTGTCAGAAGCTGGCTCTAAGGCTGACTTCTGTATCCATTGTACCATAATGCCTGGGTCATCTCTTTCAAATTAGTTGCTGTAGGGAGCTGTTGAAAATATTTTTAGGAAGGCAACATTACAGTAATAGGGAGAAAATCAAACTGATTCCAATTCATTTTGTAATTGATTCTATTCTTTATCACCCCCAATATGTTGTAAAATTGTCTAAGCCACATTTCTTTGTCTGACTGTTAAGTTCAGAAGTTCAGCTTTCCTTTCTGAGATAAGTTGTCTCATAAATCACCTTAATTCTATGGAATATATTGTCTCTACACATCTTACTGCCCATGTACAATTAAGGGAGATCTGTTATCTTGCTAACAAGCCTTGCAAGACGCAGGCGAATGCCAGGAAATCTGTTATCTCTGCAGTGCTGGCTGTCCTTCAAGAAAGTCTGAACTGTTATCCCTGTGACTCTTAGCTAACCATGCAGGTGGATACCACCAATGAGTTTTCCATAGCAACAAGATGGCAGGAGGGGTTGTTGCTAGCCCTGCATTTCTGACTTCCATCCAATCATATTCTTTTCCCTCTTCTATGATGTTTTGAACTTTGTAACCAATAATATTGTTTTATACTTCCTGTTTCTCATTTTCTTATACTTCCCAAAACTACATGAAGGACAGTAAGCTCTACCTCATGGTCTTTTGACTGACTGAGGAGCTGAGAAAACATATTTTTGATAATTACTATCCTTATCAATAAATTGAATATGCTTGGAACTTTGTGCCTCAGTTTACTTTAATTTCAATCACAACAATGGCAAGAGTAAGAAATTGTAGAACTGAGGATCTGATGCCTCTGGTGACTACTACCTCTGTGACTGGGCAAGTCGCAACTTCTACGGGCCTAAGTTTCCCCATCTATAAAAGTAGAGATTTGGACCAGATGGCCTCAGGGTCTTTTCTAGATTCTAGAGCCTTGATCTTATGAATGATAATGTCAGACCCATGTAACAAACAGCTTAATCATGTGGAGATGATCTATTTCCATACCCCCTTTGCTGAATTTTAGCTATGGCCTTCCCTTAAAACAATCAAAATACTCCCAAGATTCCTTAGGTGGATTCAATTCCAATTCTTATAATGAGCTCATTGTTAGACCCAAATTATTCTGCTTACCCTCCAAGGATCACAAGGCGTGTTGCCAAAATCACCCTTTTGCAACGTAAAAAATAATCCATTTTGATACTCCGTAGGCAGAAATAGCAAGAATATTTAAACAGGAGAAAAAAGAGACCATGGGAAGAATTGCTTTTTAGCCACTCGAGAGATTTGTGTTTGGTCTTCTGGCACCAAGGAAAGCTTTCCAAGGAGACATATGTTAACGCTATGAGGTCTAACACATTTCATTACTCAAAGAAACACAACTAGGTGAAAATGAATTGCCAAGTGTGATGGCCTAAGCCTAAAGTCAGATAATTCACCTGGTGTTTTAATCTGGATTTCAGAAGAGGCAGCCCAGAGACCTGTGTCTCACATATGATTGAGGAGTTGCTCATTGCAAAAGGGCAGGCCTCAAAGGCATAGTAACTAACACAGAAACATTCCAAAGGCTTGATGGAATTATCTTGGTGAAAATGTCACAGTAGTAGGTTTTTCAGTGATCCTTGATGCCTAGAAGACGGAGGGATTGTACACGGTGTCTTTCAGTTCTATAGAGTCTGGCCTTTACTCCTGAAGAGAAAAACAAACTAGTGTCACAGTGACCTGTCTTCTCACCCTAATGAGACTGGGATACCACAGCATGCTAACGAGGTCATATAGTATAGCAGAAAGAGCATTTGTGTTCCAATGTAAGACTTAAGTTTGAATTTCAGATCCAACCCTAGCTTTAAATCTTCACAAGTCATTTTGCCTCAACTGTAAAACAGAGATAATTTTTTAAAAAAAAGATATAAAAAGGGCAGCTAGGTGGTGAAGTGGATAGAACACCAACTCTGTAGTTAGGAAGACCTGAGTTCAAATCCAGCCTTGGACACTTGACACTTCCTAGCTTTGTGACCCTGGACAAGTCACTTAACCCCAACAGCCTCAAAAAAAAAAAAAGAAAAGAAAAGAAAAAGAAAAGATATAAAACAGAGATAATATTGTTTGGCCTAACTTCACCACAAGGAAATTTTGCATGAAGTTCTTTATAAAATGCTAAGTATTAAATAAGGTAGCTTGGTAATACAGTGGACAGAGTGCCAAGCCTGGAGTCAAGAAGACTCTTCTTCCCAAGTTCAAATCTGGCCTCAAACACTTACAAGCTTTATGACCATGGACAAGTCACTTAACCCTGTTTGCCTCAGTTTCTTCACCTGTAAAAGGAGCTGGAGAAGAAAATGGCAAACCACTCTATTATCTTTGCCCGTAAAACCAAAAAGTCAGACACGACTGAAACAACTGAACAACAAAAAATACTAAACAAATTTGAGTCATCAGGAAGGGGCCTGACTTGTATTTGAAGTGGAAAGAATACTGGATTTGGAGGCAAAGGAACTAAGTTCAAATCCCAGCTCTACTCTGGGCAAGTCCCTTAACCTTTTGGGGCCTCAGTTTCCTCACCCATAAAATGAAGTGCTAAGGCCAAATGACCTCTAATATCTTTTCATGAAATTCAACAAGCATTAATTGAGTACTCACAACCATGCAATCCTTAGATTTTATCATCATCTAGCTTTTATTGAGGTGTATTACTTCCAATGGAAAAAAAAAGAATATACAGATATTAACTAATTGGCCACCAAAAGCAATTAAATATATAGACTAGATTACCTCTGAGTTCTCCTTACATCTCTGAAATATTTCAAGAAGAAGGCAGGAGAGAGAGAGAGTGGAAGAGAGGAAAGAATAGAGATAAGGGAAGAAAGAGGGAGAGCAGAAGAGAAATCAAGAGAAGATGGGAGAGGGGTTCTTAATGGGGAGAGGTCATATGCTTTGCTGAGCAGTACATGCCTACCCCAGGACTTTTTATTCTAGAACTATAATGAAATTAACATTTCTACTGGTTTTGGAAAGGACATGTCAAACATCTTTTCTATGCCTTTACTCACCAGGATGGAGGAGGGGAAAGAAGGAGAGGGGGACGAGGGAGAGAAGATGAGGAGGAGGAAAGGAAATCTGTCATGAGGTAAGAAAAATTACCAAATATACCACATAGACAATTATTGCTTTTGGAGTTGGGGTGGGGGAAATCATGTCTTACTGGGGTAATAAGGCATCAAAGAGGACAGGAATTGGTATCCCAATATTACTATAAGACAGGTCTAACCATGTCAC
The DNA here is from genome assembly GCF_900497805.2 of Vombatus ursinus. Classification (NCBI taxonomy): domain Eukaryota; kingdom Metazoa; phylum Chordata; class Mammalia; order Diprotodontia; family Vombatidae; genus Vombatus; species Vombatus ursinus. The sequence continues at coordinate 3,841,266 of NW_020954608.1, read as the reverse complement.
CATTCTACTCAAAAATATACAATGGTTCCATAATACCTTTAGGATAAAATTCAAAATTCCCAATCTAACATTTAAGAGTCTCAACAATTTCACTGCCACTTGCCTTTCCATTTTTGTTTTTTAAATATCACTCCTTTCAATGTGGAGTCGTAGATACACAGCCTAGCCTCAACACCAGGAAGACCTAGGCCCGGGTCTAATCTCCAACACATTGGCTTTATGTCCTTGAACAAGCGGTTTAGCATATTAGTGTTCTAGGGAGCTGTCTAAGACTTTGAGTTAATCTGCCCTGGCAGAGGAAACTTCCCCACCCAGTGAAGAAATCACAAGCCTAGTCCCCATCCCTAGACCCTTCATCCAGTCTTTGTTCATTCACTCAGTAAATAACTGGTCCATTAGCTATGTCCTGTACAAATCATTCAATGTCTCAGCCTTATATCTTCACACAGGGAATCACCCCATGTTGGGAGGACATCCATCCTTACGTCTCTACCTTACGGAACACTGGCTTCCTTCAAACTACAGCTCAGGAACAACCTCTTCCCAAGGGCCTTTCCAGCGCCCCACCCCCCCTGCCCCATCTTCATAGCATTCTCTCTCCCAGACAATGCTTCCCACCATCCACCATGCCCATCTTTCCATGTGCTTTGATGCAGCACTTTTGGACCAAATGCCCACCAGAAACCATGTGCTGGATGACTTAACTGATTTAACTGTTGAACTCCCACACTGGGACCAAGCTATCCTGATTGGTGAGTTAGTGATTGTCTCAGATCATCATATCATGCTTAAAGCCCACAATCTTCTTCCTATCTGCTCTGTCTTCTAGTGTATACATCTACTTTCTCTAGTTATCGTTCAAGCACTACATTCAAATCAACCATCAGTACTGAGAAGGCCACGTCAATCATCTCCCCCACAGCTTCACTCGCCGTGTCAGTGATTCCCCAAACCAAAACATCCTTTCCTAGCCACCACTTCACAATATGTATTCTCTCCTCCTATTAAAACATAAGCTCTTTGAGGGCAGCCACTATATAGCTTCTGTTTTTGTCTTGTATCACCCTTATACAAATCACTCTAGCACAGTGCTTAGGACATAAAAATGTTGCAAAATTGCATTTGATTTACTCACTTATCCTCTCTCATGAAATTCTTTTGTATATACTTTGCATTTACTTATTAGGTTCATATTATATACATTTCCAGGAGCAGAATGTAAGCTCAATGAGGGTAGGAACATTTTCTTTTTTTTCTTTGTATCCTCAGTGCCTAACAGAGTGTGTGGACCACAGTAGACACTTAATAAATGTTTAGGGTTGAATTGATGAGGAATTTCATCTAGACCTTGAGGAATGGATAACATTTAGATAAGCAGAAGAGTGAAGATGATAAAGCTATGAATAAAACCAAGGGAAGTTAAAGGAACAGTGAATAAACCGGTTTGGCTACAATTCAGAAATCACACAAGGGAATAATGGGAGACAAAAGTGGAAAAAGGAAGATGGGGGCAGATAAGAAGGCCTACAACACCAAAATTCAAAATTTGGATTCCAATCAAGTCCCTAAGAGTAAGAATTATTTATATCATCTTATCATTGTACATAGTTCAGTATATATCACAATACCTTGGCACAGAATAAACATTGAATAAATATGTTAGTTGCTCCTTAATCTTCTCTTAGACTCTCTTATCTCTATAAATTTTCCCAGGTCAACTCCCAGTGGCTGAAACATACCCCTTCCACATCTGTGCATATTCTAGACTCCCCAAGCTTAAAATTATCTCCTACTCATCAGATTTTATTCTAGCAATTTTTCCTTTACCTTTATCATACCTTACCTTCTATTTTCTTCATGTGTATATATATATACACACATACATATATGTGTGTGTGTATGCATTATATGTATATATGTATGTACATGTACACATAGACACATAAATATGTGTGTATAAGCTCCCTCTCTTCCCCCCTTAAAATACAGTAAGTCTCTTCAAGGCAGAGATTATATGATTTTTCATTTTGTACCTGCCCTGCTCAGCACTGCACCTTGTATGTGGCACACACCTAAGAGCTGATGAATTTAATTGAATTTGTTGGACTGACTGTAGGTCTTTGAGCTTGAATATGATATGACCAAAGAAGTATCTTTTTTATTAATTTATTTATTTTTGGTTTTCAATATTCACTTCCACAAGATTTTGAGTCCCAAATTTTCTCCCCATCTCACACCTACCCCTACCCAGGCATGCATTCTGAATACTCATTCCCCTAATCTGCCCTCCCTTCTATCTCTCCCCACTTCTCTTATCTCCTTCCCCTTCTATTTTCCTGTAGGGCAGGATAGGTTTCTATACCCCATTGTCTGTATATCCTATTTCCCAGTTGCATGTGAAAACAATTTTTAACATTTGTTTTTAAAACTTTGAGTTCCAAATTTTCTCCCTTCCTCCCTCCCAACCTACCCTCACTGAGAAGGAAAGCAACTCGACACAGGTTATACATGTGCAGTCATGCAAAACATTTCCACAGTAGTCATGTTGTGAAAACTATATTTCCCTTCATCTTATCCCACTTGAGTTTATTCTACTCTCTCTTTTAACCTCGTCCCTCCTCAGAAGTGTTTGCTTCTGATTAGCCCCCTCCCTCAACCTGCCCTCCTTTCCATTATCCTCCTGCTCTCTTATGCCCTTCCCCCCTATTTTCCTGTAGGGTAAGATAGATTTCAATACACAACTGAGTGTACGTTATTCTCTCCATAAGCCAAGTCCAATGAGAATAAGATTCACTCATTCCCACTCACCTTCCCCCACTTCCCTTCCACTGTAAAAGCTTTTTCTTGTCTATTTTCTGTGAGATAATTTACCACATTCTACCTCTCCCTTTCTCCTTTTCCCAGTATACTTCTCTCTCACCCCTTAATTTTATTTTTTAGATATCACCCCTTCATCTTCAACTCACCTTGTGCCATCTCTCTATCTCTCTATCTATCTATCTACACATATAATTTTTTCCCTCCAACTACCCTAAAGGTCTCATGAGTTACAAATATCATCTTTCCATGTAGAAATGTAAACAGTTCAACTTTAATAAGTCCCTTATTATTTCTCTTTCCTGTTTATCTTTTCATGCTTCTCTTGAGTCTTGTATTTGAAAGTCAAATTTTCTATTCAGCTCTGGTCTTTTCATCAAGAATGCTTAAAAGTCCTCCATTTCATTGAATATCCATTTTTTCCCCTGAAGGATTATACTCAGTTTTGCTGTGTAGGTGATTCTTGGTTGTAATCCTATTTCCTTTGACCTCTGGAATATCACATTCCAAGCCTTCCAGTCCCTTAATGTAGAAGCTGCTAAATCTTCTGTTATCCTGATTGTGTTTCCACAACACTTGAATTGTTTCTTTCTGGCTGCTTGCAATACTTTCTCCTTGACTTGGGAACTCTGGAATTTGGCTATAATATTCCTAGGAGTTTTCCTTTGGGGATCTCTTTCAGGAGGTGATTAATGGATTCTTTCAATTTTAATTTTACCCTCTGGTTCTAGAATATCAAGGCAGTTTTCCTTGATAATTTTTTGAAAGATATCTAGGGTCTTTTTTTGATCATGGATTTCAGGTAGTCTAATAATTTTAAAATTATCTCTCCTGGATCTATTTTCCAGGTCAGTCGTTTTTCCAATGAGATATTTCACATTGTCTTCTATTTTTTCATTCTTTTGGTTGTGTTTTACAATTTTTTTGATTTCTCATAAAGTCACTAGCTTCTATTTGCTCCATTCTAATTTTTAAGGACTTATTTTCTTCAGTGAACTTTTGAACTTCCTTTTCCATGTGGCCAATTTTGCTTTTGAAGGCATTCTTCTCCCTGTTGGCTTTTTGGACTTCTTTTGCCATTTGGGTTAGGCTATTTTTAAGGTGTTATTTTCTTCAGTACTTTTTTGGGGGGTCTCCTTTAGCAAGCTGTTAACTTGTTTTTCATGATTTTCTTGCATCACTCTCATTTTTCTTCCTAGTTTTTCCTCTACTTCTTTTACTTACTTCTCAAAATCCTTTTTGAGTTCTTCCATGGCCTGGGGATGATTCATATTTTTTTTTTGGAGGCTTTGGATGTAGGAGCTTTGACTTTGTTGTCTTCTTTTGGTGTATGTTTTGATCTTCTTTGTCACCAAAGAAAGAGTCTATGGTCTGACTTTTTTTGTGCTAGCCAATTACTTGAGTTTTAAACTCTTTGTTAAGGTAGGGGTCTGTTTCCAGTGTGGAGAATCACTGTCCCAAGCTTTGGGGGTTTTGTGCAGCTGTTTTCAGAGATACTTCTAGGGACCTGTAAATTTTCAGTTCATCCAAGATGGTACAATCAACGGCAAGGTGTTTACTCCTTTCCTGGCTGTGCTCTGGTCTGTTGAGTGACCACAAGCACTCTTTTCTGCCTTGGAACTGTGAGGAGGATTCCCTATCTACCGCCACTACAAGCTCCACTATGCCAGCACTTCTCCTTGCCCTAGGACCACCACCAAAAACTGTGACCCAGATCCAAGTACAGACAAAGCAAGAGAATCCTGCCTCAGCATCAGCAAAAAGATCCCTGCAATCCCCCTCTGATCAGCCACTCGATTTCCCTCTGTGGGCCCAGAGCTCCAGAAGTAGCCGCCTCCGTAGGACCACACCGGAACTAGGGCTGGGACCAAACTTCTCTCTCACCGAGGTCACAGACCTTTCCTGCTGACCTTCTAAGTTGTCTTTGGCATTTGTGGGTTGAGAAGTCTGGAAACCACCACACCTGCCCATGATTCAGTCCCCTGAAGCCTGCTCCAGGTTCACTGAGATTTAGTCTTTGCCTGCACATGCACCCATGCTGAACTGAGTTCCTCTCCCAGCCTGGCGTAATAGACCTTTCCAATCAACCATTCAGGTTGTCTTGGGCTGGAAATTTGTTTCACTCTATCTTTTTGTGGGTTCTGCTGCTCTAAAATTTGTTTAGAGCCATTTTTTTTTACAGATATTTGGAGGTGTTTGGGGGAGAGCTCAAGCAAGTCACTGCTTTTACTCCACCATTTTGGCTCTGCACCCCCCTTCCCAAGAAGTATCTTAAGAATATTAAACACTGTATAGTATAGATTTGAAGAAAGAAAGGCTAGAGACAGGGGAACCAGTTAGGATGATACTGCAGTAATCAGGAAAGAAGCAATAGTAATTGTAACAAGAACTGGAATGATAATGATGGCAATGAAAATGAATAAATAAATGAGGGAGGTTTTTTTGTTTGCTTTTTCAATCAAGAGGATTTGTTGGAGTGATTTGTATAAGGCTGATAATAAGACAAAAACAAACACAAAAGAATAACCTCAATTTATCTTGGGACCAAAAAATAATGTAAAGGAAAATAAAACTTATTTTCAATTTTATCTTTTTGGTACCTGTAAGGTGGAGGACATATTAAAGTGTATCACATTATTCTGGGCCATTAGTAAAATTTAAATATGTTTCAGGGCACGGTCACCTCAATTCTCAACTTTCTTGAATTTATCTCCAAATTAAATTTGGAACATTATGCAAGCTCTATGCTTAATAAATTAGGCAAATATTAAGGACACCATGGAAACCACAAAATTAGCACTTAGAGAATAAGTGAAGGTAAGGTGCTAAATACCTACCAATCTGTAGAGTTCCGTGATGCTAATATCCTCAGGGTCCACCATTGCATATTCCTTTCGAGGCACCAAATCTAATCCAAGTTGTCTGGAAAACAAGACGTAGAAATTTATAAGAGCTGCCTCTATGGAATAGGCTAAAAAGGTATATTTTCTTATGTTTTTTTTTAAACTTAGCTATATTCTCCACCATGCTGACTGAAGTCATTCTTTTTTTTTTCTTTTTTAGGCAATTGGGGTTAAGTGACTTGCCCAGGGTCACACAGCTAGTAAGTGTCAAGTGTTTGGTCTGAGGCTGGATTTGAACTCAGGTCCTCTTGACTCCAGGTGCTCTATCCACTATGCCATCTAGCTGCCCCTAATCATTCTTAAATATGTGTTAGTCTCAAGCAGTTTCTCTAACTAGAGTAAAAATCAGTAGCATAAGTCACTGAGGAAAACCAAGAAATTACTAGTAAATATAAAAAGCTGATATTGTCAATGAAGCATCCCCATCACTGGGGATACCACTTTCCTAGGCCAAATACATAAGGAAAGTAAAAATGGTTTATGTTTTAGTGAAAAGGATGGGGACAGTGACCCAGTGAAAGATAAGAACCTTTCTGGAGAGACAGTCAACTCAGGGCATAAGGGGAGTGTTGAGGAATAAATTCCAAAGATTTTGGTAGCATCAAGCAAAATAAGTAGGCCAAATAAGGCCTCAATAAATGAGTGGGTTTTATGATGGTTCTACCATCACTGACGTTGAAAAATTTCTAGAAATCTTGATAATATGAAATGGACTAAATTTGGTGAAAAAATGATTTGAAAGATAAAGTATTACTCCATGAGGGCAAAAAAAAAAAAAAGAAAGAAAAGACAAGACAAGACAAGAAATCTTAACAAATCTTTTCTTTTTGGGGGAGGGGGGCTGTTTATTGTCTTTTCAGTTTTATTCTTGAGAGTTCTCAGGATGATCTTCCTTAGTTGGGTCTCTTACTAAATATTCTGTAAATCTGTATTTCCCCCTAGTGTAAATCACTGTTTTATGAGACAGCATTACTCAGAATCTCCTACCACAGGCTAATATATTTATACCCTAAAGTATGGTTGCCCTTGGAGGTCCCATCTCATCATATGGCATGAAGATCAAATGTATGATGGCTAACGTGGTTTTGAGGGTCTTTTGGTCTCGTTATGATGATTTATTTACATCAGTTAGATAATTAGCAAATGTGTGTTACATTGTATATATATTTATAAAAGAATTAAAAGGCAGAATGGCCTAGGACAGGGGTGGGGAACCTAAGACTTCAAGGCCTGTAGGTCCTCAAGTGCGGTCCTTTGATTAAATCCAAACTTCACAGAACAAATCCCCTTAATAAAAGTATTTGTTCTGTAAAACTTGGACTCAGTCAAAAGTCCTCACCCAAGGACCTAGAAGGACAGATGTGGCCTCAAGGCCCCACCCCTGGCTAGGAGAAAGAACATGAAACTTGTAGGCAGAAGAGACCTAGTTTAAAACTTTGACACTTACTAAATATACTATAGACAAGTCAACTATCTCCTAAGCCTCCATTTCCCCATCTGTAGAATGAGAAAATCATAACTCTAACATTCAGATCAAAATGTTACCACAAAGATCAATAGGATAATGTACATAAAGTACATTAAGTAATTATATAAATGTTAGCCATTATTATTTAGTTCGTATCAGTATATTAGTTCATATTAGTTCATATCAGTATATTAGATATATTGAAAGAGGTGTGATTTATTAACAAGAGACTTAAATAGATTAAATAATTTAAATTTAAATAATTAAATAATGTATGTAATGGTCAATTCTATGTCCTACGGATCTGATACTTACCTCAATGCACAATGCTTTGCATGTAGGACTTTAACAAATGATCAAAGAATGAATGAATAGCCTTTATACTCTACTTCTACCTGGTAAAAAGACTACTTTTTCATGCCTATTCCCATTCTCATCAACTTATATAAGCGCTTCCCATTTTATAGCATTTCTAACTCTAACCTGAAAATAAAAAAGCTAGACTACACAGTCATATTTAATTTAGGGTAATTCTGTGTTTATGTTTCTTATTAAACATTTTCTGGCCCGTTTTATCTTGTTTAGAAAGTAAATTCCTAGAGGAGGTATCTAAAGTTATAATGTACCCACTTAAAGGAAATACATGTAATAAAGAAACACAACAAAATGTGTGTCACTTTAAATGTGGGATTATGGAATGCAGGTTCAAAATGAATTGCCTTTATAGGAAATATAATCAATATCTAGAAAATTCACCCATTAGATAGGTAACATAAGTAGATTACACTATTCATTTTATGCTTTAATACCTGTTTAAAAACACAACAACAAAACCATTAGCCCAAAATGCAGCTGAGTGATTACATACATCAAAAAAAGGAATTATTATTCAGTCAAAATGACTATTTATCTTTCCTTCTCACTTATCTCTTGCATTGCCTTTTGCCTCTGACTTCATATTTATTCTTTAAACTGAAAAAGGGATTAATCCGTCCCTTGTATCCATTTCTAAAACTGTTTTTAATATGACAACCTATTTAAGTCTCTTGTTAATAAATCACACCTCTTTCAATATATCTAATATACTGATATGAACTAATGACATTCACTTTCCTAACATTTAGATTTGCTTGTTAGATTGAACTGAATTGAACCTTGGAGAGCAAGTAGTCTGACTCCTTAATTTTTGTTTATAAAGGAAGAAACCGGGGCCATGAGAAGTTTACTGGCTTCTCCAAGGTCACTAAGGTAGTCAGAAGCCAACCAGGGATTCAAACCTAGGCTCAATATCTTCAGCTTCAGCATTCTTTCCACTATACCAGATTTTGTAATACCCTTTTTCCACCATTTATCAATGCGGGCTCTCTGTTAATCCCAGGAAAGAGCCCCCAATATAATCAGAATTTTGCAGTCCAGTCCAGGGGTGGGGAACCTGTGGCCTCGAGACCACATGTGGCTTTCTAGGTCCCTGGGTGCACTCTTTTGACCAAGTCCAAATTTTACAGAATAAATCCTTTTATTAAGGAGATTTGTTCTGTGAAGTTTGGATTCAATCAAAGGGCTGCACTTGAGGACCTAGATAGAGGGCCACATGTGGCCTTAAGGCCACAGATTCCCCACCTCTGGTCTAGGCCAGTGGTGTTAAACTCAAATATACAGACACCTGATGATCACATATTGACTCAAAACCTCACAAATTAACATAATCCATGTGGCATTTCATTTACGTTTATTTTGTTAAATACTTCCAAAATATATTTTAATATGGTTGGGGCAGCACTTAGGAGTATGTAGACCATATACCAAGGACTACATGTTTGACATCTCTCATCTAGACTAAGTAACTGCAGTGGCATTTTTTCGAATAGCCTGTTCATTCAAAACACCATCTTTTGCAAATGTGACAAAACTAAGGACTCTAAAAGAACATGATGGTAGTTGGTTTCAGGACTAAACTGATTTAACAACCATTTAGTAGAGAACTACTAGTAAAAATGTATAGTGCCAGGTGCTAGTAATATAAAAGACAACAAAAAATTCCATATTTCAAGAATCTTACAATTTAGTAAGTCACATAAGATAAATGCACAGTAGTTGGATGATACAAGTTATATGTCCTGTGCCCAGGACACAGAATTTCAGAATAATATGATCTGGAATGGGAACAAGGAATTCTTCAAACACAGAGATGTCACTGGAGCTGGACTATGAGGGAGTAAACGGTTTAATCACAGATGTGGATGGGGAGGAGAGAGAGAAGGGAAAGGAAAGAACAATCATTTATCAAGCATTTACTATGCACTAGGCTCTTTGCAAAACATTTTATAAATATGATCACATTTAATATTAGTATTGAAACCTTCTTAGATAGGGGTGGGATGAAGGTAGCATGTGCAAAGCAATGAAGGGAAGAAAGGTCAGGACAAGATCAGAGAATTGTGAGTAGCATGGTTTGGCTAGACTGTATTTTGAATGATGGGGAAATAGGACACAAAAAGGCAGCAAAGAAGTTGGAGACAGACTGCGGAAAGTCTTGAATGTCAAGTTTAATATCAGCAAGCATGGGATACTACTGAAGGCTGAGCTAGGCAATAATATGAGATTTATCTATTAAGATGAGTATTGGGTCAATTGCATGGAAGAAGAGAGGGAAGAGGTTTGAGGCAAGAAGACCATTTACAGGTAATTGCTTATCAAATGTTTTTTTTGCAAGAAAGGTAAGGAAAGAAATCATATATCAAAACCAGAGAAGCATCAGAATTATCTCAGCTCAGATTTGGCTCTATTAACTCACAGTATTATTATATACATGCCATAAACATCACACATGCAGATATCATCCCTGCAGCAGTTCGATGAATCTAGAATCAGTATCTTTAAAGCTGGAAGGAATATTAGAGAACCCCCTAGAGGTGGGGCTGGACATGGGCTCAGCTTCAAGGCCCAATCCCCTTCCAATCAGAAGCATACTTTATGAGGTTTGTGAGTGATTAGATATGTCAGTTAAAAAGTGCTTTCCTCCTACTGGGAAAAGAAAAAAAAAAAGAGAGACATGATGTCTAGGGCTTAAAGTAAGCCCTGCAAGACAGGATCTCATCTACAGAGTTATCCTAAGCAGACTATAAGCTGCAAAATGGCTAATCTGTATGCACAACAAATTATGAGGAGCCCCACAGCTGTGCCAGCCATAAGACTTTCCTTTAAAGTTAAGAGAAGTGGGATTTCTCACAGGATTACATTGGTGACCTTCTCAAGATAAATGCCATGACACAGAAGAGGCACTTATGAAGCACAAATACCCAGGTCAAAAGGAAAGACTCAGCTGAAGAATGTGAGAGACTGGTGGCAGCATTGACCAGAATGATTCCCCCCAAGTATCTCCTTTCTAGCAAGGACGCCCATGCTTTTATTATTCTCCACAAGTGGAGAAGAACACAAGGCTAACAGCATTGAGCACTGCTTCCCTTGATGGAATGGAAGTTCCTATCATTTTTGTCTTTATATTCCCAGGGCCTACTGCAGTGCCTGGCACACAGTGAATGCTTAATATATGTTTGTTGATTTATTGATTTGGAATGAGAGTAACTGAGTTAGAAGCAGCTGGCCTTTCCTGACCTTATGTGTGACAGTATGCTCTGAGAGTAAATGAAAGGATCATAGGATCTTATATTTGGTGCTAGAACGGACCTTGAAGGCCATCTAGTACACACCTTTCATTTTAAAACAAGGAAACCGAGACAGAAAGGATAAATGATTTGCCCAAGAGCACACCTAGTCAATAAAACAGAAGAAAGTTGCACTTGGTTCTTTTAGTAACTACAATCATACACTATCTATCCATACTTAATTTCTGTTATGCTCAATTATCTGAAATAGCTTCTACTATTATTACTCACTCATTGCCCCAGTCCAGGCGAGCAGTGATATGCCGCTTCACATCTTTCATACGGTCATGGGTGAGATGGCCAACTAATACTTGACGTCTTAGGTCCAGGATTTCATTCATTATATGCCAAAGTCGGTGGAAGAGATCACCTTCATTTCTCTAAAAGAGATCCAAAGGAGGAAAATTCATTAATTAATCCAAAACACAAAGATCTTTACAGTAACCAGATTAATTTTTGTCGTTGTTCACTTGTGTCCGACTCTTCATGACCCAGTTTGGGGTTTTCTTGGCAAAGACACTAGAGTGGTTTGCCATTTCCTTCTCCAGCTCATTTAACAGATGAGGCAAATAAGATTAAATGACTTGTCCAGGGTCACATGGCTGATAAGTATCTGAGGCCAGATTTGAACTCAAGAAGATGAGTTTTTCTGATTCCAGGCCCAACACTCTATCCACTGTACCATCTAGCTGCCCAAATAGATCAATCAGCTAGTTTCTAAATTATGGTATGTACTCTCATATGCACTGAACTCATTCCAATTAAGAAATATTTATTCAGCACCTATAGTATGCAGAGCAATATGAAAGGTACAGGGGACAATAAAAAAAGTTTAAATAAACCATAGTCCTCACAATTATGGAGCTTATAACCTAGTGATACATATATAAAGTAATTGTAATATACAACAATAAGACAAATAGATGGTATAGTACATAGAGTGCTGTGCCTAGAGTTAAGAAGATCCTAGTTCAGGGGTGGGGAACCTGCCCTAGTTCAAATCGAGCCTCAGACACTTAGTAGCTGTGTGACCCTGGGCAAGTCACTTAACCTTCTTTGCCTCAGTTTCTTCATCTGTAAAATGAGCTAGAGAAGAAAATGGCAAACTACTTTTGCTGCCAAGAACACCCCAAAAAGAAGTTCCTAAGAGTTAAGACACGACTAAAACAACTAAACAACAATATATAATAATACATCACAGGTATACATTAGAGAATTGTGAAACAAAGTATCATCTGAGGTTACGCACATATACCACACACATATGATATAATCTCTTCTCCCATCATATTTGTTTACAACACTTTTCTGTTCAAGAATCTCTGATGGCTCCCTACTGTCTACAACTGAGTCCAAACTCCTGTACACAGGGTCCTGCCGCAGACAGGGCTGCTCTGTCTATTCAATTTTATTTTCTACTACTTTCCAATACATTTTCTCTGGTCAAGCCAATTTTCTCCTAGCCTTCTAAACAGAACATGCTCTGCAATTTGCTCATACTGTTTCCTGCTAAACACTCCTGAAATTCACTCTGCTACCAAGTACTATATGCCATTCCAAGCACCAACTGCTCCTCCCTCCTTTCTCTAAACTCTTAATGTACTTCTGAAAGGATCCACCTTTTCTTGAACTCTCTACAGTCTTTGACACCCAAACACTCTCTTCTCCTGATACTCTCCACTCTCTCCTGGTTCTCTTTTTGTCTGAATATGCCTCCATCTCCTTTGATGGATCTTCATCCACCTGATCCGTTAACCTGAGCCTTCTTCTCTCTATATATTATTTCATTTGGTGATCTCATCAACTCCTAGGGATTCAACTAACATCTCTACATAGACAGCTCCCAGATCTACTTGTCCAGTTAGTTCTAATCTCTCTCCAAAACTTCAATCTCACATCTCCAACTACCAAGTAGATATCTTGTTTTATCACAGTCATTTATATTATATATAATATATATTGTCCATTATATTTCCTCAAAACTCTCCCTTCTTCCTAACTTCTCTAATACTGCCAAGGATGCCATTATCTTCTTACTTACCAAAACCTAGGTATTGTCCTCAACTCTTAACTCTCAACTCTCAAAATCTGTATCCAATAAGTTGTCAAGTTCTACCATCACCATGTGTCTTGTATATCCCTTTCTCTCCCTCTGGTGCTGGCCCATATCACTTCACACCTGGACTGTTGCAATAGGCTGCTGTTTAGTCCCCTGCTATATTTCTCCTCATACAATCCATCCTTAATCAGCTGTCAAATTGATCTTCTGAAATAAAGACCAAATATAAAAATCCTCTGTTTATCCCAAGCATAATTCCTTCTTATATTGGCCCCTTCCTATCTGTCCAGTCTTCCTATCTTTCAGTCTAATTTCCTTGCTGGTCCTCTCACATTGCACTCCATCTCCTTCCTTTGAAGGTTTTCACTGGCTGGCCCCCATGCCAGGAACGGTCTCCCTCTTCAGCTCTGCCCCCTGGCTTCCCTAGCTTCCTTCAGGTCTCAGCTAAAGTCCCATTTTGTGCAAGAATCCTTTCCCAGTCTTACTCTCAGTGCTTTGCCTGTGAGATTATCCACAGTGTATCCTGCATATATGCTGTTTATTCAGAGTTGTTCACATGCTATCTCCCCCATTTGACTGTAAGGGCCTCGACAATAGGGACCATCTATTTATTTTTGTATTTGCCTTTCATAGTATCCCCAGAGCTGAGCACAGCACCTAGGACATAGCAGACATTTAACAAATGCTAGTTGACTTAACTTGACTTACTGACAGTCAACTTATTAAGTTACTGGCTCAAATACTTAGAATCAGTCCAACAGACTTTTGTCCTTCAATCCAAGTCTTTTATTTTCTAAATCTTTCACTAACCCTTGAACCCCAAACCTGAGGTATTATGCCTTGTAGACTTCTTAGATGTCTAATCTGCTTGTGTCTTTGAATCTAGAAAAATATCACAATTAATAAAAGTCAATCCCTTCTTCTGCTATTGTGTCAATCTTAGCTCCTCCTAGTAACCACTATCACACTCCTTAAGTGTGATGAAATAAGAAAGTATGAGAAATTACTTTTTAAGACTAACAAAAGAAAAGAAAATATATCAATTCAAAAGTTGCATCAAAAGGTAAACTAAAGAAATCCTAAGGCAGTAGCTTCTCTGGGCTACACTACCACCACAACCCCACCCTTACATTACCCCTTCCCCATACAGATATACCCTTGTTTGCTTACTTGAAGATGGAGTCTCTAAAAGGGTGGCTGCTACATTGGTTTCTAGAGGTAGCCCTATGAGTTTCTACTTCTGAAGATTATAGTCCTACCATTTACCTTACCATTAACAATCAGCTAGTAAAATTAATTTACTCTGTGCAAAGACATTTCCCAAGATAGTAAAAATGGTTGATATAAAATAATCCCACAAAAAATTTCTAAGATATACTATTCCAATAGATAGATAGATAGACAGACAGACAGACAGGCAGATACATACATACATGCATACAGAGTATCCATGGGCTCAAAGTTAGAGTTCAATGGTAGTGAGAGACACATAATACAGAACATTATGAAAAATGGGTAACCCACAGCTACTACTACTGAAATCCTTTCTCTCTTTGTGGAGGCCTCACACAGTTAGTGGGGTACAGCCCCATTTGTAGAGGGAGTAGTCTACTCAGCTGTGCCCAGGACATGCTATTTCTTTAGTCCATAGCTTACAATTCTCTCTACCATGAGACTTCACACTCTGAAGCGTCTCTCTTCAAGTGACAGTCTTTCTGTAACTGCCTATCCTCAGTGCGGCTCCCTACTCCCAGTTACATGAATTTTCTCATACTGGACCAGGCTGTCCAAAGAATGGTCAGTGAGGGTTTGGGGAAGAAAGAAAAATTTCTCCATATTCCAAGAGCAATTCTCTTTAAGGGACCTTGGTTTTCCTCCATTTCCAGCTACAGCTCCCAAACCTAAAATCTTCACCTCCTGAACTGTACAACTCCCACATTGACTTGTTATTTTAATGTAAAGGCTCAATGGATGTGGCTAATTCACCCAATCATAAGATGTTTCTTGTGACCCAATCAAAGACTTCCCCAGACAAAAGTAGATATATCTTGTTTACGTGTTAAAACTTCACAAAGACTTTACATTCATTATTTTCTGGACCTTCTGTAATTGTAGCAACTGAAGTATGTGGGGAAGGAAAAGGGTTGATTGATTCTCATTGTCATGCACAGGGAACTATATCTTTGAAAACTCAATGCTTTTCCTAAGAGACAAGTCAGTTTAACTTAGAAATGAAGTTCTCAGGTTCAAGTCAGATTTCTAGGAATTTTTCCTACATCCTACTGAAATACATTTTTTTTAAAAAGTTACCACATGAACAATGTAGCATTAAGGGAATTCAGAGATCATCTTGCCTGCTAACATGTTTTTATAGTAAGAAGCTGTCCTGACAAAACTATCAACTTTTATGTGATGAATAAGTTTTCAGTTGGTAAAGACGTTTAGCAATAATTGACATTACCTGTTTAAAAATGCAGTTACACATTTTCTACATCATGAAATAGCAATGGCTGAGGAGTCCCAATGTATTTCATAAACTGTCCCCACCAAGGAGAAGAGAAAAGCAAATGGATTTGGAGAAGGACGATAATTAGAAATGAAAAATTCAGGTCACACGTGACTGGCTTTCAGGTGCATCACTTAACTGAAACTGCTTTTTCAAAGTCACCAGTGTTCTCTTCACTGCCACATCTCCTGGCCTTTTCTCAATCCTTATCCTCCTTGACCTCTTTGCAGGCTTACACACTGTTGAGCACCCTCTTATCCTGGATAAACACTCTTCTCTGGGTTTTTATGTCATTGCTCTCTCCAGGTTCTCTTTATCTGTATGACCACTCTTCAGTGTCTTTTTTTTTTTCATTTTTCATGGAAACCATTCCCACTAAGCATAAGTATCCCTTGAAGTGCTGTCCTTGGCTGTATTCTCTACTCCCTGTATGCTATCTCCCTTGGACATATCATCAGCTTCCATGGGTTCAATTATCATCTCTATGGAAATGATTCACCAATCATTATAGCCTTTCCTAACTTTTCTTCTGAATTCATCTTGCATCAATAACTTCCTCTTGTACATCTTTAATTATATCCTAAGGCATATCAAACTAAGATGTCCGAAACAGAGCCAATTATCTTCCATATTCTGAGCTTCCCTATTACTAGGGAGCTCACATCATAGTTACCTAAACTCATAATCTTAATGTCATCCTCAAATCTTCATTTTCTCTCATTCACCATATTATATCAACTGTCAAGTCCTGTTGTTTCTCTGCTCCCCTTGCTCTCCTCTGATACAGCCACCCTTCTAATATAGGCTCTCATTGTCTCATGAATGGATTATTGTGATAACTGCTAGTTGGTCTGCCTGCCTCATCTCTTCTCTCTCTACTCCATCTTGTAAGTGTCAAAGTGAATTTCCTAAAGCACATATCTGACCATGTTGTCACCACCCCTGCTCAATAAACTCCCATCATGTACATTTCTAACCATAAGAATAATATCACGAAAATGCCAGATGATTACAGAGCCCCTCAGTCATAATCTCAACAGACAGTATTTCCTCTGATGACATTTTACAAAACTCATATACATTTAGCAGAGAAACACCATTCCAGTTATTTACTTGTCCTGTTGCATAAAATGGGGTTACAGTGAATTAATTTTTATTCTGTGTTCTGAAATGTTTGTATTTTAGTGAAGAATTCATTGAATTTACACATAAAACAATTTTGTTCAGATAAAACAAATGTAGCCCCCATACACTCCAGAAACCAATATAAAATGCTCTGTTTAGATTTAAACTCTTCAAGATGTTGTCCCTTTTTCCTATCTTTCTAGTCTTTTTCCATTCCACTCCTTTTACAATCTTTACTATCCAGTAACATCCGCCTCTTGATATTCCTCAAGTAGGACATTCCAGCTCCTGATTCCATGTCTTTTCAATCCTCATATCTGAAATGCTCTTTCTTTGAATCTTTCTTTCTGAGTTTCCTTCAACACTCAGGTGAAATCCCACTTTCTGCAGGAACCTTTTCTTAACCTTATGGCTAGTTCCTTCCCTCTGAGATCATCTTCCCCCTAACTTTGTAAAAATCTTGTACATACGGTTGTATATATGTTATCTCCCCCATTACAATGTGAATTCCTTGAGGTGAGGAAAGATGTTTTTGTCTGTCCTTCCATGCCCAGTTCTTGGAATAGTTTCTAAAATCCAGGGTATGGCACAGATCCTTAGCCTGACTGAAAATCATATCATTTGTGCAGAGAGTGTACTTCAATCTCATTTTTTTTTTTACACATAGAAGACAATAGATATGTATGTCATGCTGAAAGGTTGCAGGGTGCCTTAATTAACCTCAAACAACTGTTAGGGAAATACAGCAAGTACATAGAGCTTCTGACTTTCTGAGACATTGTCAACATGGCCTCACCTGTGTACTTTCTCCCCACACACCCAACTTTTTAAGCTCCCTTCTATATGCTGTCTTGCAAGCCTCATGAGAATGTGAGCTCCTTAAGAATAGAGACTGTCCTTCTGTTTGCTTATGTGTATATCCCCAGGGGTTAGCACCACGCCAGGCACATAATAAATGTTTGTAAATGCTTGTTGCCTCCCTACCTAACTAGTACGTTCAACACCATCATCAACATCACAAATTAATAGTGTCTTACACTTCACAGAGCACTATCCTCAAAATAACCTTGTCTGGTAGGTATTACACACATATTTTCATCTCCTGAGAAAAAGAAATTGAGGCTCAGAGAGGTTTGAGTCAGAAAGATTTTTGCAGGCTAAATACTGATGACAAGTGAGAGAGTCATTATCCAAACTCCTACCTCCTTAGGCCAATAAATGTAAGTATTTGTGTGTATGTGGATACACACATACCTATTAGTGAATATATGTATATGTAATACGTATACACATATATAGATATACATTATATGGAAATATCTATATTTAGATATTTCTCAAAGAGTTTACATTCTATTGCAGAGATAAAACACTTAATGGTGAATATATGTGTGTGTGTATGTATGTGTGTGTGTAATATGCATGTGTACATATATTCACCAATATGTATATATACAGAAATACATATACACACAACATAGAAACATAAATATACACACACGTTTCACACACGTCTGTATATTTATACATACATATATTCACCAGCATGTGTGCGTACATGTGTATAGTTTAAAATTTTAATATTTATAAATTTTTTAAATTTTGCATGTGCCAGGGACAGGTAGGTGGCACAGTGGATAGAGCACCAGCCCTGAAGTCAAGAGGTCTTGAGTTCAAATATGGCCTCAGACGCTTACGAGCTGTGTGACCCTGAGCAAGTCACTTAACCCCAATTGACTCTTCCCAAAAAAAACTTTTCATGGCTCTGTGTGTGTGTGTGTGTGTGTGTGTGTGTGTGTATGTGTGTATATACATATACAGCCTAAAACTCCTACTATAAACCATAATATTATCAAACAACAGGTAACATGTGTGTGTATATACATATACATATACATATATACACACATGTATACATACATACACACACACATATTCCCCAATAAGTATTGTGCATCTGCAGTAGAATGTAAACTCTGAGGACAATGACTCTCACTTTTGTTTTTGTATCCCAAGTACCTAACAGAGTGCCTAACCCATAGTAGGCAGATGCCATTTTAAGGAGGACAATGACAAGTTGGAGCAAGCCTTGAGAACAATGACCAAGACGGCTAGGAGACTCAAAGCAACATCACCTAAGGATTGCTTGAAGGTACCTGTGGATGATTGGCTTGGTCAAGAGGTAACATCATCGCTGTTCTCAAGTATTTGAAGTGCAGTCCCGTGGAAGAATGATTAAACTAGCTTGGCCTGACACCAGAATTTAGAATGAATAACAACAAAAGTAAACCACACTTAAATGGCACTTGAAAGTTTAAAAAGTACTTGTCTCATGACAGTCCTGAGAGTTTGGTAATGAAATTCTTATCTTCACTTGGTAGATGGAAATATTAAATCACAAAAAGGCTAAATCACTTGCTCAGGGTCACAAAACTATTAAATTTTAAAGCCATAATTCAAACTCAGGTCTCAGCCTAAAACTCCTACTATAAACCATGATAACATTATTATTACCAAAAACAACAACAGCTAACATTAATATACCGCTTCAGGTTTTTCAAAGCAATCTACAAATATCTCATCATATTCTCACAACAGTCTTAGGAAACATATGCTATTATTATACCTATAATATAAATGAGGAAACTGAGGAAAAAGTTAAGTAACTTGCCCACGGTTACAGAGCTAGTAAGTGCCTAAGTCTGGTTTTAAACTCAGGTCTTTCTGAGTCCACATCCAGAGCTTTATACACTGTGCCATGTAGCTGCCTCACATACCATGCTGCCTTTCAATAATAAAAGCACAACATTATTTAGCTCTTAAAAATTATAGATCAACTTCTCCACAATAGCTTTATGAGGTAGGTAGTACCAAATATTATTATCCTTATTATGTTTCTCAGCTAAAGAAACTGAGGCTTCAAGAGGTTACACGATTTACCCAGGGTTATACTGCCAGCAAGCACGCTATCACAGCTGAAACCTGAACTGTTGTCCTGATTCAAAATCCAGACTCTTTCCACTCTACCATGTCACCTCTAGTGCCAATTAATTAGCAGAGGGAAAGTGATTTCATCTTAATTACTTGCCCTTCCCTGAACACCCTCTATACTTTTTCTCTTGACAACTTTCCCAATCATGCCGTTCCTTCTACCCCAAAAGCCTAACCCTATTCTCTCCCCAACCTCTGCCCAACTTCTCTGTATCTTCCTGGAAGTACTGAAATTCATTCTTTTTCTGTCTTGCTCATCTTCACATTTTTAAATAGTTTCTCTATTGAACCAAGATAGGACTTTGTACTTACCTTTTTAGACATCTCTTACATACAATTCCTTGTCTTCTGTCTCCTTTTGTACACATCTTTTTACCCTTACCATAAGCCTCCTGCAGTCAGGTGCTGTCATAGTCTTCTATGAATCTCCCATAGCAGCCAGAGTAATGTGTCTTGTGCATACTGGGCACTTAAGAGTGTTTATTAAGTGAACAGACATATTATATGTATATGTGTGTGTGTATATATATATATATATACACATACATATACATATATACACATATATAATATATATATATGATTGTTGTTCAATCACACTCCAGCAGCTGTGTTTTGCTCAATAATAACAAAGAGCTAGATAGAAGACCTCCACTGGAATCTGCTTCCTGACAATTAAGTAGCTGTGTGATCTTGTCCAAGTCAATTAATCTCACTGAGCATCAATGTCTTTATTTGTTGGACTAGACAATCTCAAAGGGTACTTCAGATCGAAAATGCTCTAAGTCTAAGATTCTGTGTGTAATTTCCTCCATTGGAAATTCCCTGCCAGTGTTCCTGCTAAGTATCAATATTCCTTATTCTACTGCTGATCTTTCCTTTTTCTACACTGTCACAGAATTTGATTGCCCTTAATCTATCTCTACTGACACAAGCACCTGCCAGTCACTGTGTTTTACTTGACCCAAAATACTGGTCTGGGGATAGTACGCCCACAATCACCACTAATAAAGTACCATTATCTTTGAACAAGAAGACAAACCTATCAGAGTCATCATCTCCAAATTAGGCTGCCTAATAATCTTGTATTTTATTTCTCCATTATCTTTCCAGGTCAAATTGCATTGGCTATTTTTAAATACAGGTTAATGTGATCTAGGAATAATATGTAGATTCCTGATTCACCAGGAAAATTTGTACATTCTTACTGTTAATCCATTTTCTGTTGCTCAGAACAAAACAAGCTTTGTGTTGGAGTTGACCTGTCTCTAATGTTTGCCTCCTACAGGGTGGTCAGCATCCTCACTTGGTTGGTTTTCAAATTAACTGACTGTGATCTTCAAAAAGGCAGTTCATAGCATCAAATAAAGTTATGAATAACCAGATCAGGTAAAATATAATCTAAATTTTTTTCAGAAAGACAGATGTAAAGCAGATTACTAGCAGGGTAGCTCTGTTCATTCAAATGGCAGTAGAGTGACCCATTGTCCAAGCGCACATATTAGATATTAAGGATGCTGTGACTTTCACCTTACTTTCAAATGATTCTTTCCCTTCTATTAAAAAAGTACCCATATGTCATTGTTTTATTGTATTAAGTTAAGAATTTTACTTGGGCTTTGCTCATTTTTCAGTAGAGTATATCTTGTGTGTGTGTGTGTGTGTGTGTGTGTGTGTGTGTGTTTCAGTCTAAAAAAGGAACAGCTTTTCTTTAGCTGCCTGCATGGCACAAGGTCCTTCAGGTCACTCTTATTTCCACTGTGCTTTTCTTCTCATGCTAGCAATGCTCACATTCAGACATTTCATACAGGACTGTTCTCGATTCTCAACATAAGGCTGCTCAAGCTACCCGGCTGCAGGAATACAGGGCTACAGTACCAACATCAGTTATTTTGCTGCATTTTCTTAAGCTCTGTCTTTCCTTAATCAAATACACTATTCAATCCCACAAATAACACAGATCAAAAATATTATCCCATTACTCCATTTCTATATATCTCATTCTAGAAAATTTTTTTCCTCTTTGGCATAATCCTTACAAAACATCTTCTCAAAAGAAACATATCAGTAATGTTTTAAATTTATTATACATGCCTTTTAGCTCCTAAAATAAAATCTAGCCTGTCAGTTTAATTATAAAGCCTGATTAATTCCTTCTAATAAATATATGTTAAATAATTAACTAGCCTTTTTTGTTTTGTTTTCAGTTGCATCCAATTCTTCATGACCCCATTTGGGGTTTTCTTGACAAAGATACTGGAGTGGTTTGCCTTTTCCTTCTCCAGCTCCTTTTACAGATGAGGAAACTGAGGCAAACAGGGTTAAGTGACATGCCTAGAGTCACACAGCTATTAAGTATCTGAAGCTGGACTTGAACTCAGAAAGATGAATCTTCCTGACTCCAGGCTCAGTGCTCTAACCACTGCACCATCTAGCTGCCCATAATTAATTAGCCTATCAGTTTTCTTTGATTATCATACATACCTTGAAGCTTTTTAAAAAACACAACATATCAAGTCTTTTTCCAATATAATGGGGGAATAAGGAGCTTGTATTAACCACATATTAACTGAGACCTACCAAGTATTTTGATTACTAAAAGGAATTACAATATATTGAAACACATTTAAGAGGAAAAGTATACTGAATATAATTTGATCTTTCTTTGAAGGCACTTCAGCCCCAGCAGGGATGCATAGAGTTACTCAGAGAGTTTATAATGAACAAAATCAACCTTTACTAAAGTTAGGAGAGAAGCAGTTAAAAGCATTCAAACACAATGGCAATAATACCTCACCTTTAGAAAACTTAACATTTAATGATATGCAGAATTATTGAGATTTCTGGTATTTTATTTCAAATTATTTTCTGCCAGAACAACAATACCATAAAAAGCTAATTACCACATAAAGTTGCTTCCACATGGTTCCCCAGTCTCTTAAAGTTGATGTCATTTCTGTGATAACGGAGTCCTCTGTTGGAATTACCATTTCAAACTGCCTGTGATATTAAAAATATATTTTAAAAAAATACCCCAAACAGTATTTTCAAATACTATAGATAATCAACTTGTTTTGTGTGTCACAATGGGGAAATGGGGGTGGGAAGAGGCTCCTCAGCATTATTTCAATCTACAGATGGTCAACGCTTTCTGATTATACAGCAACATTAGATGGAGAGAGAAATCCAAAATTCTCAGCCTATCATTTAAAGATCTCTGCAATATCTAACTCCCACCAACCTTTCCAGAATTATGTGATATTGTTACTATCCTTAATTCAAGCAAAATGACAGGCAAACTGACATACTTGCTATTTCCCAAACTTAGCACCCCATCTCCCATCTCTGTTTCTTTTCACAGGCTGCCCCACATGACCAAATTGCACTCCTTCATCACCTTGGTCTCTTAACACCAAGTTTCCTTAAAGACTAAGATTAGATATCATCTCCAATGGAAGGATTTTTATGCTTGCCTTTTTCTACAGCGTTGTTAATTCTTTCTCTTTATTGAATTTCTGTGTTACTTGCTAATCTGTGTGCATATTGGGTCCTTGAGTAGAGTGGGAACTCCCAGAGGACAGGTACTATTTGATTTTTGTCTCTGTATTCCCAGAACTTGATAAAGTGCCTTGTCTATAGTAGGGAATTAATTTTTCTTGAATTGATTTGATTATTTGAGGGTTCAGAATCAGAGATGCCGCAAAGATAGTTTTAATATTTGGCCTTAAATCCCCATGCTAATACTGATGCTATATTTACTTTGAAGAGTTACCATGTTTTTTAGGCCCAGCTTTCCATCCTTTACATCATTCTTTGAAGCATAGGCCTCTAATGAACAAAATCCATATATTGAAAAATATTTCACACAATATTCTAGCAAATATATACTTGGGGGGTTGATTCTATCAATAAGTTCCTTTAATAAACAGAAGAGATATGAAAAGGAAAGGGAAATGGACAGATTTTTATTTTCTATTATTTGGCATGAGAGTCTCCATTTCCACTGAGTCTCAGTTTCAGGTGACAGACTCACATCTTATGAGGTTAAAATAAGGACAGGATTAATACTGCTTTGCAGGAACATATTATTATCCCAGCTCTCAAATTCTATGATCATCTAATTCTATGACTTAAGATGAACAGGATTCTATGTTTGTCAAGTTTAATTTTCTCAAGGATGACAGGTAGAGATGACCCATTAGAAAAGATAATAGGATTGATTCAAACCAAGAGCTCCTAATGAGAGATGAAATTCTTTGCCTGATGCTAATAGCAGCTCTGAAGGCTCTTTCCCAGGAAATCACTAAAATAACTCTAATTGGTATTTTTTAAAAGTTTCATTAAAGGCACTAAGAAAAAGTAAAAGCACATGTTGAGTACTCTTCACCACAGGAATCTGAGCTCTTCATTTCAGAGGGCTGCTATAATTACGCCTGCCTAGTGACAGTTCTCCATTTTCTAGATATAAAAAAGTATAAAAACTATAAAACGGGGTATCTAAAAGGGAAAAATGAAATACTTATAAAAATGGCACACCAGCTTTCAGAGAAACAGACTGACTGGCTGTTCCAGTAAGAAATAACTTCTAAAAGGTAAACAGAAAAACATGATGCTTCAAAGAATATTAAAGCTATTTTGTTCTTCCAGTAGCTATCATACTTAAAATGGGCAACATTTTAAAATGGTCCTAAAGAGCTCAGCCTCAGGAAGGTGGGAAAGGGAACACTAAATCCCATTGGATCTTGAAAAAATATAATGACAGGCACAGAATGTACAATATCAAAACTCTCTTACTATTTAAGTACTACTTGAACTTAAAACCTTAAACCTCTTTTACATGGCTATGAATATCTTGTCATTAGAAAGCACTAAGAATGTAGTTCAGTTTTATGGGGTTGAGAGCTGAGATTTTTTTTCATGCTAAAATGAGCAGTCTTAAGTGAGCAGCTGTATGTATCGATTAGGAGAATAAACAGCTTCATGTATATATGTCAAACTAAAATTGTCTTATTTGGTAGGCTTCAGCAGTGCTTAATGATCAATCTTAATTGCAAAGTCAAGGTTAATTCCATTGGCTGTTTAGAGGTGAATTTTTAATATAAGTCAACAGGTAAGCACAAGAGGATAGCATTGGCTTCAAATCAGCTAAATCATAAGGGCTGTACTGGGATATCTGCACAGATAGGACTATGAACTAATAAGATATTTCCCCCAAACTTTTTTCCTAGTTAAAGTTGTCTCTTCTATACGATCATCTGAAGTTACAATTGATGTAAATGGTACAAATGCTTGTTATGATTCTAAACTCTATTCTTAAAATATTACTAAACAAACTTTTGTGCTGCTCCATGCCCACAATTAAATTGGTTGATATTCCATTTGGGCAACATGTAGATGGGAGTCTTTAACTTCCCCAAAAGTATGCTAGCTCTGCTTTTCTCATACCTGGCATCTAAAGCTCATGGTTCAGACTTCAACCAACACCACAGATATTAGTATATGTCTGTGTATTAGTATATAGATATACATACTATATATAGTATATTTAGGGGCTTGTATGTGAACTTAGTGTGACTCAGAGCATGGCAAAAGCTTGCATAGCACATTTGATATTTGAGACAGTCTAATGGACACATAACTCTTCATTCATCTAGATTCTGAGTTCTATATTAAGTTAATCCATCAGAGAGAAAAGGACCTGGACTTCATTATCTTTATCCCTCACAGAAATTACTTTACTGAGTTATGATTTAATGCTATGTCCTCTGCTGTTACATAGGGATGATAGGAGAACTCTCTCAAATGCAATTCTATTTATTTTGCAACACAGTAGTTTAAGATATTGTAGGAAATGTCTTTTTTGTGAAGTTCCAAGTGAGAAATCCTTGTTCAGATTTAGCTTTGTTTTTTTTCTTAATTGTTTGCAGATGAAGGCTGTTGTTTCTTGTCACAAAGCAAAAACATGTAACTTTATGTCTCCCCCATGTCTCCACTTAAAAAGAAATCAGCTGCCAGAATGATTAGAGCCAAATTCACTGACTAAATGACAGTCATCAACTCATCTCTGTGGCCTAGGAACATCTACTATATCTGTTTCTTTTATATACAATCTCTCTTGCTTCAGTTCAAAGTGGAATGTATACAGCACATTAACCAGCTAGTCACCTCCCCAAATTCTCTTGAAAGTAGGTGGGCACAAATCATTAAAAAGAAAAACCTGCCAATTAAAATCTTAATTTATTTGCTTTCTTATACATAAATTTATTAAAGAGGGAGAGTCAGAATTCAGAACTGGAAGAGATTGTTAGACATCATCTTGCTCATTCCCATCACTTCACAGATAAGGTGAGTAAGACCCAAGGAAGTAAACTGATTTGCCAAAAGGCACCCCTTACTTAATAGCAGAAGAGGGACTGGAACTCAGGCCTCCTGACTCCTAGGTTAGCATGCTTTCCACAGCAATATATTCTCTATCCTAAGCAGGAAGGCAATTTCAGAAAAGGTCTTTTACAAATATCACACAATACAAAAATATTTTTGTAAAGTAGACAAATGTCGAGGATATTACTTATGTATTACTTACATTCTGTCTGAGAGAGTTACTCATCATCTTCTCTTTTTTGGAGGGAAAGGATAAGGTTGGACTATGACTTCATTGAAGTAGGGAGCTCCCACTGTTACCTTATTCATGCAGACTGGCAATTCAATTGGCATTTATAGTGTTACAGAGGCACGTAGAGGCACTGAAAAACTAAGTGACTGCCACACAGCCCTTAAGGCAGTTCATGTCAGAAGAAAGACACGAACAAAGGTCTTCTTCATTCCAAGGCCAACTAAATCCCATATGCTACGCTATCTCTCATCCACACTTTATAAAAAGATTTGAGCCAGGCATGGTTTATTCATAATTAATGACAAAAGTAGACAAAATCTACATCTAGGGCTTACATTACTGCAAGATTCAATAGTTCAATTGTCATTACTACTACAACTATTACTACTGCTACTGTTACAACAACAACTAATAATAATAATTATTATTATAACAACAATAATAATAAATACAGCTTGGTAGAATCAGGATGTGAGTTAAAAAACTGCCTCAGAAATGTACTAGATGTGAGACCTTGGACAAGTCACTTACCTTCTGTATGCCTCAGTTTCCTCAGCTATAAAGTAGCTATAACAGCACCCACTTTCCATGGTTGTTGTGGGAATCAAACAAGACAATATTTGAAAAGCACTGAACACAATACCTTACACATACTAGTTGTTTAATAAATGCTAGCTATTATTAATATTAATAATCATTCCGCTGAAATCACAGTAGACCAAGCCTTGATTCTGGTTCCTTCTACCACATTAACCATTACAGTAGAAAATATCTAGTACCTTGCAATGTACATAACAACTTAAAAATACCACTTGCATAGGCAGCTAGGTGGTACAATGGACAGAGCACTGAACCTGGAGTTAGGAAGACCTGAGTTCCAAGAGAGCCTTAGACACTACCTTTGTGACATTGGACAACTTATTTAACCACTGTCTGCCTCAGATGTCACACCTTGTAAAAATAGGGATAATAAAAACACCTACCCCCCATGGTTGTTGTAAGGATATTATCAGATAGTATTTCTAAAGTACTTTGCAAACCTTAAAGCATTATATAAATGAAAGATGCTATTATGATTGTTGTATTTATTAATATTATTATTATTATCTCCAAGAATTTCTTCTTTGTGCTAAATACAAAACCTATAAAAGTTCCAAAGCAGATCTTAAAAACTAAAATTCATTTCTTACCCTTTGTTCTTAACACATGCATTTTTCAAGTGAATGTAGCTGGAAGGAAATATACCCTGGAAAAGAAAAAATAGTTTTAATTAAGATTCCCCAAAGATCCTGCAGCCAGCTGCTTATGATGAAGGCAGGACTGGTTTTCACAAGTCATATGAAAAAAACCAGCCACAAGACAACAAAGCTACCATGAATGGGGAAAAAAAATCTAAAAACTGTTACCATGTAATCTATATAACCAGATTCTAGTCATTCCAGTTTAGTTGTTCTCATTTCAAACCCTTTTAATAATTACTAGTTCTCAAATTTAGGTAAATACTTCAACAGAAATTAAAACTAAAGAATAAAGCCTTCAAGAAAGAAATAGTATTATTCAGATAGATTCAAAATATGAGATGATCAATTATTTTATAGACAAGTTTTAACCCTCTATGTTAGAATGGAAAACTTTATACATTTTAGAGTATTTTACTGGAACACTTTTGACTTTCACCCTCCCAGTCTAGCCCATCGTTCCATTGGGATGCACATTCAAACATGACCACTAGTCACTGAGGGCCACAAACAAATATACACACATGTATGTGTGTATGTACATACACATGTGTATATGTGTACATACCTATGTACATATGTGCATACATGCCCATGTGTACATACATACATGCATAACAAGTTATAGCTAGTATTTGCTGACAACGCAGCATCAGCTAAGGCTTTTCATGCCACTGCTGCTGATGAGTGCCCAGAAGCTATATTAATGCACAGCTTTGTTTTGTTGACAACAAAGAGAAAACAAATGGGAAATGTCAAAAGGAGAGAAAGAGAAGCAACTTTCTTGTCCATTAGATGACTGAAACTCCTAAAGGTTTTTCAACCTGTCATCAAGTGACAAATGCAATGAAATATTCAGGCAAACAAATGCCAGTTGAATATTTTATCACTGAATTAAAAATAGAATCTTAAAAAGCACATTCAATATTAGGAAATAGGTATAAAATAGTCACCCGTACCTCTTTCCCATTATTTGTATTTATCTCAATGTAACAGACTTAACAAAGAGAAGAACTGGAAGAAAGGACCTCATGGATAGTGAAAAGATGGCAATTGTCTGGATAGACTTTTTTTCATTTTTTTTCAAATCCAATTAAAAATTGAAGCTCGATTTGCATCGGGTGGCAAATGATAAATGACAACTTTAGGTCAGTGTATAGTAGGAAATGAAGTGAGATAATGTTATGTCCCTTAGGTTCTCTTTGCCTTCAGAGTAAGCTTTAAGAAATAAAATTACTAAGCAGAATTAGAAAAAATGGGAGGAAGAGTATATTTAAAGCAGGCATCTTATATTAAAAAGTATTGGGTATGTGTATTTAAAATGAAAAATACTATAAAGTTTACATACCAGTACTAATAATTAACTGGCCATTAAATGACAGATTGGAAAAAAGGGGAAATGTATTAGATTACAAAAATGGATAAAAGAAATTATACGGGAAGTAGGGGGAGAGAGGAGAAAGATTAGATGTAAAACAACACTTTGCAGTAGCAAAGAACTACAAAGTACATGCCCTTCATTTGAGGAAGGATAAACAAACTGGATAAACAAATGTAATGTAACACTGACTTATTTGATGACTACAAAGAAGCATGAGAAAACTTCTACAAACTGATACAAAGTAAAATAAGCCAAACTAGAGAAAACAATGCCACAAAGACAATGTAAATGAAGAAACAATAGCAGCAAAACAATTGAAACTGAGCGTATAACAGTGAAGTATAACAGTGAAGCTTGGATAAAAATAAGAAAAGGCTTTGCTCCCCAGTCATTCATCTCTGCAAAACTTCTTTGAAGTTTTTGTTTATTTTGATTATATCTATTGATATTTACCATGTTAGATATTAACATATTTTAGCATTATTGTGAAAATAGTTTCGACCCTGTGGACTCCCTGAATGGGGGGGGGGGTGTATGTGGAGTGCCACACTTTGAGAACCACTAGACTACACAAATCTAGCACTGCAGTGGTGACATTTATTATTCAATTTCTAATAAGGATTCATATGAATATATAAAGGATAATGAACCCCAATTTTTGTCACTGCTATCAGGAATGAGGCTTTCCTACATTTTTATCTCCGCAACCCAGGAGATCTCTTCCATCTGTGTGGAATAAAACTTGAAGGAAAAAAATATATAGGTATAGATATAGATAGATATGTAAGTGAGTGTGTGTGTATATGTGTGTGTATACATATATATGTAAATATGTATACATATATATGTATATATATTTCCCTCACCAATATATCTGACAAGTAATACCAAAAATATTTTTTCATGGTCAAAAATATTTAGCTGATATTAATTTTTTAATGCATTCCCCAGCTCTCCTTTTTGGTTTCTAGCAATCTAACATGCTAGTCATTATGTTTATGCATAATGAGCTTACTAAGGTCCCCCAGATCAATCCACAAGATCCACATAGGATTAACATTTGGTCACCATCCTAAAATATAATCCAAGTTCAAAGGAGTTTTTAAAATTATTTAAATCTCCATTACTGTTGTCATGTACAATCCCCACTATCTCAACCAAACATATAATTCAAATAAAAATATTTTTGTTCAAAAATGCTTAGGACTAGAGTTAGAAACAAGTGTTTTTACCTTGATATTTGGGTTTTTTAAGGCAAATCCTCTGTACCAGCCTGTGGAGAAATAATTATATTTTGATAAACCAAAAGAATGAAAAGAACAATAACTCTTTCTGTCCTTACCAATGGGGAGATAGTCTACATATATAAAGAAAATATGTAAAAGTATGAGATTTATTAAAATGCAATAAATTAAATCCTGGGAATTACTAATCTAAGTATAACCTGTGTTAACAAAAGACTACAAATAAATGAAAATTAATTACAATCATATTTAAAGTCTTTTGTCCTTAAAAAACTTTTGACTTCAAAGTACCCATGTCTCATCTGGAAGTCTGGTCAAGAAAGCAGAAAGAATTTAAGAGACCTCCAAAGTTTCTCTTTATATTGTAATATGCAATAGTATTATGTCCTGTAGCTTTCTTCCTTTTTTCACCACTACTCCTCAGTCCTATGCTTGACAAAAATGGAACTGAAGGACATGAACCAGACAGATATTGATTATAGGAACAAAATCTCTTCTTGACGCAAAGGACTACTGGTAGAAGCCTAAGATGGATAGATGAGATGGGGCATGAGTAAGGATTGGCATCAGCATTTCTATTCAGACCTATTTTTGGAGTCTCATCTACTTTATCAACAGATTAAATAATGAGGATGCAGTCAATCTTTTTACAATTCTGGTTATAGGGGAGTCTCTTTACATTGGCTTGAAAAGGTAGATAGCCAGGTTACCAAAGGCTCTATCTCTAGCATGCTTGAGACACACAGGCAGAAGACATTGCTCAGGATGCATCTTCAGTAGTATGACATGGGCTTTGGACTGTTTTCTCATGGATAGAGAGAAATTTGAACTGTTCTACTTTTGTTATTTCAGCCACATCCCTCTTGTGACCAAGTGCAAACCAAGTAAAATGACAAGCTGGTTAACCTATGATCATAAGAAAAAGTGAAGTCACCTGCCTCAAGTACAGATAGAACCTATCCCTGATGAAAGCTTCGTGAGCATAGTGCACTCACTCATTATCCGAGTAAGCTAAACATGAGTTTTAGGGTTTTAGCAATATTACTTGACCTACAAATTAGCCAAATCACTAGCCAAATACTGTTTTTAAGGGGAAAAATATGTTTGCAACTGATAAAAATGGAGGTTATAAACAATTAATATTGATATGTAATTAAAACTGGATAGTATGAAGTGGATTTTTTTTGTAAGAATGTTTTGTAAATGATTAAGGAGAACTTAAGAATACCTTGAAACATTTTATTTTAGAAACAATTTTTATAAATGTTGCCAACTTTATATTTCAGAATTTAAGTCCTAAAGAGTAACATGAATAGGTAATAATGTATACATTCTATTAGACATGAAAAATAAAAGTTGCCTTGTTTCTCCTTTATACTTTTTCATTTTCAAAACTTACTCATTTAAATATAAAAACTTCTTTGCTTACAGACAGTAATAAAGCAGATTTGCATGTTGGTGCAGTAGACAGGTCACTAGATTTGGAATCAGGAAGACCTAGGTTCAAATCTTGCCTCAGACGCTTAGTTGGTGTGGGACCCCGGGAAAGATAGTTAATCTCTCAGATTCCCCATCTGCAAAAATGAGGTTGTTGGACTTGATGGATGGCCTCTGAGGTCATAAAGCTATGATCCTATGACCTAACTTAAAATAAAATGGAAGCCATAATTAAATACATTCATAAATTTTGTTCATTACACATAACTTTCCTCGAAGGGCTATTTTGAAACATGAAGCAATGTTGTTGTTGTTGTTGTTGTTTTTCTTGGAAGTTGCTTTAGACTTGGGATTTCTTAGGTGTGGAAAACTCCCAGTGTAAAAATTTAGCAATTTGGTTAGAATGTGGAGAGTTGCCTGGGGGCATTGAGGTGAAGTGACATTATGGTCCTGGTCACAGACCTAATATATGTTAGAAACTGGACTTGAACTTAGATCTTCCCAACTCCTGGAAGGATCTTCTGTCACTACATTATGTTGCTTCTTCTTGTATGCCAGCCTTTTATTGAATTTAGTCATTTTCCTTAGCAAACATTATTCAAGTCGTGTAAATGTGAATCCAAGTACTAGTGAGCTATGTTACAATAAGGCCTTCCTTTATTAGAAAATTTCTTAAGTAAATTGTCTTAGAGGGAAATTAGATATAAACTTTTCATGTGCCAATGTTATATAACAGTTTTTTAAGCACATGAACATAACTGTCTGACAATTTAGATATCCACATACCATATAAATGAAGAATTTTAAGGTTAGTTCACAAAATAAAGCAAGTAGTTTACATCGTTGCTGTAAATATTTTCTTGTGTTCAGATGTGAAAGTTTTAGGTAGAAAACACTGAGCTAGCAGGTTGGAGACAAAGGCTCTTACCCCATTGTGGACAGCAACTAGCAAGTTATTTTTATAATCTTTTTGTAACCATCTCCTCTTCTATACAAAGAAGAAACTACTACAGATGATTTTTAAGCACTAACCTTCTAGGATACCACAAATGGCATCTAGTCTGACATACTGAGTCAGGCACACTGTCAGAGTAGTACTTCTTAACATTAGCAAAAACGAAGAAGAAACAATAAAAGTGACAAATTTTAAAAATCACAAATTGTAAATTGATTTTTACTTTCTCTGACCTTATATAGATAGGGAGGGAAAATCTCTTACTAAGTGTCTCTCTGTGACCTATAAAACTTAAACAGACATTAGTTTTGTGTTTAGGAAAAATTTCATAAATGTTACAAAGTACAAAATGAAATGACAGTCCATGTCAGCCCAAATCAATTGTGACCAATAGCACACTTACCATCACATTTCTCCAGGATCTGAACAGTGTCTCCAATTTCCAATGATAGGCCATATGGGACTGTTCCTCGAAAACTGGCAATGACTGTAAAAGATAATTTATAGCATGTCATCTAATTTTCCAGTTTTAAAAAAAAGGCATACCATTTGTTGTTAAATGTTTATAAACTAGAGAATGGGAATGAGTTTATAAGCACTTAGATAATAAGCAACTTTGAAGACACATTTTAAATATTTGTATTTTGTAGGGAAATTATGTATAAACAATTTGCTCTAATTTACAGACTCAATAAAATGCTTTTCAAAAACACATTTCAAAAGAATCAATGATGTTCCCATGGGCTTTATAAGTTAGAATATCAACTAAAAAATATTTTTTGGTATATTTGTTAAAAGAATCTATGGTCCTGACTCCTAAGCAGTTGTATGATAGTACCAGTCACCCTGAGTGGCCCAAAATTGATCCTGTGAAATAATCAGGGATTGGGTTTGTAAAAAAAAAAAAAAGAAAAAGAAAAAGAAATAGCAACATTCAGCAATTGGCTGTTAGGGTAAAAGTTGGGGCAGAAGAACAGAAGAAAAAAATGTGGCACAGAGGATACCAGTCTCATGGGTTTACATAAGGATACTTAGAGCCAGAATGAAAGAAAATGACTTTTATTTTAACAGTCAGAAAGGAGGCAAAGGTAGAAAATATGGCTAAATACAGCAAAGGAGGAGGAAAATACCCAACAAGTGCCCTAAGATGAACCTACAAATAGCTTTTATCTACCTATTGTGAAAAAAAAATCCAAAACATCTGAAGAACTATCAAGTCCAAGAAAGTCAACTTATAGGATCATAGAACACAGGGGACCTTAGAAACCATTAAATCTAACTGCCTTATTTTACAGATTGAAAAATGAGGCACAGATTGCTGAAATGATTTACTGAAGGTTATTTTCATAGAGTGAGCAGTTAAGTGGTACAGGGGATGGAATGCCAGGCCTGGAGTAGGGAAGACTGGAGTTCAAATTCAGCCTCAGATACTTAATAATTGTGTGACTCTGGGCATGTCACTTAACCCTGTATGCCTCAGTTTCCTCATCTGTAAAATGAGCTGGAGAAGGAAATGGCAAACCACTCCAGTATCTCTGCCAAGAAAACCCCAAAATTGGGTCAAGAAGAGTAGAAATAATTGAACAATAACAACACCAAAAAAAGGATAAGCCTGAGGCTATTACTAGTAGGAATTTCCTAGTCTCTGGCAAATTTGTTCCCCTTCTCCATTCTCATCGCGCTTATCTCAGCAGGAACCAGAGCCTCTGGGTCAGAGACTAAGGCTAGGTTCCTGGCTGGGGACTCCTTACTCCCCACCTCCATCAGGAGAGATCTCTTCATTTGTTTGGCTATCAGCTCCACTCCTTGCATGGGTAGAACACTGGGCTTGGCATTAGGAAGACTCATGTTCAACAGTTCAAATCCAGCCTCAGATACTTATTAGCTGTGTGACTCCGGGCAAGTCACTTAACCTCTGTTTGCCTTAACCCACTGGAGAAATAAATGGCAAACAAGCCCAGTATCTTTGCCAAGAATACCCTAAATGGGGTCATGAAGGAGTCAAGACATGACTGAAATGATTGAACAACAATAATAAATTTCATAGAAATTATCATTATCATAATTTGAACACAGGTCTTTCAATCCAACTCCCAATGCTCTTTCTTCTATGCCACACTACCTGGATTAAAAAAAGATAAAAACTGACTTTTGTCATTTTATTCTGAATGTTTAATGTTATAAGCTAAACTTAAAAATACAAATCATTGTTTGTTCTCCAAGTTGGAAACAACACTAGTCCCTCCACAAATGATAAATTGGGCAAATAAAAATGTTCCAACAACCAACTCAAGAGGACTGTCAAGTCCCTTTATGAATTTGAACTAAAACTAATACCAGGAATTAGAATATAATACTCAAACACATGAGAGTTAAATCAAGAGGAAACAGATCTAGCATGACTACCAAATGAAAATAATTTAGGGAAACATTGGGTTATGATGTCATGTCTTTCAGCTGTAACCAGAAATACCCAGCATTGCCTAATGTTGCTGACTATTTTTGTCAAAATGTAGACTTTTTGTTGAGGAGAAAAATCAAGACAAATTTCCACTTTGTGGCAGATTATCTCATATGATGTTTTCCCCTAAAAATTTCTCATATGTGGGGCCAGCGTTATAAAAACAAACATAAAATTCACTTCAGATTGACTTCAAAAAATTCTCATTTAGAATTCACCTCACTGAACAAAGTACAGTTCCTTGAAAACCAAAGAATGCCATTGTGGTGAAACTGAAAGAGTGTAGGAAGTGCAGTCTGAGAAACTGAGTTAAAATTTTGATCCTTCCATTTATTATCTGTTGACTTTGGGCAACCAGTCAACCAAGAGACATTTACTAAGGACCTACTATGTGATAGGCAATGTGCTAAATGATGGCTGAAGAGACAAAAATAAAGTAGTCCTTGTCCTCAAGGAAAGTCAATGTGTATTTACAAAATCATGTAAAAATAAACCAAAGGTTATTTGGCACTGGGGGTGGCTGGAGGTTGAGGAGAGGCCTCATAAAGAAGACAACACTTACGCTGAGTTTTGAGGGAAATGAGGGGGGTAAGAATACATTCCAGAAATAGAAGATAGGTTGAACAAAGATACTAAGAGGAAGACAGAGTAGTGCCACGTGTGAAGAACTGTGAGAAATTATACTGGTTGGAAGGAATGAAAGTGAGTAAAGAGTAATACAGAGCAAGGCTGGAATGGTAGGTTGCCAGAGGATTTTGTATTTGATCTTAGAGGTAGTAGGGAGCTATCAGAGTTTATTTAGAAGAGGAGTGACACAGTCAGACCTGTGTTTTTAAAAACAATCACTTTGGCATCTGTGTGGAGAATGAAATGGACAGAGGAGAGATTCAACCGAGACAGAGAGATGAATACAGAGATTATCATACTATTCTAGGATGTTGGCAATGAGAGCAATACAGTGAAAAAGCAGAAAATTCCCTAGGGTGCAGGCCATGTGAGTAGACAGAAGGGGGACAAATTATGAAAGTAGAGTCAATGAGAACTAGCAACTAACTGGATAAGCAGCAAGTCACTTCAACTCTGTCCTCATTTTCCTCATTTGTAAAATTAATATATTGGAATAAATTACATCTCTGGCTCCTTTCAGCTATCATGAACTTCTCAGCAGATAGGAAGTAGCATACCAATCATTATAGATCAGTTTTGTTATGGAAGGTTTTAGTTCCATAAATTATCTAACACAATCTTACATACAGGCATAGGCCTATTCATATGTGATGGTGAATTTCAAAAATAAAGCTCTACTACCCACACCCTAAAAATGCATTAGTCTAAGACCCCTCCTGCTGAATCCTTTTGAGTATGACACAACTTGGTATTCATAGCTGGAAGATGTTCAGAACTTCACATGGATACCTGACCCCTCAGCAAAATAAAGGAATAGGAAAAGACAATGAAAAAAGGGTGTGAGGGTTATAGGAGTTTATCCCCACGCATAAGACAGGGAATTCAATGAACTTAGTGAACATGCTGGTCAGCAAACTCTTGAGAGTATGGCCAGGATGACCAATAACAATGTTAAACTGAGGCCTATATTACAACTAGTGAACACATATTTATTGTTGTTCAGTCGTTTCAGTCTTGTCTGACTATGAAAGAGTCATGACCCCATTTGGAGTTTTAATGGCAAAGATCCTGGAGTGGTTTGCCATTTCCTTCTCTTCCTCATTTTACAGATGAGAAACTGAAGCAAACAGGATGAAGTGACTTGCCCAGAGTAACACAGCTAGTATGTGTCTGAGGCGGGAGTTGAGTTTTCCTCCAAGCCCAGTGCTCCATTCACTGCATCAAGATAAACATTTGCTGAACTGGAGTGAAAGCAACACACTTCTGGAAGTTATCCAACACATTGGCTTTGGTCTGTACACCCATGAATGGTAATGGGCATTCAAAGGATCAAAGTGACTTTATTGCAACTAGACACTCAGCTTGAAGCCAGTGCAAGAAGCCCTGAGATGCCAGCTCCAAGACAGAAGAGGAAGTACAAAGAGGAAGGTAGTTCTAAGCAAAAGGTCAGTGGATCTGAAGCTAAGTCTTTCCCCTAGATCATAATTGCTCATGTTTGCAGGAGAACGTAATCTACTCAGAGAAGTGGTGTAGGGAAAGGGCAAGAAGTACTAAAGAAAAAACAAGATAACAATCTTCAATAAAGGCTCAGATAATATTTCCAACAATCTACTCTCATTTCATTTATCATTGCCAGAGGGAGTCTTAGATAAAGCCTTTCTAGTAAATCCCCTTGCTAGTCCACAAGTGTGTTGCAATAAAAAAAAAAAAGCTACAGAATAAACTGAATTTTCTGCTCTGTTTCATTGTGAAATAGTGGTTTCCTTTTTGTAGAATAAATACCAATTCTCATTTCACAGCTCTCAAATGCACATCTTTCAAAGAAAGATGATCTAAGCCAGGCAAACTATCACAGGATTTTAGTTTGCTTTTCATTTTTTAATATGTACTGATAGCTATAAAAAGAAAAATCACAAAGGAATTAACTCATAAATATGATTAGGAGTAATTAAGGGACAGTGAAGTACTTGAACAGTTATTCAGTGCTCATGGTTAGGTCATGCTAATATAATAAAAATTACAATACAATCAAAATTAATCTACAGTTTTACTTCCATATGAATAAAATTACCTAATGAAGTATGTTATAAAACTAAAACCAATAACAAAATTAGTTTGAAGGAATAAAAGTTCTGTAATCTCAAAGGGAATAATAAGAAAAATTGTTGTCGTTCGTCCTTCATTCTCAAAGAGGACCATGACACCAGGAAGGTGATGCCATGACTTGCAAGTAAATTGGATTTAAGTGAGGAGGGCTGTGCCAAGTCACCA
Source organism: Vombatus ursinus (assembly GCF_900497805.2). Classification (NCBI taxonomy): domain Eukaryota; kingdom Metazoa; phylum Chordata; class Mammalia; order Diprotodontia; family Vombatidae; genus Vombatus; species Vombatus ursinus. The sequence continues at coordinate 3,803,505 of NW_020954608.1, read as the reverse complement.
GCGTCACTTTCTCCTCTGGAGCCATCTGGGTCCAGTGGCAAGATATAGATCAGAATAACTGGAGATCATCCCCAATGAGAAAAAAATATGAATGAAGGTGATACAGTATTGTCAAACCTTAAAGTGTATTATAAAACAGAGTCACAAATGATATTTGGTGCTGGTTAGAAAACAAAAAAGTAGATCAATGTAACAAAAGTCAGAGAGAAAATTTATAGCTATACTCTTTATAACAGCAAAAAAAAAACCCAACTGGAAACAAAGGGGGTGCCCATCATTCAAGAAATGGTGAAAAAAAAACACAGTTGTATATTAATGTAATGGAACAATATGGTGTAATAAGAAATGGTTAATGTGAGGAATTCAAATAAATGTGGGGAGACTTATATGAAATAAACACACACACACACACACACACACACACACATACACACACTGGCTAAAACAATGTAAATAGAGAAATCCCTAACTCAGCACATCCCTAATCTCAAACTCTTGAGTAGCTAAAATACCAGCAACAGTTCCAGAGAAAATATAAAGAAATATAGCTCTCTTTTCAAGACAGAGAGAGCAGGGAACTAAAAAGAACTGAATATTATCATCCAGAGGCAGTAAGACTGGCTAGAGAGTTGGATTAGGGATCTATACGCTCTTAAAATTTGAATCCTACATCATAAATAAGCTGTGTGACTCTGGGCAAGTCAAAACCTCCATCTGCCTCAGTTAATTCATCTGAAAAAAATGGAGATAATAGCAAACACCTACCTCACAGAGTTGTTGTCAGGCTTACTGAGACTGTGTATGTAAAATGTTTCAAAAATCCTGCTACTCAAGTACCAACTCTAATGTTGTACATGGTTGCTTAATTGCTACTCTTTGTCACAAGAAAGAGTTCCAGTGGTGGTAGGAGTATATCCTACACCCCTGTCCCCTTCAAACTTATCGCAATGTAAAAATATGAAAAACTAATTTTTAAAATGGGCAACATAAGTGGCAGCTCTGCTTTTGCCACCAAAGACTTGATAAAAACCTTCAATTGCATAGAAAAATTACACATAGTTTTATTCATCTCTTCCCATTCTCCCCATTTGTTTCCTGTGGATTAATAAACATTTCAATAAGCCTAATTTAAAGTGAAGTGTTTAAAAATCTGAGATCAACCACTCCCTCACATTTCCATTATATCTTTGAATGGTATTTCACAAATATCCACTATTATCATCTGCTATGATATTCATTTAAATAAACAGAGAATGCTGATTGCCAACATATTAAAATTGAATAGCTTTGAGCAAGCTAGGAAAGTATACAATATTTTGCAACTATTTCCTAACCAAAACCAAAGAAACAGAAAGAGAGAAAGAGAGAGAAAGAGAGAGATCATCTCTCAGTCATAATAAAACTACCCTATCATTCAAAGTTCTACATTCACTTTCTATTCTTTAAAAGAACTAAACTTTTGAAGTGAAAAAGCTATGTACTTAAAAAGCAGCAATTTAATACTTTTCTGAGTCTTAGTTTCCTCATCAATAAAATTGAGATAATATCTTTGTTACCTATCTTGAAAGACAGCTATAAGGATAAAAGCATGCAAATGTAAAACCCCTTTCTTTATAAATCTTAAAATAATATAAATGTCAGTTACCATTACCAGAACTCTATGATGTTCAAAAATCTAAATTAATTAACAAAACTTGTATAAAAGTGATGATTCAATGCAAGATAAATCACTCTTCCAAATTGGTGAATATTATTCATGGTCACTTAAAATATTCCATGTATTTAGGATCTATATCTACTTGGCATTTCCAACTTTAATTATCATTAATTATTGATATATTTATATAACACTTTGAAGTTTATAAAGCATTATGTTCACAAGAAACCTATGAAAGTAATATTATGCACATTTTATAGACGAGGTAATTGGTGTTCTGAAAGACTGTTATTTAGCTCATGATCACACAGCGGCTAACTGTCTAAGATGAAATTTGAACCCAGAACTCCTAAATTCTAGTCACTACAGCAGTTGGCCTCTCACCTATTATATGCAGAGAATTCAACTTGGTCCTAGAAGAAGTATGAAGTTTTAATAAAAGATAACCAATACCTTCATGGAAATTATCATCTTGAAAGTTCTAGGGAATAAAAGTTGAGTACCCTCTATTCTTGCTCTCTAGGGATTTATAATTTAAAATGGAAAGCAATTTAAAATATATTATCTTTCATATGTATGGCATTATGTTGACTATAACAAACCCCTAAACCATGTTGAATCTCCAGGAAGAAATATATATTTAATCAAACTAGCAGTTTGACCTAATCCACACCAGATAGACCAAAATGGATGAAAAAAAATGGATGAAAAATATCTCTCATTCATACTACAGCAAGCACTTGATCAACATCCCATGGATCCTGGAACAGACAGGATAATTGCACAATTACAGCCCAGAGTTAAACAGGAAGAAGAGAGGGGTACAGATTGCTTCTGAGAAATTGTGAAGCTCATTTAATAACCTCAAGTTTCTTACGTGAGAAAAACACCATTTTCTAAATTCTAGCATTCTATCAGTTGCAGTATGGCAGCAAGGCATCAGAACAAAACAGTGTCTACAGAATTAAAAAAATCAATATCAGAGAAGACACTGAGTGAGCACATGGAAAATGTGCCGTATAACTAACAGCAGAGTATACTACTCAACAGAGGGTACCATATAATTAACAAGAAATCTGGAAGAAGTACAGGAGTAAAAGCAGTCATCAAGCAATTGTATGATAAGAAGTAAAGATGTACTAGTGCTGTGGTGAGTTCAAAGGAACATATGTGGAGAGTCAGGTTTCTCCACTGTTATCTTCCCAATGTCGGGGCACAGGGAGGGGGAATCAAGGAAGGAGTCAGACGTTTTGAGTAAACTCCTCATGGTAAAGTTATTGGAGGGTGTGGACAAGAGCTCCCTAAGACAGGGAGTCAGTGATGGGTTGTGACCTGTGTCATTGGATGGCATTTCCAAATCTAGATTAAAGATCTATTACATGCAGTGATAATGTTACTAATTAGCCTTGTAATAGAAAGTCAGTATTTTTATTTATTTTAATTTTCATTATTCCTCAATTTTATACAGGTTATACACTAAAAGCTAATTTGTTAAATTATATATGTTATTTAAAGCACATCCTCTCACACTAATGATTTATTTGTTTTGTTGCTGATCACACATAAAGTGCCTCTCTTCAATGCCCACCTTGGTTAATAGAACTCCGATTTTGTACAACTGTACAGCTATACTGTCATGAAACAATACCAATTTTAAAATAGCACTGAAGAGGAAATCTTTTTCTTTTGAATACTGATGCTTGAAAAAAGGCAACATTAACTGGGGGAGGATCAGAAGGCAAGTGAGACTTTCGTGGAAATTCTTGAATGGACCTTTGGAGGTATTTCATGGCTTAATGGCTCCAGTTTTTTATTGTGTCAAATTTAACTTCAAATAGATGACTTTTCTTTTGCTTAATAGAGCTATCTCCCTAACATTTGCTCCTATACCTCAGTAAAAATTAGGATGTCTGGGGTTTATAAGGGGAATTAAGTAAGAAGTAGACTTTTTATGGTGTTACTGGGTAAGGGTTAAGAAGTAACATAGTGTAGTGGATAGAGAACCAGTTCAAAGCCAGAAAGGATTGGTTTTAGGTCCCACCTCTGACACATAACGGCTGCGTAATCCTAAGCAAGGCAATTAACCTCTCAGTGACTTTAAGTTGGAGAAAGGGTGCCAAGTTACATTGGTAGATAGAATTTCCTCACCAGGAAATATTCTCTACTAATAAAATCCCAGGTCTAGCCTCTATCCTACCTATCCTATTGGACAAGGGTTGGAAAAGATAGGAAAAAGGAACAGATTTAAGGAAATGTGTATTCTGTTGCCACAAGGAGCAAAAAAAAACCCCTGTTTTAACTGTAATTAGTAGAAGCTAGAGGGGAAAGAAGGAGGAACAGCATGCATCAAATATTCTGGAGTGGAAGAAAAGAGGTCAGGGAGTACTGAGGCATAAGACAGTATCCTTTCTGATAGCTATCAACAGACTAAGGGGGTAGATGCATGGGGAGGGAAGAACCACCATTGGATTGGAAAGGAAGAACCAGGGAACAATAGCTATTCTAAGGGGCAGCTAGGTGGCGCAGCGGATAGAGCACCGGCCCTGAAGTCAGGAGGACCTGAGTTCAAATCTGGCCTCAGATCAAACACTTGACACTTACTAGCTGTGTGACCTTGGGCAAGTCACTTAACCCCAATTGCCTAAAAAAAAAAAAAAAAGCTATCCTATGCAACAAGGATCACAAGGCAGTTTTCGTTAACAGAAGACACTTCTGTGGCAGAGGGGGAATGGTGCAATGGGAAGAGAACTGCACTTGGTTGGGTTCATCCTCCAGCTCCATCATTTATTAGCATTCTAATTTCATTATGATTCAATTTCAGTTAAGTGTCTACTATGTGTCAAGCACTATGACTGGGGATACAAAGACAAAATAAAACAAACAATGCTCCTCTGTGGAATGGAGATGGGACAATGAAGACACATTAGTAGAAACAAACCTCAGGCAAGTCATCTGACCTCTCTGAATCTCAGTTTCTTCATCTGTAAAATGTGTTACCAGTTGCTCTCCAAAACAAGTTATGAGCATCAAACAAGCATAACATATGAAACAAGTTGTAAGCTGTAAAGCATTACAGTTATGGTATCATTTGAGGAAATGAACAAAAGTGTGGAATTACCTTTGGCCCTATTAAGTAGCATGTTCTGATCCACTAAGTTGCTAGAAAGGCTTGATACAGTATAGTACAAAGAAAGGCAAACAGAAAAAAAGCAAAATCTATAAACTGTTATACCATTATTAAAATGCTAAACCAAACCCTGTAAAAGTACATCACTTGATCAGAGATAAACAACTAGTTTGTGGGGGCAGCTAGGTAACACGGGATAGAGCACCGGCCCTGGAGTCAGAAGGATCTGAGTACAAATTCAGGGTCAGACACTTGACACTTACTAGCTATGTGACCCTGGGCAAGTCACTTAACCCCGACTACCTTGAAAAAACAAACAAAAAATAGTTTGTGGTAGAGCCTCATCTAAAACTCATATCATCTGATAATCCACACAGTTCTGTTTCCAATGTATCAATCCAATGTTCCAATATAATATTATAGACTGTGTCCCTGTGCTTTTTGATGGACAATAAAGGTCCTTGTGTAATTCCAGGTCCTTTTCACATTGTGCACATAAAAAATCATTCTTTGTTCATGGGGAAGACCCATTTGCCCCCCACTTGAGATGTCCTCCCTCATCTCCTTTACCTCTTAAGAGTCCTTGCTTCTTTCAAAACTTGAGTACAGAAACAGATGGTTATAATGGAAAATCTCAATTTCATGTATTTCCCAGAACTTAGGTGAACCATAGAACATTCATCAACAAGTCAGGCCAAAAAGATGAACACAGGAAGAATTAGGTAACAAGATCACTTTCATGATTTTTTTTTAACACTCTACTTCATAAGCCCCCGAGCTTCCTTCAAAGTACAGCTCAAACACCACATTTTCAGTTATTAGCACTCTCTCATGAAATTACTTTGTATTTACTTATTTGTGTTTATCTCCTCTGCCTAGTACAGCACCTAGCACAAATTGATACTTAATAAATGTTAAATTATATAATAGAATTCTGTCTCTATTCCCTTTGACTTTCTCTCCCCACTCTCCCTTTATTTCTTCCTCTCTCCTTGTGTGTATTACCTCTTACCATAACTCTTTAATCTAATGTTAGGAACACTACATATTTAGTAAGTAAGAAAAGAGGGGGAATAGGAATCATTTAGGGGGATACCTAATTGCCATTTTCCTCTTGGAATCATATACAAGGTCAAATGAATGTCTTTTTTCTCATCTGTCTGCCCCAGTTAAGTGTGGTTCTATTCAAAGTCAGGGGATTAACTAGAGTTCATAAGGTTCCTTCTGGCCCTAAAATGCTTTTTAGAAAAAGAGAAGAGGATATCAATTCTAGAGTGTATCATTTTCTGACATCTCACAGCTATTACTTGAAAATAATTTGCTTTTCTATATTCAGAGGAAAGAAGGTACAGTGATTACAGACCTTTCCATCACATGAGATTTGAGCTGTGTCCTTCTAGACTTGAATTTAACTGAAAACATTTACTTTAAGAAAAAAAAAAGAAATATCCCCTTCCTGGTCACTGTATGCCAAGCTGCTCTGTCCAGTGTCATTGCCCCCCTGCTGTGCCCACAAGCAGTGCAAACTGCCCGGCTACCAGAAATGTCATCCATTGAATTTTACTAAAAAAGGGGGGGGGGAATCTGGAAATGAGCTCAATGTTACATTCCACATTCACCACATAAAACTTTTTGCCAGCCCTCCAACTCTGTCACCAACTCTACAAAGGAAGCACCATATGCTGACTAAAGCAATTCTCTCCCCAAATCAACTATACCTCTGTCTCAAGGGCAAAGTCAATGCTATTAGTGCTGAAGAATGAGATGTCTTAAAGTGGAGCAAAGATGAAGAAGGTTCAAGGAAAAATTGCTACCAACTGGCAGTCACATGTAAGCCTAGCGAGCTTTTGCAGACAATTCTTGACATATATCCCAACTACTTATTTCTTCATTACTTTCATGCACAGGTGATAGAAAAACTGTTGGAATCATCTTTTAAGCTCAATTTCCTTTACCTCCTAGGCAAAAGAGACAAATAAACACATAATGGAAATAATAAGATATAGCATGGCATAAAGGATAGAAAGCTAGCCTCAGAGTCCAAGAGGTTTAGATTCAAGTCCTGCCTACCTCTGATACTGGCTGGGTGACCCTAGATAAGTCACTTAACTTCTCCTGGCCCAAACAACTCTAAAGGACCATATGTTACAAGGCAGCTGCTAGTCAGTCTGCAGTTCTGAGATTCCAGGACTGGTCCAAAAGGCAAAAAAATTTAAATAAAACCTCATATTTACATAATGTTTTAAGGTTTACCCAGTACTTGCCTTGCAAGATAAGTAGAAAAATTAAGCCAATCACAAGGTAACATTCTCCATTATATCTGGAGACATTTAGCCACCACCCTATGTGACTAAGGAAGATCGCTTTAAAAACAAAGGAGTTCACCAAGATCTACCAATTAGAGCTTCACCATTATTTTGATTTCCAAGTCAAAAATTAAGAGACACCACTTGATTTCTCTATGAAGTGAAGTCTCATTACAAACAGAAAGCAAGAAATAAACCATGTATCAATTCTTCTATTAATATATCAATGGTTTAAAACTAATAGAGGAGAAACAGCTATGTTCCAGTCCAACATCCACCAAGGAAAAGTTTCTGAAAATAGGCAAAATGACTCCTCAGCCTCTCAAGTGCCCCCCTCATTTTTTCAAGCAAGGGGAGAAGAGATTTTAGTCTTTCTTTTAGTAGGTTCCCAAAGGAACTAGACAGATAATATCCTTGGAGACTGAGTAAAAACATTTGGGGACCTGTAAATTAGGAGGCTCAATCTCAGCAAGGCTCCTTTTCACAGTCATGAATAATATCAACAATGAGCCCATTTCTCTGCTTTGTCTTGGAAATGACAATTAAAAAGTGAAAAAAAAAATGGAGTGGGGAGAGGGGAGGAACAAGCATGTCCACTAGGGGAAAAAAAGGACAAAAATCAATCTCTTTTTTTCCTCTGATATAACACCATACTTGACATAGAGTACTTCGAAGGTGATGAGAGATCAAATATAGAAGTACTTCCTTAAAATTCTATAATAAAGATGTGAAAGGAAGGACATTAAGATTTCTTAAAATTTCATACAGTCATCCTAACCAGTATATTTTCAAATGTAACTATAAAATCCCATCATATCATTCACAGGTTAGGTTAGCTACCATTAATATTACTTAAATGTGGATTGAAAGTGTGATGCAAAAAGATTGCTTTTCTCTCAAGTGAAAGAAAACTTGGTACCAAAAGACAAGATATCATCAACCAAACCACTTGACTGGCACATCAAAAGCCATTATCAAATTTATAAACCGTTAAAGAAATTAATTTAAAACAGCTTTCAGGTAACATTCCTATAATTCTGATTTAGCTCCCCTAAAAACTTTGGGGGGGGGAAGGATTGAGTAATGATCAAAATAAATAATTTTGGAAAAATGGTGAGAATATGTACAAATTTCATATGTTCTTTACTAGTCAATCCGTAGAAAAAGTAGCAATCGTATTTCAGCTAATCATTCACAGCACAGAAAGAAGCATTTCTATGATTGTTTTGTGAAGTCTGCATGATTTTATTTGTGCAGAAGCTTGAGCTGGGAAAACTATGTATTTATCCCTCTGTAGATTTGCAATTGTTTGCTGCAGTGATGAATTGTGCCTTTTTTCTGTCCTGATCGAAGCTAAGAATAATAATAATAGTAACTGACATTTATATAGCACTAGTTTACAAAGCACTTAAGATACAATATCTCTCATTTAGGCCTCATAACAAGTCTGCAATATAGATACTAAGGGAATTATTTCCATTTTACAGATGAGAAATCAGTAGCACACAAAGTTAAGTGCTTGCCCCCGGCTATGCAACAGAGTTAATAACCAGCAATTCAGGCAACTCTAGGTCCTCTGATGGTGGTGGCACCATAGGGATGGATATGAAAGCAAGGACATTCAAGAGATAGCAAAGGGGGTACTGGAGTAAAGCCTCAGCAGAGGACTGTGAGATGCGGGCTTCCACTGGGGAGCAGAAATTGTGCTCCCACAGATGGCAACTACCAACATACAACCTCGGGTATGACACACCTGTCACCTTGTCCAAGTTAACATTCTCAATGTCAGAGACAGGAGTAGAAGCCAAGCTTTCTCCCACTCCACCCACAAGCCTTTTAAAGTTTAGCTCAGACCACTAGGTGGTATGGTAGATACAGTTCAGGACTTAAAATCAGGAAGACCTGAGTTCAAATCCTTTCGTATACACTTGCTAGTTGTGTGATGATGGACAACTCATTTCTCTTTTGTCTGCTTCCATTTCCTCATCTGTAAAATGGAGATAATAATAGCACCTACTTCCCAGGGCTGTTGTAAGGATAAAAATGAGATAGTATTTATTATGTACTATGTAAAACCTAACATGCCAGGTAAATGTTAGATATTATTACTATTACATATATGTATACATATATATGTATATATATATGTATATATATATGTGTGTGTATATATATATATATATACACACACACACACACACACACACACACATTTTTTTTCCCAGGTCCAGCACTCTATCCACTATACTATGCTGCTTCTGATGGTCTAAATATTCAAAGTTACAAAGTAAATACTACTGGTTGTAAAGTTACTCTTACTAGCTAGCCCTAATCATCAGTGTTCAGGTGAAAGAATACCATGGCTATGAAGGTAGGGATAAGATATTTGGGTTTGGGGGTAGGGAATAGGGGGAAAAACTGCTGCTAAGTAGAAAAATCAGCACCTGGCATAGTCAGTCTTGCATTAATACTGATGATATGACCTAGAATGATGGAAAGGGATTGCATATCATTTTCTTGTTGAAGAAGTACTGCTCTGATCCTTACATAGCTCACAGAGTAGTGTCTCTGGAGGAGAGAGGGAAGGAACAAGTCAAAACAGCCTCGTTGTTGCAGTGGTCAAATGATTCAGCATACTGTCTGTATGGAACCTGATAACACCAATCCTTTGAATCAGTTTCATTTAAAGTGTTGCCCACGCTTCTGAAGTCCATCATCATCATTCAACCTTCCTACACATTTTCCAGTTCACATTTCTGATTGTTGCCACCATGGCTTTTGCTCTTTCCAATTCATTTTTTTATTAGAATTCTTAACCTCTCAGGATACCTACCAGAATATTTCCCAAATTCTCCAATGTAAAACAAATTTGGAATTTAACTAGCATGATTTTACAGAGGATCAGAGGATCAAGAATTTGAGAACATGAAGAGACCTTAAGAGGCCTTCGAGTACAATCCCCCTCATTTTATAGATGAGGAAACTGAGATAATAGAAAGTGACTTGTCCAGGGTAACACACCTAGTAAGGATATGAGGTGGGATTCGAACCCAAGTCTTCCCAACTCCAAGTTCTGCTCTATCTTCAACATCAACAATAACTAGAAGCATTTATTAAGTACTTACTATGTGCCAGGAACTATGTTAAGGACTAGGGATTCAAAGAAACTCCTCCTTTCTAGAGAGGCTTACATTCTAATGAGGGAGACAATATGCTAACATCTATTGGCATACAAAGGGTAGCTAGGTGGTTCAGTGGATAGAGTGCTGGCCCTGGAGTCATGAAGACTCATCTTCCTGAGTTCAAATCTGGCCTCAGACACTAACTAGCTGTGTGACCCTGGGCAAGTCATTTAACCCTGTATGCTTCAGTTCTTGATCTGTAAAATGAACTGGAGAAGGAAATGGAAAACCACTCCTGTATTTTTGCCAAGGAAACCCCAAATGGGGTCATGAAGAGCCAGACATGAGTGAAACAACTCAAAAACAATATATACAAGATATATACAAAGATGATAAAAGGTCATCTCAGAGGGAAGGGTACCAGGAAAGGGCTCCTGCAGAAGACAGGATCTGGACTGAGTCTTGATGGAAGCCAAAGGAGCCTATAGGTCAACATAAGGAAGGTGAGCATTCCAGTCGCTATCTCTTAAATATGTGATAAAAAAAAATCTACCCTGTCAAACCCAAGAGCATCCCATTCTCCCTTACAATTCATGGCATTAATCATGACTCCCTAACTTTGTTTCCTGATACAAGTTCTTATTCAGCTACACACTAATGTTTGGAAACTTAATTTAAAAAAAAATACACAGCAAAACACAGTTCTATGAAACCACAGAACAGCTGTCAATCAGTATTTTCAAAAAACTGTTTCTCACATCTTTTTGTACTCATTGAAAAATCAAAGATAGGGAACCTATGAACTCTCAACTTCATCAGCACTCTCAAGAAAGTCAACATCCTGAAAGATGACATCAACCCTGAAACTCATACCTCCTCAACCCGCCCTGGTTTTGGTGGTCCCTACCTCCTTCTGACTGTAAAAGGTGAAGAATAGTCAATGATGAGCTCCTCCCAGATGTTCCATTTAAGGAGTGTGCTAAGAGCAGCCATTTCATCATTTCTCACCTTCTTCAAACCTTGGACCTCATCAGGAGTTCACGCGCTTGCATGTGTGCACACACACATATATACCCATATACACACACACACACACCCTCTTTCCAGCTTCTTTTTTTTGGGGGGGTGTTGGGCAATGGGGGTTAAGTGACTTGCCCTGGGTCACACAGCTAGTAAGTATTATGTGTCGGAGGCTAGATTTGAACTTAGGTCCTCCTGAATCCAGGGTCTATGCTCTATCCACTGCACCAGCTAGCTGCCCCCTTTCCAGCTTCTTTTGACGTAATGTCTTCTCCATTAGCCTATAAACCCATTGAGGACAGGTATGTCTTCCACTTTTCTTTGCATCCTCCCACACTTGGCAAACTGACTCAGACATAATAAATGTTTACTCACTATGATGTACTGGACAGAACACTGGTACTGAAGCCAAAAGACTTGGGTTTTAACCCCAGCTCCAAAACTTACTAGGTATATGACCTTGAGGAAGTCACTTTCTTTTCATTTGTAAAATGGCCATGATATTATTTGTTTATTAGATGATTCATTATTCTCTAGCCATCTACTCCTCATCAACTTCCTTGTTGCCCACACTACAGACCATGTCCCAGAGATTTTTACTGTTTAATTACCAGAATTTCTGCCCTGGGGTCCCACAGTTTTGATTAATGAATGAGTCTCCAGATGCATCATTTCACCAAAGTCCCAGACCTGCTTCACTCACTTCACTCCCTACTCTCATTTCCTCTACAGCCTTGTCTCTATGCTTTACTACTCTTCCCACTATCCCACCTCTCTAGTTCAGTTCAACTCTGCCATGGTTCCTGGTTGGGGCGTGTCTGTTTACATTCCCTAAAACCCCACTCACTATCCTCAAAATTTTCAGGATCAAGATGTCCCTCCCTTGCCACCACTTTCCTATATATTGAAGGGAAGGGAAAAGGAAATAAATATTTATTTAGCACCTACTATGTGCCAGGTACTATGCTAAGCTCTTTGCAACTGTTATTTCTTTTGATCTTTGAAACAATCCTGGGAGGTAGGCCCTTTAATTATCCTCATTTTACAGTTGAGAAAACTGAAGCAGCCCCAGGTCACATCACTAGGAAGTATCTGAGGCCAGATTTGAACTTGGGTTTTTCTGACTCCAGGCCTAGTGCTCTATCCACTTCTCCACTAGCTGCTATACATATACATATACATATATAATACATATATACATACAGGGGAGGGTGTGTGTGTGTGTTTCTAGATGTACATTTCTCTATATGTGTTTTCTTCCCCAGGACCAGTCTTTATTTTTATAAGAGCACTTAGCAGAGTGTTTTTGCACATAGTAAGAACTTAATAAAGGCTTCATTCATTTATTCAATTATTTCACAGAGCTGTGAGTTAAAGTACCATATAAATATGAATTATGATTATTAGAGAATGAACCATTTGTCTCAACCTGTCTTGACCACCCATAAAAGTTACCATCTACATCATATATTCTGGTACATGAGTACATTCAGCTTTGTCCCTTAATACCTCACACGGTGCTTCTAAATCTTTTATGTGGATGTCTTGTCTTTCCCCTGAGATCCTAAGCTGTATCTCCTATTACATATATTTATCATGGTCTAAATTTAGTATGTAGCTCCTAAGTACTTGGTAAATGTTCCAAAAATATTTGCTAAATTAAACTGGAGATGGTAGTCCCCCAATACACCACTACCTTAAACTGTAGACAGGACCAGAATATTACTGAGGACTGAGGGACTCCATCTCTGCTTTGTTCCCCTGAACTCTAAGGCCAGGGGTTACTGTTTTGCAAAGGGTAACACTCCAAATATCAACAAGTACCTATGTTCCTGTTCTGACATTAACTCCAAAGCTCTGTTTCCTTCTCTTTAAAAAGAGGGGATTAGACAAGACAGATTTTCCAACACTAACAATCAGAACATGTGAGATGGAGGACATATGACTCCAGCTCAGTATCAGGTTGAGTAACAGTTGAATGAGACTTTCTTCTTCCCAAGAAAGGTAAAATGTGCATTTTCCCAATTAGAGGGCCAATCTTGGTCATTATAATGATATAGCATTCTGTTTCTTTCTTTTTTTTTTCATTTGTTTTGTTCTATTTATGTTATTGTAGTCATGTGTTTATAGTGCTTTCCTGGTTTGGCAATTTTTATTCACTCTGCCCTCCCCATGCTTCTCTGAATTCTTCATTATGATAATTTCTTATGGCACAGTAATATTGTACTATATTAATATATCCAATTTTTTAATCATTCTCCAACTAATTGATATCTCTTTTGAGTTATTTCTAATCACAATAAGTGTTACTATGAATATTATGTTGTACGTGAGACCTTTCTGTCTTTGATTTCCTTAGTTATCCTTAGTTAGTTAATCTCCCAATAAACAAACTTCTTAGATGGCAAGTATAGAGAAACAAGTAATTTTTCCTGATACCTCAAGTGCAAATACTGCCTCAGATACTTACTAGTTCTATGACCCTAGAAAATTTATTTAGCCTCATCACTTCAGTTTCCTCATCTATAAAATGGGGATGATAATGACATTAACTTCTCAGGGTCACAGAGATGTTCAAATAAGCTAATTTACATAAAGTGCTTTGTAAATGCTAAAGTGCAGTAGCAGCTAGGTGGCCCAGTGGATAGAGCACCCGGCCCTGGAGTCAGGAGGATGGGAGCTCAATCCAGCCTCAGTTACTTGATACTTACTAGCTGTGTGACCCTAGGCAAGTCAATTAACCCCATTGCCTAGCAAAAAACAAACAAACAAGCAAATGCTAAAGTGCTATGGGAATGGTAGGTATTATTATTATGCTAAGGTGAATTTCAATAAGAATCTACAAATGTTCCTCTTCCCATGGGAATGAGAGTGAGCAGCCTCACAGCAGTTGATCTCATGGTATCGGGCACGGGGAGGGAGGGGGTGGTTGTTGAACTCTTGAAGATCTCTTTCATTCTACTTGCTCATACAAGTTTTGCTCCATATGCAAAAATTTCAAGTTCCAGCTCTGCCTGTTAATATTATTCTTCTCTTACATCCATTAAATGTATTCTCCATTGTATATTATTCTCCAAATGTACGCCATTAAACAAGAGGTAAGATTTCTAGTTTAGCCATTAATCTCCTTTATTCTAGACTAAGTGTTCTCTTTCTTCAATCATGCTCACAATGTACACAGTGTAACCATCACACACACGGTCACATTACACTTGGAAAAATAAAAAAAGCTCTACCGAGGTATTTTTTCAACACTATTGCCTCACCTGAGATACCAAACTTCACTGTCAGCAGAATATTTGCTGAGCTATTTTAACTGCGGTCAGTTAACTGATTCCATTTCCTTTGCAAAATGGGGTAGACCAGATGGGGTAGGCTGGGGGGAGAAGGAGGAGGAGGAGAAATTTAAAATATTTCTCAGCGGCTTCATATAAGGCTTTAGAACAAAGAAGCAAAAACACACCACAGAGGTCGAGGTAACTTAGTTGATTTATTAAATGAACTACCACAAAAACCTCAGCAACCTATATTTTATTTCAGCAAAGTGCTATATAACATATGTAATAAAAATAAATTTGGACTTGGAGGACCTAATTTCAGGTTCGAGCTCTGCAATTCACTACATGTGATCTCTGTCTAGGCTTTTGGTTTCCTAGATGACTCTAAAGTCTCCTCTGGCTCATTCTAAGGTTTACAATTCTATTTCTATTTACAAGTATCAATGTTTCTATCTCACCATGAAGTCTACCACTATCAGGTGAGATCAATGAAAATATCAGTCATGGTCCTGCTGTCAATTACAATCATTAGTTGTGTCAACTACTTTCTTCTTCTGCCTTCATGGCAACAATTAGTGGCTGTCTGTAAATGCACAGAACGGGCATTTCTGCAAATACATTTAAATTTCATACTTCTGCCATTTCATGGCAGGAATATTGCTCAATTTTTTTTTACATATTGATACCTGTAATATGACTGTGAGGAAATAGAATACCACAGACACTAAAGCTGAGGGTCAATGATAAAGCAACAAAATGGCCTGAAGTGGGATTGAGAAGGTTCCGGCACGTCACCGACCAAGAATACTCAATAAAGTAGCATACAGGTCAGAAACAGAGAGTTTAGAACCAGAAATGACAATGAGCTGGTCATACAGCAAGAGCAAGTTGACTGATAAAACATTTACTGAATTGCTTCATAGACCATCATATACAGGTATTAAGGAACCTGGACAATTGGGAAGGAAGTTGGGGGGAAGGACATAAGATTTCGTGTGGCAGGTATCAAAGACACAAAGGGTGGGGAGACCTAGCACAATTTGGGGGCTGGATTCACTTTCACTATTTTTGGGCCCAAGGACCCCTATAACTGTTCCCTAAGATCCCCCTTTATCCTGGAAGCTACAGTTCTACAATCTTGGTCCTAAGTACAGCTCTGGGACCAATCCCAGTAACACTCTCCTCCCATCCACCTTTGTCCACCTTCCTCCTAATGCAATGTAATACCAGCAAGGAATAATCCCAATACCCCTTTCAGAGACACAATAATAAACTGTCACTTGGGAAAAGCATGGTGGCTAAGGAATACTTCTCAATGTCCAGAGCTCCTGGAAGGCAGACTGGTACAGATATGAAAGAGCATTCCATTTGGAGCCACGGGCCCTGAGGATGAATCCTGGATCTGCCACTGACTGTCACTGTGTGATCCTGGGCAAGTCACTTAATCTCTCTGGGCCTCAGTTTCTTTATCTATAAACACAGGACATACAACCAAATGACCTCTAAGTTCCCTTCTAGCTGTAGATCTAAAATGGCAAAGACTAGATGTTCTCAGAGAGTCATAAAACGTTTAAGCTAGGAATTTTAAGGACTAATAGAACTGGTAAGTTTATGAGCCCATGGGATATTCCTAAACCAAATATTTTCAACTGAACAATGCACTAGGAGTGCATTCTGTTTTTTACAAACTTCTCTCTTGCCAGTCCTTAAAGGCATGGGCTCCCTTTGTTAACCACCAGGAAAAAAAAAAAATGAAAGCTAACAGAAGAAGCAGCATTTTTGAAATTTTGGCAAAAACAGAAACTCATGAAAATTCTAATTTCAAATCAGGGAAATGGGACAGAGATGAAAGTCAGCAACTCAGCATCTATCAATTACAAATGAGTTTCTAAATCCCTTTGCAGGATTTTAGAGGGCAATAAATCCTTCCATGATCACACCCATGTCCCTTTCTCTTCCAATTTTAAAAGATAAGGCAATATTTCCATGGCTTTCTTCTTACTAAAAAAGATGTCAGCTATTGATACTAGGCGTTGTCTATTATACCTGAAATCCAGGTTGCTTTGTTTGTAACTCAATAGCTCTCCTTAAAAGAAACATGACCCTTGAATCTATTTTCACCCTAATTAAAGTTAAAACTCTTTAGCTTGACTAGTGAGAAATCTTTACAAATGGGTTGTCCTGTCTTCTCTTCTGCTATGAAACTTACAAAACAAATTAGTTAAGTACTCCAATATTCCAAAATATCCATAAAAACAGACAACAGCTCTAGTTTAAAAGTCAAATGCAATTAAAGAAAAAGAATATGCTTGTTACATGTGATGTTAAATTAGGGCCAAGAAATCTACCCCTGGTTTTCAATCAGAATCACAAATTTGCATGGGCCTACAGAAAGGTTAAAATGCAAAAGAAATAAAAAAAAAAACTAATAAAAAACAACAACAAAAGATATTTTTAAAGTGCTATAAATAATCCAAAGTGCACCAAAATCAGAGAGCTATTCTTCCACAGATGTGGGGATTTAAAGAATTCTCATTGCCAATCAGAGAATATAAGGATTTAAATCCCTTGTACAATTCAATTGTAGGGCAGTATGAAAGCCAATACTTTCAATCCATGTTAAAAGATATGAATATTTCTGCCTTTTGTAATCAGATACAATGAAAATTATTGTGCATTTTAAGGTCTCTGCCATAAATTCAAATGTTAATGCTGTTTTGTGTAGCCCTTTTCCTTTTACTGAGAGTTTAAATAGCATTGAGGGTTTTTTTTTAAACCCAGGATAAAAATGTTTATTTTCCTTTGCCTTTAAAATGAGAAGAAAGTATTCAATGAGCAGGTTATTGCTATAATTTTACTCTCTTTTATACAGAATGCCTTTCTCTAGCAAAAGAAATTTCCAAAAATTCAGCATTCAGACCTGGCCAGCTGTATATAATGGATCCATTGAACTGAATTTGCCATTTTAAATATATACATGTATGTATGTATACATATACACATACACACACATATATATATATATGTATGTAAATAAATTCCAAATGCAAATGTATTAATTAAAAAGACCACACCAAAAAAAAATCATAAAAACCTCCATCTGTGGACTGTCAATGCTTGGAAACAATGTGTCAGAACAGTTATAAATCTATCCTATTTTTATCCCCATACTGCATCCCCAAGAAGTTTTCCAAGCTGTAGCTCCAAGAACTGAGAAAAGTTCTCATTAGCACTAAGGATGTGTTTTGATGCTAGACGAGATCTTTCATCTGCACTCACACATTCATAGAAGCAACCTTGGTGACCACAGTAATTCCCTGAAGAATTCCACAAGAGTAAAGTCTCCCCTTCTGCTGTGATCAAAAAAATTTGCTCAGCCTAGTAAATTGATATGTCCACTACTCTATAGTGATAACTCTGGGAAAGACATGTAGAATAACTACCTGTGGTATCCCTATTTTATCTCCATGATCAATATTTATTCAGGGAGGGAAGCATGAGAAACCAGAAGATTAATTCTCTACCATTCTCCCCTATCCCACCTCACACACATATTAAGTTTTTAAATTCTGTCCAAAGCACTGTCCTTCATTATGACTGCATATAAACACGAAATAATATATTCACATACTTTAACTTTTATTCCTAATTGGATAGCTTTAGCAGTCTCAACCCATACAAATTATCCAAGTCTCCTGGATACTTACACGATTATAAATATTACTAATTATAACTGTTCTGCCAGTGACCAGCAGCAGAATACCTCCGATTTTCCCCACCTTCCATTTGAGAATACACTAAGAAAAATATGGATTAAGAAATGCAGAATTTTACAGTTGGAAAGGATGTTTGAAGTCATGTGCTCTAACTCTTCCCCCATGTCCCCAGTGTTACATATGATAAGAACTAGCATTTATATAAGCCCTTCTGGATGAGTGTGCAAAGAACTTTACGTGTTATCTCATTTAATCCTCGCAACAATCCTGTGAGATTATTATCCATATTTTTACAGAATAGGAAACAGGCTAGGAGAGGTTAAAATAACTTGCTCAGAGTCACACAGCTGGTAAGTGTCTGAGATAAGATTTGAACTCAGAGCTTTCTGTCTCTGAAATCCAACACATTCTACCTATACCATCTAATTGTCCAGATGGGGGAAGGGAGTTCCAGAGATGTGAAGGGATTTTCCAAAGTGTGCAAGTTTGTGGCAAGGCTGGGTCTCAAACTGGGGTCCGCTGATTTCTCGTTCAGTGATCTTTCTGTTACACTTTTGAGCTATGGGTTTTTATCATTTGTGTATGACAATGAAGAAACAGTCAGTAATTTAAAAGAAACAGAGGCGGGGTGACCACTTCTTCGGCCACTTCATCCCCTCCAGCTCTTGGATTCTGTTATTCTGCCCATTGGATGCATTTCAGTGGCTATATCCAAAGCAGATTCGACAACGGAATCATTAACCTTAAAGAAAAACACATGCCCTGCACAATAGGGGCAACTAGGTTGTGCAGTGGATTGAGCATTGGGCCTGCAGTTAGGATAATCTGAGTTCAGATCTCAGCCTTAAACACTTCCTAGCTGTGAGAACTGGGCCAAGTCACTTACCTTCATTTGTCTCAGTTTTCTCATCTGTAAAATGGGAATAATAATAGCACCTACCTCCCAGGGTTGTCCAGAGGACTAAATGAGATAGTTGTAAAGTGCTTAGCAAATGCCCGGCATATAGTAGGTACTATATAAATGTCATCTATAATTATTATTATTATTTGTATTTGTATTTCAACCTGTGTAAAAATATTCACATGACTTAATATTCACCACTGAGCTCCCAGTGTGTTAGCAAAAAAAAAAAAAAAAAAGACATTTTCAGATGAATCAGGCAGAGAGAGAGAGCCTGACATTGCACGTAGCAGCTTCAGGGTTTTGCCCTCTTCCTGCCAAGGTTAATCTGCTTCTCTCTCCAAAACTCACTGTGTCTGCTTAGGTCCTTTTTAACTTGCATAGAATATTAGCTTATAGTGACTTTCAGCTTCAACTGTTCTTACAAAAGTGGGTCCAGGTAGAAGCCACGCCTATGGAACTCTTCAAAATCACCAATCCTCCGAGTTCCCAAAGGTGTAAAAATTCTGTTCCACACAATTCTTTAGCTGTGGCAGGTATATTAGTTTAAAGGGGGAAAAAAGTTGTTTTTTTTTAAACCTCTCTCCTTCATTTCAAGCCTTGATGTTCCTCATTAAGTCAGCAGTTTGGTCCTGCTGAGTTTGTGAAAAACAAATTTTTGAATTTACATTTGTTCTTGGAAAGGGAGTAAAAGCATAACACTCCTAGTAGAATTGTATTTGGCTTCAATGATCACACATCCTCTGAAGCCTGGGCTACAAACATGCTTGCCTAATAAGGTTTGTTGGCAGAGAAAATTGGCTGCAAAACAACTTTGCCTTCAGTGACAAGAGTCATTTGAACCCAACACAGTTCTTAAAGATTTTGTGCTCAGTGAAGGGCATCATGAACAGACAACGAGGAATTAGTAGCTTATAATCATACTGACGTAAGTTTGGTTCTCTTTCAGGTCCAACAACCTTCAGAAACAATTTCAGAAACTGTTAGAATTAGGAGAAGGAAACATTAGCCCTATGCTAATAAACACTTTACAAATATTAGCTCATTTGGTCCTCACAACAACCCGAAGAGGTAGGTGCTTTTATTATCTTCATTTCATAGCTGAGGAAAAAGAGGAAAATGGAGGCTGAGTGACTTGTCAAGGATAGCTAATAAATGTCTGAGGCTGGGTTGAGTCAAATCTTCCTGACCCCAAGCCCAGTGCTCCAGCCACGGAGCCACCTTAGAAATAATCTAGTCTAACCCTATCACTCTGTAAATGATGAAATGCAGACCCCGCCCCCTGCCAAAGAGACATTAAATGACTTGCTGAAGATCACATGTTTAATTAGTAGTAGAAATGCTATCTGGATTCATTTTATGTAGGGCTTTGTTAGACTAGAGAATGTCCAGAAGAAGTCAAGGAGAATGGTGAAGGGATTCCAAATCATGTAATATAACTATATAGATATAACTATATATGTGTGTGTGTGTGTGTGTGTAATAACATACTATATTATATATTATATAATTATGTTGTTATTTAATATGTTATATATAACCTTATAATAAATTTTATTATATATTATTATAATAAATTCTAATGTTTTTATTGATAGATTATAATAATAAAATATACTCTTAATAATAATATTATAATAGGGACATTAATCTTAGAGATAAGGAGACAAGAGAGGACAAGATAAAAGTTTTCAAATGTCTGTGAAAAGGCTCTCAAATGGAAGATAGATTAGTCTGTTTTCCTTTTGTGCTTGTTTTTTGGCTAGGCAATGGGGTTAAGTGACTTGCCTGGGGTCACACTGCTAGTAAGTGTCAAGTGTCTGAGGCCGAATTTGAACTCAGGTCCTCCTGACTCCAGGGCCCTCCACTGCTCTCTCCACCACCGAGTAGGCCCCTAGTCTGTTTTCCTTAGCCCCAAAAGAGGAGGACCACTGGGTAGAAGTTAGGCAAAGACAGATTTAGGCTAGATAGAAGGGGGGGAAAACTATTTTAAAGCTTATTGACATTTTGTGATCGTTGTGTCATCTTCATTTCCAAATATATCCCTTGTGCCTCCCCTAACCACAGAGCTATCCTTGCAACAAAGAATAAAAAAAATAAACAATCAAGAAAAAAAAAATCAGTTCAGTAAAAAAAAAAAATCAACTTTGTCTGAATGTACATGCAATAAGAGAAAAAGTTGCTAACAACTATCACAAAAAAAAAGTTGCTAACAACTCTAACAATGGGCTGCGTTGGAGGGTAGCAAGTTTCCCATAATGGGAGGCCTTTAAGTGGATGCTGGATGTTTACTTAGCCAGGACAGCCTCTATAGAAAACTAGGAGTCAGCAAAGATCTGGGTTCAAATCCAGCTTCTGACACAGTAGCCATGAGACTCAGTTTCTTCATCTGTAAAAATAGGAATAATAATCACTCACATGGCTCATGGGATCTTAGGGGCATAGATTTAGAGCTAGAACAGACTTCAGAAGTCATCAATTACAACTCCTTAATTTTAGAGATGAAATAACTGAGGGCCAAGTCGATTAAGTGATTTTTTTCTAAGGTGGTAACGGTATTGCCAAAGGTAGGATTTGAATGCAGGTTCTGATGCCAAAGCTGGTATTCTTTTCACTTTGTCACACTATGAGGTGCAAAGGAAATTACTTCTATCAAACACTTTACAAAGAACTTTATTAAAATAAAGTTATTATTATCAGTGGTATGGGACAAAAAGACTTCATCGAGTTTAAAAAGTCACATTCAACTTTCTGAGCTCCATCTGTTCCCAAATTTATTGACTTTGTTTAAAAAATAGTATCAAAATAAACTAGTGTCAAAATAACTGCACTGAAAAGTTGGATGAAATTATAATTGCATGTGAAGACAAATTATTATAACTATGACGTTATGGCAGGTACTGAGAGAAATAGAGGAACGATAGCAATTTCAGCTACCCCAAACCCTCAGAAAATTAGTCACTCTGAAGAGTCAAGTTTTCCAGACAGCTAAGGGTTTTATTACTTTTAACCAAAAACCACAATTTTTTTTTAAGTGTTTTGGATAGTGATCTTTCTAAAGCCCAGTACATACTTCCCTACTAGTTTCTCTCACATGTACTGCATGCTTTCTTACTATGCACTCTTCAAACCCCTGTGATCTAGCTTCCTTCTTGACAACTCAACTGAAAATGCCATCTCCAGGGTCACCAAGTGATCTCTTAATTGCTCAATCTAATAGCTTTTTCTCAGTCACTATCCTCTTTGACAGTTTTCCAGCATCTGACACTGCTGACCAAACCATCCTTTTTGATATTCTACTCTCTGTGCTTCTGTGATACTTACTGCTCTCTTCCCTGTTTTTTTTCCCCTACTTGTCTGACTCTATTACTCATTCTCTTTTACTGTTTCAATTTCCTCCTTCTGGCCCCTAAGGGTTAGTAATCCCCTGAGGTTCTATCCGTGGCTCTCTTCTTTTTTCTCCTTAGTTTATCTCAAATCTCAGCTCAATGTTAATGACTCCAAAACTTCCTTCAGCTCCAGCTGGCATTTTGGTTCCCTAGAAAGCTTTACTTGAACATCCCACCTGCATCTCAGCATCAGATGTCTAAAATGGAACTCATCATTTTTTCTCCTAAAACTTCCCTTCCTCCTAACTTCCTTGTATTATTGATGGTATCATCATCCTGCCATTAACTTGGGCCTGAAATGCCTTGATCTGCTTTGGCTCTTCCTCACATCACATCCACATATATGCCAGGTTCTGTCAATTCTTTATCTCTCACATTTCTCCCATCCTCTCCACTGGTGCCATTACTATTCTAGTTCAGACACTCATTATCTATGACCAGGATTACAGTACTCATTATCTGATTTCCCTGCCTCAATTTTCTACATCTGCCAAGGTAACCTTGCCAATGCGTAAAACCATAGGATTCTAAATTTAGTGCTCTAAGGGATTTTGGTAATCACCTAGTAAGACCTCTCAGTGACTGATGAGGAAATTGAGACCCACAGAGAAGAAGTGACTTGCCCAAGGTGACAGAAACAGGATTTGAACTCAGGTTCACCAACTCCAAAACAAGTATTCTTTGGGCTGACTTGCACCAAAAGTGTGACAATGCTCCAAATGTCCCTGTTCCAAAACCATCAGTAATTCCTCATTGGCTAACGAGTTTGTATTTTGTCCCATAGACAATCTTTAATGCCCTGTGCAATTTAACTACAACCTACTTATCCAGACATTTCTTATTACATCTCTTCATATCAGCATCCCACATTCCAAACCTAGCCAAACCACTCTATTGCCTATTTGCTAGTCCCATGCCATAAGCTACACACTCATCTCAACTCTCCCTCTTCAACATAGGGTCTCAACCTGGGATCCAGAGATTCTCCATAAAGCCCACGGAAAGATTTCAGGGGATCTATGAACCTTGAAGGGAAAAAATTACATCTTTATTTTCATTAGCCTCTAACTGAAATTTAGCACTACCTTCCAATATGGATGTAGGCAACAATCATGATTCTGAAAAGCAAATTTCACCAGATTGCCAAATGGGTTTATGACACACAAAAAGTTAAAAAAAATCCTGCTCTACATTGAAGATAGGACAGGTAAGTGGCAGGATGCATAGAGCACCAGCCCTAGAATTAGGAAGACCAGAGTTCAAATCCAGCCTCAGACATTTACTAACTGTGTGACCCTGGGCAAGTCACTTAACCCTGTTTGCCTCAGCTTCCTCACCTATAAAATGAGCTGGAGAAGGAAATGGCAAAGCACTCCAGTATCTTTGCCAAGAAAACCCCAAATGAGGTCACAAAGAGTCAGACGCAACTGAAACGACTGACAACAACATTGAAGATGATGATAAACAACTTGTGTTTATATAGTGCTTTCAGGTTTCCAAAATTTTTTTACATTCATCATTTAATCTATTCCCTACAACAACCCATAAAAGTCATGGGTGTGAATATTATTATCCATATTATAAAGATAAGGAAACAGAAGGCCAGAATGGTTCAGTGTCTTGTAGCAGGTGACACACATAGTACATGGCAGAGTAAGGGTTTAAAGCCAGGTCTTCTTTTGACTCAAGAGTGGGGGCTGGGCAGTCAGTATTAAAAACCTCCTTTGGTGAATGGACTTTTTAATATCTATTCTGCAAGCCCAAAGGAAGATTTTACTTATATATTGATTTTTCAGCATGTACCAAACAGGAGAGGCTCTGTCTCTGAAAGGAATTCATACATAAAAAAGCAAATAACAATATCATCATTATCTACATATTCCCCCAAATAAGATAAAAAATAGGGAGTATGTGAATTTTGTACCAAGCTCTCAAAATAAAATATGATTTACAAACTGGAGAACAATTTTCTGAAGTCTAGGACCTGCTACTGAGAAAAACAAGCTAATAAACACTATGAGACTAATTCAAAGCTGTCAATATAAAAATCACACAAATAAAATTACTTCCTTTATCTGCCTCCTTTTCTCCACTCACTATATATTTCTCTCACCTTTCAAACACTTACTTAAGATGCCCATCACTATTTTCATAGTCAGTAATGCCATGCAATGCTGCCCTACCATTCCCTGAGTATATGCCCACCTTTTCACTGTGCTTGTCAAATTTGATGGTACATCCACACAGTGATATTCTGGGGCTTTTTCTAACCCCATGCTCTGAAGGATACCTCCAGTCTTGCTAGCAGTGAATCATAGTTAAGGAAGGAAAGCAATACTCACTGCCATTCCCAAGTGAACTTTGGGGTCAGGCCCATGACAGGTACCAGAAAGCAGAACTCAAAATATCAAATTTAATAGAAATGATGCATCTTATATTTACCAAGTACGTACTTTAATATAGTCTATTATCACAGTTATAATATAGAAATGAAAACTTATTTAAGTGCCAAAGTAGATAGAACACAAAAATTAAGAGTAAGGAAGCCCTGAGTTCAAACCCACAAATCATTTAACCTCGTAATCACTTCACCTCAGTTTCCTCATCTGCAAAAATGAGAGTGATGATGGCAACCTGCTCCACGGGGTTGTTATGAGGACCAAATTAAAGACTGTGTAAAGCACTTTGCAAATCTTAAAGCTAGCTTAAAATCTTAAATGCTGCTGCTGCTGCTGCTGCTGCAGTTGTTACTGTTTTCAAATCCTTTGTGAAATGTAGTCCAAGAAAGACTCAGATTGGGAATTTTCACAGAACTGGACTCTTTTCCCCTGAAATTTTCCTAACTGAAATTTATCAGCTGAAATTTTGAGCACTCTTACATCATTAGTTCCGGAAACACAGGTACACCTGGCATCAGGTAGACTGATTGTCTATATGATTATTAAGAAAAGGTATCTGCTGATGTGACCTAAGTCAAGGGCAATGTATGGTTAATCAGTAGCACTGAGGCTACAAAATTCCAAGCACTTGGTGCTGAGTTAATGTAGGGAACTTTGGCAAATGCTTCCACCTAATTCTAACAACGCTTCTATTATCCTTCCTACCTCCTCCAAATTCAGTCTGTACTCCCATTCAATTTATAAAATATATCCAAGGAAACCAGGCAGGACAAATGAGCAAAGCTGCATTCTCACCGGTCAGGATACACCATCATTCTTGTAGGCAGAAGCACATTAAATAACTTCAAACCTTCCAGATCAGAGAACAAAGTCTATACTTGTTACGTTTCTATTATTTTTAATCTATAAAACTGAAGTCTTTTAACTGTCTTTGAGAGCCAATCCAAGCATACTAATGAAAGAACAAGCATTTTGTGCTCTCCTTCCTGAATAGATATGCTCAGTATCATTCCTTTCACTCCACTGTCCTCAAAGAAAATTCTGAGTTTGTATAGCCAAGTCTTTCACTTGTATGGGGATAGGACAGAAAAAGGTAAAGATGGAAAATGAGTTTCAGATGAAATCCCACTTTAATCCCCAGCACAGTTCTGTTTAAAATATTCTTCATTTTAAACCCTTTAGATGTTTTTAGTTTTTACCTCCCGGTCAGAGGACAAAAATAGTTTCCAGTGAAGAGAATTGCTTGTGTCAGTTAATTTATTTTTCATATTCTAGATGGGTAAAGTGAAAAGAACATTAGATTTGGTGTCAGAGGACCTTGGTTCAAGTCTCAGCTCTGCTACCTTCTAACGGTGGGAGCTTGGCAAGTTTCTGGGCCTCAATTTGCTCATCTATAAAAATGCCATAGTTGGACTAACTGACTTGTAAGGTCCCTTTCAGGCCAAAACCAATGATCCTATGATGCTCCTATTCTTTTCCTCAAAAATGATTTTTTTAACAACTCCAATAACAATTCAACAGTTGTAAAGTTAAGTTATATATTTTGTCTTATGGTGCCCAACTCCTTGATGTTTTCCACATATTCCTAACCCTGTATATTTGAATGAACAAGACCACACATGCAGAGTTTTTGCTGTTTGCTAACAAAACTTAACTTTGTTTAAAATAATTCTTACCCTTTAAAAAGAAAGCAACATATGAAAATTAGATTATTTTCAAGGAAGGGAAAGCGGACAAATTTGGCAGTTTGTAGGTAGTAGATTGGGTAGAGAAATTCATGATATCAGACCCCAATGGGAGAGAGAGAGAACATAATAAAACAAGTGTATATAGATCAGACTCTAACTCCTCAATTCTGTGATTGGTAAAGAAGCTGTTTTCTAAAGACTATTTTTAAATTATTTACTGTAATGGGTTATCAAATATTTTTATTCCATGAAAGGAAAAAAAAGATTTCAAATAATTTTTCTGCATGGATTAGCCCAAGTGAAAGAAAAAAAAAATCTCTTTAATTGACCATGTCAAATATAACACATAATTAGCAAAGTAACTGCTTTTTAAAATGTAGAACTTTTTCTGAACAAATTATATGTTCTATACTTCATCCTATAAGCTATAAAATTTCTTTGGAAGGGATAACTATTTCCTCAACATTGCAAACTACCTACTTTATTGCTGGCAGACACTAAAAAACACAAATAAGGCATTTTTGAGCTAGGCATGCATGATGCAATTGTAAAATGAGAAGGTTGAACTCAACAGTATTCAAGGTCACTTCCAACTCTAGGTCTTTAAGCAATAAGCTGCAAGCCACTTGTAAGACCTGGGACAAGATACTTTAGGCCTCAATTTCCTCTTCTGCAAAATAAGATTAGTAGACTAAATGACCTTTAAGGACCTATAATCGTATGACCTAATAATCAATGTAATTACACAGCATATAAGGAATAATAAAAGAAATTGTTGTCCATAGCACCCCTCAAGTGGAGCCCCCAGTTCCCTCCCTTACAGTTTGGGGCACAGTACTTACAAAAGAGTCATAATCCCAGTAGCCTTAGTACAATACAAGAACTAGAACCAGTTTAGGTGAGCTACCTTTGCCTCAGCTCCCAGCCTGTGCTGCCAATACCCATTCACTTGTCTCAGTTGATTCCATTTACCAGTACTATCACTATTTT
The DNA here is from genome assembly GCF_900497805.2 of Vombatus ursinus. Lineage (NCBI taxonomy): Eukaryota > Metazoa > Chordata > Mammalia > Diprotodontia > Vombatidae > Vombatus > Vombatus ursinus. Next base: position 3,775,912 of record NW_020954608.1, on the reverse strand, counting down.
TTCAAAACATTCTCTCCAGTTCTTGACAAGCTTCTGGTTCTCCTACCACAGAGCCTAGATGCTATGCTCACTGACTTTGGCAGACCTTCCCCATCATCTCCCAGAAGCTACACTGTGCTCCCATTTTTTCCTCTCAGCAGTCCCTACTCAGTGCTTTCAAGATAGGTGAACCTGAGGCCATTGCATTAGGGGAAAGTGAATATCTTCCTCTTAATAGATGTGTTCTATTGAATCCTCCACTCAGTCGTCATGATGGGAGGGGAAACCAGAAAAAAGAAGAAAGCATTCCTCATTGCCACTGGCTCTCACGCATGCTGGCTATTGTATCAAAGAGAGAAAGTGAATGAGGGCCATGAGGTTTGTACAAGGAAGGAATGAATTTGTATTTGCCTGAAAATTGCTACCCTAGTAGGCCTAGACCCAGTAAGTACCATGCACATTACAAGCAGAGTAAGTGCAATAAATGTCATGGGCTAACTTGTGATGATGCCAAAATAAGATGCACTTGATCTTTTTGCCTCCAGAAGTGCCTCACAGCTGAAATCAAGCAGGAGAAATTTCAGGCCAGAAGGAAAACCTCGAAAAGAATTAGGATCTGAGTGGATGGGTGCTGAAGGAAAGACCCCTCCCAACCCTCATCATATACCACAATAAAATAACATAGAGCACTGCTTCACTCCAGCTCTATAGCAGAGCAAACACAAGGAAACATGCATTCAGCTCCCTCAATTTTGGTCCCAGCCAGGCCAAGAATAAGAATTTAATTTCCTATGTTAATTTCCTTCTCTCTAATTCAATAACAACTGATACCGAATCATAGAAAGTAGTCTAAACACTGAAAGGGAGGAGATTTATACCAGGTTTGTTGTTGTTTTGTTTTTGCTTTTCCTTGCTAATCACTGTCTGCAAATTCTTCAAGAGGCAATATGGCACGGAATGCTGGACCAGAAATGAGGAGACGTCGATTTCAAATCCTGCCTCAGTTATGTGATTATTGCCAAGTAACTTAATCTCTGAATCCCATTCAGTTTCCCTGCATTACCCTGCCTCACAGAGATGTTGTTGGGACAAAACTTTGTAAAGTCTAAAGGGGATGTGGGAGAAGGCAACAAGCATTTATTAAGTGCTTACTGTGTGCTAGATGCTGTACTGAGCACTCTACAAATATCTCGTTTTATTCTCACAACAACCCTGGGACATGGGTGCCATTATTATTCCCATTTTACAGTTAAGGAAACTGAAGCAGACAGAGGTTAAGTGAGAGGCTAGACGACTTGCCCAGGCTCACACAGGTAGAAAAGGTCTGAGGCTACGTTTGAATTCAGGTTTTCCTAATTCTAGGCCCAATACTGTATTCACCGTGCCACCGAATTGCCTCTAGGAAATTCTAAAGAGTTACAGAATCATCGATGAGTTAGTAAGGGCTAGCAGAACATAAGTAAAACTGCGATGCTACTTACTACATGTGTGAATTAGGACAAATCATTTCATCATCTAGATCTCAGTTTCTTAACCTGTAAAATATAAGAATTAGAGTAGATTCCATCTGAAGTCACTTCTAGCTTTAAATTTATTATCTTAGTTTGGCTGCAGCACAATTATCATCAACTAAAGTTACAGTCAATGAGATAGAGTTTTGTACTTTTCCTGCTATAAAATTTCAAATAAAACCTAAAAACCTAAATAAAAGAAAAATATAACTTTATGATTCAAAACATTTTAAGATTTTGTTTAATACTATAGAGAATCAGAAAGTAGAAAAGCAGTGAGTTACACAGGGAAATCTTATAGGTAACAGATACAACTTTGAAATACATTTAATAACTCAATTATCAGAAAACAAGTTATTTATGTAAAGAACAAAAAGCTTGGTTTGCTCTAGACTTGCTTGTAGTGAAAGAAGTCACTTTAAGGCAAAATAATTTACTTTCCTGCCCCTAAGAAGGTGTGTGATTTAAAAGCAAACTTGAAGTGGTATGGTCTATAATCACAAAGTAAAACCTGGAAAGGACCTCAGAGACCCTATGTTCCAACCCCTCGCTTTACAGATGAGAAGAGAGGGACCTAAAGAGGCAAGTCACTTGCCCAAGGTCACAAAGGTAGTAATCGCCATGGTGGCATTTGAACCCATGTCCTTTGATTGTGCATTCCATGCTCTTTTGCATCATCACTGACTGTCTCTATGAGGTTGCAATACTACTGACAGGTCAAATGGGCATGTGGATACACCTGGAGAAATGGGGAGTAGGGTGGGGAATAGGTAAGCACAGAGATTAAGGAGTAGAAAAGAAACTGTACTAACTTTCCAGAATCTCCCACAATTATAGAATTATTTCATTGCTTTCATTGAAGTACTGCAAATCTCCAGATCAACAATATACATATTCAAATATATAAACAAAATCACATTTTAAAGGGGACTTGAATATTTTTGATTACTGTCATTGCTGCTGTTATTCGTTTGTATCAGTTGTGTCTGATTCTTTTTTTTTTAAGCAGTTGGGGTTAAGTGACTTGCCCAGGATCACACAGCTAGTAAGTGTCAAGTGTTTGGTCTGAGGCCGGATTTGAACTCAGGTCCTCTTGACTTCAGGGCCAGTGCTCTATCCACTGTGCCACCTAGCTGCCCTGGTTGAGTCTGAGTCTTCATGACTCCATTTGAAGTTTTCCTGGCCAAGGTACTGGTTTGCCATTTCCTTCTCCAGCTCATTCTACAGATGAGGAAACTGAGGCAAGCAGGGTTAAGTGACTTGCCGAGGATCACACAGGTAGTAAGTGTCTGAGGCCAGATTTGAACTCAGGAAGATGAGTCTTCTTGACTCCAGACCTGGCACTCTAGCCACTGCACCACCTAGTCACCTTGTACTCCTTCATTAATGCAAATAAGCAAGAACAATTATAATGACAAAATTCTACATCAGGAAAAACATAGGCCTACCCTAATTTGCATTTACCTATCAGTGTCAGAGAACTGGAGAAATGAGTAGCAAAGTTGCTAATGGTACAACATACTTATGAATGTTTGGTGGGAGTGGAGTATTCATGTTTCAACCCAACAAGGATGCATTTTATTAGTTCCCTGCAGACATTTGGCCCTAGAGTAAGATGCCAGGCAATACACCTCACATCTGTTTCCTCTTCTCTGAAATGGAGATAATAATATTTCAACTATCTACCTCTCAGCATTGTGAGGATCAAATGAGATTGTATGTGTATATGTATGTAACGTTATAATGATAAAGCATTGAATATCAATGTGAGCTATTATTAATATCAATGGCTAGAGTAACTCACTGTAGGGCTGTTGTGGTGAATACACTTTGTAAACCTGGAAGTGTTACATAAGTGTGGGCTGTAACTATTACTGTAGCAGCAATCAGAAATGGTGAAAAATAACAAGGGAGATTAATGGTGAATCTGGATCAGGAGGAATACTTAGAAGTTGTGTTGATGTTAATTTGATTTGAATCCTGCCACTGTGTGACTTTTTGCAAATCCCTTAACCTTTCTGGGCCTCAGTTACCTCTCCTGTAAAATGAGGAGATTGGTCCACTGAGTGGAAAAAGCCTTAACAAAAGGTAGTATAGGAATGTCATAAAATATCAGTGTGCTATAAGGACAGATGATTATGAGGAATTCAGAGAAACATGAGTTGATTTATGCAAACTTATAAAATGTAAAGAAAGCAGAAGAATATTAATAATAATGACATATATACTGTACAGGAGCTAACACTGATTAAAAGCAATGATTAATGTTGGAGCGGTGGGATAGCTGAAGAAGCATAGGTTCATCCTCTTGTTAGAGAAGCAGAGACTACAGTTGCCAAAAGTTGCATCCATTTGTTGTCAAAGTAAGTCAATAAATCATAGGTTTACACCTTGAAAAAGGGAGGGAAGAGGGGCAGCTAGGTGGCTCAGTGGATAGAGCACTGGCCCTGAAGTCAGAAGGACCTGAGTTCAAATCCGGCCTCAGACCAAACACTTGACACTTACTAGCTGTGTGACCCTAGGCAAGTCACTTAACCCCAATTGCCTTAAAAAAAAAAAAAAGAAAGAAAAAAGAAAAAAGGAAAAGGGAGGGAGGAATGACGGGGGTGCTAGGGAATGACATATTGGGAAGTGTCAAAAAACAAAAGTATCAATTGAGTTTTGGTTGTTTTGTTCTTTTTTAAATGAGTGGATTGGACTAGATGATCTCCAAAGTCCCTTCTATCATTAATCAACAAGTATTAATTAGGCCCCTGCGATGTTCTGGGCACTGTGCTAGGTGAGAGAACAGGGAATATAAATGAAATAATTCTTCATTGCAAGGTGCTTGTTTTTTCTTTTAATAGATTTTATATGTTTAATAGGAATGTATATGTAGAGCCTATATAAGATTGCATGACGTCTTGGGGAGGGAGGTGTGGAAGGAGGGAGAGAAAATTTAAAACTCAAAAGCTTATGGAAGTGAGTGTAGAAAACTAAAAATAAATTAATTAATTTAAAAATAGATTTTACCAATGTTTCTTTTTTTAATGTAGCCTACATTTCCCCCTGCATCCTCTCCTCTTCTCCCCTCCTAGACAGCCATTCCTTATAACAAAGAATTTTTTAGAAAAATTCAGTAAAACTAATCAATACATTTTTTTTAAATTGGACCTTAAATGTAACATTTCACAACCATGAACCCTCTTCCATCTTTGAAAAGAAGTGTGAGGGGTGTCTTTTCACCTCTCTTTTGGGGCAAAGCTCAGTGATTGCAATTTTTCAATGCCCATTCCAGAATGCATTATGGTCATGGTTGTGTTTTTTCATTTATATTGCTGTAGTCATTATGTCTATTGTTTCCTCACATTCTAATGTGGAGACATATATACATATATAAATATGCAAAATGAATATAAATGGATAAACACAAAGCATATAATACAAGGTGGTTTGGACAGGAAGGGCACAAGTTCTTAAGGAAATTAGTAAAGTTTTCACCTAAAGCAGGTGCTTGAAAGGCATCTTGAAGGAAGAGAGAGATTCTGTGTGGCAGAGATGAGAAAGGAGGGAGTTCCAGGTATGGATAACAGCCAGTGCAAAAGCATGGATATGGGAGGTGTCATGCCTTGTGTGAGGAATACAAAGAAGACCAGTTTGCCTGGATCACACAATGTGAGGAGACTAATGTACAATGAGCCTAGAAAGCCAGGCTGGGGCATGGTTGTGAAGAGCTTTAAAAGCTCGACAAATGAGTTTATATTTTATTCTAGAGGCAAATATAGTCTGAAGTTGCTTGAGTGGGGAAATGACATGGTCAGATCTGCAATAACAATATCAGTAATGATAATATGACTAACAATAATCAGCATATGTATACACACACAAACACATATATTTATATATCACTTTAAGGTTTGCAAAGCATTGTACAAATATTACCTATTATATCCTCAAAACAACTATGGGAAAGTAAGTACTATTATTATGTCCATTTTACAGAATAGGAAATTGAGACAGTCAAAGATTAAATGACTTGCCCAGGGTCACAAAGCTACTAATTATGTGAGGCTAAATTTGAACTCAGGTCTTCCTGACTCCAGGTTGAGCCCACAGTTTACCTAGTTGCCTCTTAAGCAAAATCTCTTTGGCAGCACTGCAGAGGATTGATTGAAATAGGCAGAGACTTAAGGCAGAAATATTAATTAATGAGGGACTGAACTAAAGATGTACATGTGTGAATCTAAAAAAAGTGATTACATTATAGAAATGTTGTGTAGGTAGATATGGTAAGATTTGGTAATTGACTGAATGTGTGGGATGACAGAGAATGAGAATTTAAGAGCAACACCATGGTTGTGATCCTGGGAGACTGGAAGAATAGGAGTATCTTAAAAAGAAATAGGGAATTTTGGAAGATGAGTGAGTTTAAGGGAAAAGATGATCAGTTCTCTTTTGGAGATGCTGAATTTCAGATGTCTCTTGGATACCCAATTTGAAATATGTAATAGACAATCAACAATGTGGGATTAAAGGTCAGGAGAGAAATAGGGCAGGATATGTAAACCTGTGAGACATTAGTATAAAGATACTGATTAAAACCTTGGGAGCTGAAAAAAAGGTACCAAGAAAGTGTGAGTAGAAAGAGAAGCAGGAGTCTAAAGAAAGTCTTAGTGGACATCTATAATATAGATGATGAGGCAGCAAAGGAAATAAAGAGGGAACGTTAGATAGTGGGAAAACCAGAAGAAAACCCAGGGAGGAGAGAATATCCAACAGGAAAGCAGGGCACAAGTTTCAAAGACAGCAGATAGGTAAAGGAATATGAGAAATGGGAAAAAAAATCACTAGACTTGGCAATTAAGATCTCCCTGGTAACTTTGAAGAGCAGAGTTTTAATTGAGTGATGACGACAGAAGCCAGATATCAAAAGTCTGAGTAAATTAGAGCAAAAAGAGTAGATACAAGGAGTTCAGACAGATTTTTCTGTGGGCTTGGCTGAAAAAGAGAAGATACAGGACTTAGCTTAAGGGGATGGTAGGGAACAGTGGAAGGTTTTTAAGGATGGGAAAGACTTGAGTATATGTGGAGGGAGTAAGTAATTGACAAGACAAGAGGTAGTTGAGAAGTAAAGAGAGAAGGATGGTTAGGATTAAAACCTACTGTAGAAGAAAAGGCATTGGATCGAAGAAACTTGTAGAAGGGTGTACTTGGCAAGGAGAACTACTTTTGGTCAGAGATTGTAGGAAAGGAGGCGAGACTCTGTGAGAGGAAGAAAGATTGGATGATGATGTCAACGGATTTAGAGAGACAAAAAAACATGAGAAGACAGAACTCACATCAAATGACCTCCATTTTCTCAGTAATTTTTCAATTCTCAGCAGAGAGAAGGAAGAGATAGGCTATGGGACACCTGAGGAAAAGAGGTTTAAAAAAGACTTTGTGGGGAGTAAGATAGGGAATCAATTAGAGAAAAATAAAAATATTTCCTTGCAATAGTGAGGGCCCAGTTGAAATTGGAGAACATGAATCTGTAATATACTCAGTAAGCATGTTTGTACAACTTCCTCTGCCTCTGTTCAATATGAGGGGTGAAGGTAAATGGTGAGACTAATCTAGGGCTGAAGTTTAGCTAGGGAGAAGTGGTGACAGGGGCATGGAGTAAATGGGCAGGGCAGTGAGGGAGGATTCAATAGTAGATGACAGTACAGAGTTGAACTGGCCAATTACAAGGTCAGGACGAGAAAGGAAGAGAATTGAGATTAGAGAAAGGATAATGGCCTGAGGAAGTCCTGAGGAGTGGTGGGAATGGAGGCCTCAGTGAGAGTGAAGAATAGGAATGAGGTATAGAGACAGAATGATAAAAGGTTATGGTCATTTAAAGGTACATCAAGAGCTTATAATTAGGGATGTCAAACACTTGTGGGTAACAGTGAAATCTGGTGTGTGACTATTCTTATGGGAAGCTGAGTCAGAGAAAAAGAGCTTGTCATGGGCTACAAGAAGCCTTAGGGACTGAGAGGTTAGGGAATTTGTGGGAGTGTCAACAGGGATGCTAAGTTTCCTAATATAAGGGAATCTCTAAATCTATGACCCTATATCTATGAGAAAACACTTCTGTTAAATAACCCTTTCCAAAGTTTACCAACTCTGTCAGAAACACCTGCCTTTAACTTAAGGAAAGGAAGCACAGTTGGTGTAGGGAGGAGGATCAGGAGATATGGTTTTTAATCCAGATCATAGAACAGGACACATAGCTTCCTCTACTGAGTAAATCACTTCAGAGTTCCAAAGGATCAATTAAGAGATGGAAGAGGCCTTAGATATCATCTAGTGCAACTCTGTAACACCTAAAGTGCCTTGCACATAGTAGGTACATAACTTATTTATGCTGAAGTGAAGGGGCACCAAAGAAAATGTGAGATGCTTTGGATTTTCTTTGGGAGCCTTATTTCTGCACCATTAGAGATGCAAACCTCTGTAAAACACTCCCTTAATCCTTCAATGGAAAGCAGACAGGGAACCCATTCCATTTCCTTTTGTAGTCATTGTTCAGTCCTGTCCTACTGTTCATGTATCCTTTTGGGATTTTCTTGGCAGGGATACTGGAGTAATTTGCCATTGCCTTCTCCAGTTCATTTTACAGATGAAGAAATTGAGGCAAACAGGGTGAAGTGACTTACCCAGGGTCACACAGCTAGTAAGTGTCTGAGGCCAGATTTGAACTCAGAAGGATGAGTGTTCCTGAGTCCAGGCCTAGCATTCTATCCACTGCACCACCTACCTACCCCTTCTGTTATTTCCTTTTATTATCCTTTCTTTATAAGTCTCTTGGTTTCATATCTCCATTTGACATACTTAAAGGCAGATGCCATCACTACTCAAACTTCTCTAGGGAAAAAAAGAACCAATTATATTAACTTTATCATGGGTACTACTTTTTAGCCCTTTAATCATCTCATTGACTATCCTTTCTTTAAACTCACTCATTTCTGTGTCTTAAGTTATGCCTGCAATAACTTATTTTCAAAGGGAATTTGCTATGCACATTTCAAACGTGCTCAAAATGATTTCCTTGCAATAATGCCTGCTTTACTTCAATCCAGAAATTTAATTTTTTGGCTTTCGGTTTGTTTCTCTTTTTTATATTAGATAAACCCCTGGAAATGTATGTTTATATGGAGATGCTGACAAACCACAACTGGAGTGATGAACAGGACACAAAAATATTCCTCGTCAGAATAGCTGATGGCTTGACGGTTTGTAAATGAGAAATATTAATCAACCTCATCAAATAATACAATTCCCTTTGGATCAAAATGAGATGCACTAGCAACCAAAAGAATACTGCTGGGTTTTTAGTTTCGTATGGCAAAGTTGGCCATTATTTCCATAGAAACAATAATGGAAAAATCAAATATGAATGCTGAAACTCAGGCCATCTGCAGCGTGGAATTCACTAGAATTTTTCATCTGGTCATAACACCCCTGTGTGGGTCATAGAAAGCTTAAAGAATTTTGTATGATGGGCAATACTATTTAAGTCATACTGCTAGTAAAGGGAATACTTCATCATCATTCTGTTCTAACCTTAAATACACTGTAAGATCTTGAGAGTATGGAAAAAGAGAAGAAGGGAAAAGCTATGCAGAAATCCTTACTCAAAAAGGTATGCAAAGCACAGATATTTAAGAATTCAACCAGACAAACTAGGGACAAATAATTTTGGCAACGTTCTACATCTGATACTCCGTATGGCCCACTAGATTAAAATGTAATTGGGAAATATTTAACAAAATAAAGAAAAATACTATAGAACATAGATAATGTTAATTCATGGTTTTCTAAATAAATATTCTGCCCAAAGGAATCCTTATATATGGGTTAGTGACTAAATTTCTGTTTGAGCTGGACACCACTGTGCTATAGCTTCCCTCAAGGAACTTAAATTCTTTTGAAGAATGAAAGGATACAATATGTATGCAAATAAGTGCAATACAAGGTAATTTGTGGAGAGAAAGAAGAATGGAAACTGCAAGGATCACAGAAAGCTTAATGGATGAGAATGTACATTCCAGGCATAAGGAACCCTTTTTGTAAATGCACAATGATCACAGGCCCATGGATTTATAAGTAGAAGGAATTTAAAGGTCACCCAATCAAATTGTCTCATTTTACAATTGGGAAAAACAAATCAGAGGTCTAAGATCACAGTGATGGTGTCAGAGCCAAGATTTGAATCCAGGTATTTGGACTCCCAATCGCTCTTTTCATGGCACTACACTATACAGAATTTTTGTATCATTTTTTTCTTTTTTATTAATTTATTTTAATTTATCAACAACCACTTCCATGAGCTTTTAAGTTTTTGATTTTTCTCCCCCTCCCTCCCATTCCTCTCCAAGACAGCACACAATCTGATATAGGCTACACATATACATTCCTATTAAACATATTTTTATATTAGTGTGTATCATTTTTAAAACATCCATTTTCTCCACTTGCCTTAAGGCATCATTTATTTTATTTAGAAATACGAAATCAATAGCTTTATGTTGTAATTTCATTCAAGCACAGTTATTTGGGCCAAATAAAATATTGCTGCAAGATTTTTTCAGGACTTAGACTACATTTCATACATCATTACAATGGAGCCTCAGTATAATGTGGTCTTCAGGGTCCATACCACACAACCACCTTACAAAGAAGTCCCTTTGGTATTTCACTCTCTAATCTCTCTTCACTCTTGGACAAAGGTACCTTATATTCAGTGCCTCTATCTGAAATACAGTCATAGTGAGAGTTCTGCCACGCATGAAGTGCGTGCATAAATTAATGCTTATTTGAATTGTTATTTCATCTTTCCATATAATAATAGTTAGCATACTAAAAGATCTGGGATAGGGATAATAACACTGGAAAAGGTTTGCTGAGTTATATTTCTGATTAGGACACCATGACCCCAGTTTAATAATCTTTTCTGCTTCAGTTTCCCCAGACCTGCATGATATAGGTTTCTGGACTAGCTCTAAGATTTCACCACAATCGAGTGTGCCAGATGAGAAGCTTCCCCTGGTGTTACAGAATAATACCTCCTTGGCAACCTCTAGTTTTAAAAAATTGCCTGAGGCCTGGGGGCATAGTCACAAAGCCATGATGTGTTCTGAGAAATCCTAGAACTCAGGTCTTCTACCTATAATATCAGCTCCAAATCTACTTCTAATGACCTCATGTGATAAACAAATGAATGTATTGCTTCTTGCTCTCTGATTCACTGTAACTGTTAAAAGCCAATCGTTTTTTTCTACGATGCTTTACGTTCTACAAAGTTTCATTTTTTTATAAATTAAAGCCATTCTATGCTTCAAGCAAAATCTTTTCCACATATATAAATGCTACATTTTCATACAAAAAGGCAGTCGGAATTATTAACTTCTTTAGCTAATGAACATAAACAAAAGAATCACATTTTAATCACTTCTAACTTTAATCTTAACGTATCAGAGAAAATTAAATCTGATTTTGCCTGGAATATGAGTCTATCTGAATCAGTGTTGAACCAGACAGGAAAGGTAGAAAGACAGAGATGAAAGGCAGACAGACACATATAAGACTGATGGTTTCGAAAGCACCTTCTGAAGAAACCAAGATAAATCTAATATAATTTCAAAACAAGACAAGACTCATTAACTCGCCATACGGCAAAATGGGTTAACATTGTCTGAAATGTAAAAAGAATAATTTCAGCTTCTAATCTAGCCACACTGTGAATGCTTGAAGAAAAAGAAATGAAAGCATGTTAGAGATTAGAAAAATGAAACTTCAGAAGTAGAAAGTGGACTTTTGAGATGAATTTTTTCTCTCCACTAACAAATCTTTTTATAAAAGACAAAAATCTCAGGAGTGCCCAGGTAAATTCTGTACAATTAGATTATGCAAAACACTTAACATTTTCTAACTATGTACAGTAACAAATTGGGAGGTAGAATTGACAGGATATTCTTAGTCCCTTGTAAAAATTCCTCACCTTTAATGAAAACTTTTAACTGATATATTCTGCCTAGGACATGTCATTTTATATCACCAAACCCTGTAAAACGAAATTAGATTTCTCACAGATAATTTTAAATGACAAGCATTGTGAAGAAAAGTTATGGTTAGAACTGAATGAGACTAATTCTCCACTGAATTTGCCCATATCACAGCACCCTTTCTTTACCCTGGAACAGCTTGGTGTTGTCAGTTGGTAGCACTATCTTCTTCCTATTCATTTGATTTTTTTTAAGTTAAATATTAGGATAACCAAAAAACTTGAACCTAAAACTGCAATTTGCTGTAGAAATGCCATTTGAAAGTGGTGTTCTGTTTGAAGTAAGCCCAAGAAACAAAAGTCTACAAAGAATAGTGTCTTCATTTCTAAGTTCTGTCACAAATAAGCCCATTTTCAGTACTTACACTAATCTATTATGCTTTTAATTGGGTTTTGGCTCTAAGCTGTCCATCCAACCTTTAATTTTATTTCAAGTGTTTAATATTTTCATGTCCTGGGGCAGCGGGGGCAGAGAGGGAGGGTAGAAAACAATAGTGAACCATTCAACCAGCTGAGACACTGAGATTTTCATAAATCAGACCAATGTGAAAGGAGACTGGCAGATACATAAACAGGCAAAAAGGGGGTGTGTGGGAGTGGGGAGAGAAACAGTGTCAGCACACATTCAACAAACCCAATTTGGAGAAAGGAGGTGTTTTTAAAAGAGCTGATTATCAGGGAGTTCTCATATCACAGCTGACCAGGCTATCGCTCAGTTATTCTTAGGGGGCCAGTGAAGCCACATTAGAAGTCAGTATGCCAAGGAAAATGAAGACTTCTTGGCATTGGGAGACCTCTACCATGCTTCCCAGGGCAACGATACCATTAAATGACAGAGAGGCAGTCTTAACATCACAAAGGCAAGGATTATTCTTTGGCCTCAAGGACACATAGATCATATGCAGAAATGTTTAATTCTTTCTGACTTATATTTTAGGTGTCATTGATTCCTTCTTTCATGAAGAACTGTAGCCCCACTAACTGCTGAGGAGGAAAGTTGACAAAAACGTAAAGACCAACTGGAACTAGAGTGGTTGAAAGGTGTGGGCCAAATTGACCAAGGATGGATCAAACCAGTGTTAGTGACATATATAGATTGTGAGCTCCTTGAAAGCAAGAGCTATCTTTTGCCTCTTTCTGTACATGCAGTGGACATGGGTCAAATGCAGTGGAGAATTACTATTGTTCAATTCTAACCATAACTTTTCTGGGTTCCTATTGATTTATAACGCTGAGAAACCTGCTATACCGTGTCTGCTATATCTATCCACTAAAAATTGTCTACCACATACTTCACATAGGAGATATTTATTTGGCTTCAATGGTACCTCCATTAAAATGAAAGTAAAATGGGGATCTGGTGTATACGTAGATTTAATAATGTGGAAGAGAAATTTTAATGATGCAAATTAAACTCAAAAGTGTGGCCTGCATAGACTTTTGTTTTGTTGAACCTAGACTTCCAGACTATGAAGCCCTGATACCTCAAAAGAAGCTGACCTAATAGGCAGCATTAAGAGGAGTATAAAGGAGGCAACTAGGTGGCATAGTAGATAGAGCTCCAGCCTTGGAGTCAGGAGGACCTGAGTTCAAATCCGGCCTCAGACACTTGATACTTACTAGCTGTGTGACCCTGGGCAAGTCATTTAACCCCAATTGCCTCACCCAAGAAAAAAAAAAGGAGTATAATGTCAGGAAGGGCTGTGAAGTAGCGCAGTGGATAGAGCACAAGGGTTGAAGTTGTGTGACCCTGGGCAAGTCATTTAGCCCTATTTGCAGCAATTTCCTCATCTGAGCTAGAGAAGGAAATAGCAAGCCACTACAGTATCTTTGCTAAGAAAATCACAAAAGGGCTCACAAAGAGTTGGACAGAACTGAAAAATGACTGGACAAAAAAAAATGTCAAAAATTTACCCTGGTCAGACATCTTGAGTATTGTTTTCAGTGCCATAATTTTGAAAGGAGATTGACAAGCTGATATGCATCCCAAGTCTATTGACCAAGATGGTGGTGAAAAGAATTAAACTATTCCATGGGAATCAGTTGAAGGATCTAAGAATATTTAGCCTAAGAAGAGAAAACATAGGAAAGGGAGAAGTTTGAGGTGTTAGACATGGCACACCAACACTTAGAATAGGTGAGATGCTATAATGGGAGGACCTGGATCTTCAAAAGATAGCATTAGTATAACAAGTGAAGTGGAAGGCAAAAATATTGGGTTACAGTTGCCCAATATAAAGAACAATACCTGAATATTCTCTATCCATGATAATGACAAAGAAAAGGCCCCTTTAAAAAAATCCTGAACTATGAGGCTAGAAATAAATTATTTAAGTGAAACACTAGGACAGATATAAAGAATTTCTTTGTTATCAGAGTGGTTAGAGATACAGCTTCATTTTTATTTTTTTATCTTTAATTAATTGAGGTCTTACTGCATTCAGAGCAGCTGATTCCAAAATGACTGTCACATTGGTGACTGTCAGTTCATATCTGTTGTAATAGATCATCATTTGTGGCGATGTTATTTCATGTTCCCTGTGCACAGTGCTTCCCAATTCATTTCTTGAAGGGCTGTGTACAGAGGTGAAGCTTCTCCTGTGTAATACATAAGCCTTTGCCTATTGTTTCTTTCTCCTCAACCACACTTGACAAAATGCAACTTACAGGTATTACTACTACCCTCCTGCCCCTGTTTTATAGACAAGAAAACTAAAGCTGAGAAGTTGAGACTTACTTAGTCATAAAGTCAGTAAGTGTCGGAGGAAGGATTTGAACCTAGGTCTTCCTGAATAACATCTCAGGGGTCTGTGCACTAGGTGATGCTGCCTCAATACATTCATATACACATATGTGTATCTTACATGTATTCCTATTCCCAAATTCAGAACCAAAAAGTCAAGCTTCATGAGATATTTCATTAGATATTTAATCAAATCAACTTTTGTTTACAAAATTTTAATTGTTTTTCACCTACTCTATTTACAATCTCTGAAGAGGTAAACAGAATTCTTAGTCATTTTAACCCACCAGGAGCTGAAAGTAGCAACCCTTTTAAAGATGACAATTACATCCCTCACCCCTGTGAATGTTGTGAACCAGTCCATTTAAAAACAGGGAAACCAGCAGTGCTTTAGGCCTGGCCTCCATCTGAGAAGCAATTCAGTTCATTCTCAGCATCGTGGGGAGTAAAAGGAAAAGATGAGCTCTGGAGGCAGGATCAGTTAGCTCAACATTAAACAACTTTATATTGTCATTTTGTCTTTGGAATGAAGGCATAGTGGATTCCCCCATCTACATTTAAATAAAAGAAAGCATCATCCCAAAAACTGATGGCTGAATTACCTGACCTCCTAGTTACCTTTACAGAGTACCTACTATGTGCACAATTCCAGTGCTATTCTCCCTTAGTATGTATAATGGGAGATAAGGTTGAAATGAATGTCACTGTCTACTTTCACAGAAGACAAACAAACTACCTGTATTTTGCCTGGCAACTGACTCTCTTTTGCATTCTCCCTATTTCCCCTTCATGTATTGGCTCAGTTTGACAAAGTAACACCAGTTGCTACAAACTCTTCTACCGGAGTAAAAAGAAAGCGTTGGTGAAGATGTTTCCTTAACGGTTTCCTGGCATTTAACAAGCCAATGTTGATGAATACTGCTGATAAAAACTCTCCCACAGTCAAGGTGCCCAACTGGTATGACATGAAGGTCGGGAACTTCAATTATTTTAATTTTTTTCAGGAGAGGTAAGACCCTGAGGTATAGCTGTCAGACTGGATAAGAAATTATAATTATACAAGTTTTAAAACGTATTTTTTGTGACCTCAGGGAAATAGGAAGAGGCAAAATGGGGTCAGGGAAAAAATGTAATATTGCCTGGCATGCCAACTCTTTTTCATTAACTCACATTTTATTGAGTGGTTCTCAAATATAACATACAATACTAATTATTTTTCAAAGTGGCCAATGCTATGTCTCCTCTGACCCAAACTTTATGGATGGGTGGGGCATTACTTTAATAGTAAGAAGGAATGCCTTCAGCAGCCTTTAAATTTTACCAGGAAGTCGGCAGCAACACCACTTCCCTAAAATAAAAACTAAATAGACAGGAAACAAAATAAATTCAAGTTTCCAGATAGAAAAGGCAAAAAGAAACCGAAAAATGCTACTGAATGCCACTTAGGAAAAAAAGGAGAGACTGAGTAGTTTTCCAAGGTTTTACATCATTCACATTTCTTCTGACACAAAGTAAACCACAATAGCTCGACTTCATCACCATACTTAATGCGTTACGCCATTTGTCTCTTCATCTTTTAGTCTCATCCTCCAAATTTCTAAAGTTTTAAACTCATGAAGTTAGTTTAATTGTAAAGAGATTAAATTCAATAATGATAAGTGTAAAATTTAGTTGGATTAAAAAAAAAACCCACTGGCAGGAGCAGTATCTATTAGGTTCTCTGTGACGTAAGCTGGGATAGTTATCCACTAAATGTCAGGGAAACAATTACCAAAACTAGATTGATCCAATGTAGTAGCATACATGTCACAGGCATGATTTTCTAGTTAAATTAGGCCATAAGAAGATGAGCCTACAAGGAAGCAGTCCCCCTAAGATTTGTTGGATGAAAGTTATCACAACTTTCTGAACCAATACTCCTTTCAGACCAAAGGCATTTCCACATGGAGACAGAAGGGGTTGTGTCTATTGTGTTACTGAGTATACTTTCCTGCAGAAAAGTAAGTCTTTTTCTTAGTGTCGAATATTGAAGAGAAGCCTCAACCACTAGACTGTTCTGAGAAAGACCTGGTCAGACCACATCTGCTCACTCAAAATAAATCGGCAGTCTGAATAAAGCAGGCCAAAAAATCAGTAACCAAGAAAAAAGTCATATTATCTCTGGTTGCATTGACTCCACCCTTTGCTGCTTTCTGGCACAGATGCAACGCTCTGCCTCTAATCCTAAAACTGGAGTCCTCCAATGCCTGTCTGCTTTCTGCTAAACTGTTTCTGCAGAAATTTCTACAGTTATTTAATGCCCCCAGAGGCATGAATAGCCTTTTTGATTAACTCTCCCACCCTGGAAATAGTTTTCTAGACTATTTGTTGAAAACATTTTTACTTCTAAGAGTCTACAGTATGGAATGAGAGATAGAGGTCTGGCCTCAGTGCCAAGAAGACCTGTGTTCAAGTTTTGCCTCTGAAATATACTGCCTATGTGACCATGGGCAAAGCATGTAAACACTCAGACAATTCTCTAAAATTATAAATGCAGAGAAGGTTCAGATCTGCAATTATGCACAGAGTTTTCTCATCTGAAGTTCCTTAAACCAATGAAATCACAAGTCAAATCCCTATTCCTTCTTTAATTACTTCTGTACTTGTTTATGAAAACATTCCCACCTCTAACCCAATTGACCACCAATTGGCTCCCTAATTCTGGAATTCCTCACATGGTAAAAAAGAACTCTCAATTTTCAATTGGGAAATCAACATTCAGCTGGATATTCAAAAAACTAAAGGTGACCTTAGATATCACCAAGCGTGATACCCTCATTAAAAACTCAATTCAGTCTTCTCCATTCTAGTTGATAATTGAGTGGCCCTCCTATTGACTGGCTTTGTGACTATAGAATCATTTGCCCCATGTGGGTATCAGTTTCCTCATCGAGGCTTGGATGAGATAATGTCTAAGGGATCCTTCCAGATCTAAAAATCTATGAGTGATGAGGAATAACTCCAGGAGCTAGTTTTCATTTCCCCAAATATATGTACAACAACTACTCCAGAAATATATTCCCTGAGAACATAATTTTGTTCCATTCTTCCAAAACTAGACTAAAAAATTGTATAACAGCCCATGGAAAAATGAAAATTGAGTACTCACAGATTTATTGACAACATAAGGTGGTCTATCTTGTTGGTAAAGTTCTCCAAAGAAAGCCCCTCCACAGTACTTCATGGAAATATATAATTACGCTTTACAATTAATCCATCCCTTTCATTAGATTAATCGACCCCTATATTCATTCAATTCAGGTTTAAGGGGTATAAAGTGCCCTCTGTTTCAAAAAAAAAAAAACCAAAAAGAAAAGAAGTCATCTAAAAACACAGAAAATCACACATGGCTCAGCAGGTCTTAGAGCCAAATGGAAACAGGTTATTAAAAGTTACAACCATAATAATAGCTAACATTTATACAGTACTCACTATATATTCTCACTATGCTGTACATTTTACAAATATTATTTCATTTGATCCTCACAAAAACTCTGGGAGGTAGATGCCATTATTATCCTCATTTTACAGTGAAGGAAACTGAGACCAATAAGCTAAGTGACTTGCCCAAGGTCACGCAGTTAGTAAGTGTCAGAGGCCATATTTGTACTCAGGTCTTCCTAACTCCAGGCCCAGTATTCTATCCAATTCATCACCAACTGTAGTTAGTTTAAAAATACCAAATTCCCAGCAAATAAAGCAGGAGAACATGACTTTCAGGCAATATCAACGAAAATAAGTAACTTCTGTAGAAATGCAGACACTTGATCTATTTTGCCCAGTTGGTTGATGAGACTTGGTAAGTAGATGGAAAGACAATGGGTAGGGGGTTTAAAACATATGTTCCTCTACTGTTAACTGTATAGAATAGTCTGTAACATACTAAAAATGATAGAAGCATAGAAATGAGCTGTTAAAAGAAGCTTGTAACTTGGATACCATATTAAAATGGTCAAAAAACAAGAGAACCCTTTTAAAAGTCATCTATAAAAGCTATTGATGTATAGAATGATGAGGAATTAAAGATCTCTGAATGTTTTAATTACAGGGAAGGAGGCACTCTAACTAGCAATTTTTGCTCCTGAGGCAAGAGGTAGGTGTGGTTCTCTTGAGATGCAACTGGTATGAGCTAGAGGAGGAAATTTTTAAGCTGTTAAAGGAGGAAGGAAGACTCATTAATGGGAACATAGAGGATGCAAAGGGAAGAAAATACCCTCCCCCAAGAAGCCACTCCCTCTAATATCACAGAGACTTATGCATGGGAAGAAATGCCCCCCCCCCAAGATGGTGCTACAAATTAACATTCTCTAAATTTTCCAACCTGTGACAAAGTCCCAGTCATTTTTCCTTAGTTACAGTTCTCTAAGGCATATTTCCCTAATTTTCTGTAGTCTAAGAACATACTACAAAGGGTCATGGGTCATTTGAAAAGAAATGTGCCACATCACAGGATGAAAACATCAAATAACTATACTTCAGAACAGAAGATTACAATAGACATCTCAGAAGAGGAATGAAGGGCAATAAGAATCTGAGGAAAAATATTGGGGAAGTGGTAACAATAAAACTACGTACATTTGGATGCTGTAAAATTGAGAATGTTATATATAATTAGGATATCTCCAGTAGTCTAGTTGATTCTGTCCTTACCCTCCTGCCCCTCCTCCACCTAAAATCAAAATTAGATTAAAGATAAAAGAAGTTCAATGGGGAGAGGTCTTAGAAATCATCTGGTTCAGGCCCCCAGTTTTAGAAATAAGTAAACTGAGGCTAAGAAAGATTTAGTGACTTGCCCAAGCACACATCGAGATTTGCAGCTGGGCTTAGATGGCAATTTCAGGACAAGATTTTTTTCATTAAATCACAGATTAGATATGATGCAAACTTTTAAAGGTGATAAAGCTGAAAGAGAGGTATGTGGCTTCTAGCCCTAGCTCTGTTAACAATTAGCTCCGTGACCTAGGCAAATTGTTTAACCTCTGTGGGCACCAGTTTCTTCAAGGGGAAAACAAAAGTGGAGAATTATATGATCTCTAATTTAGCTTTCCACTTCTATCCTAATTTTTGAGTGTAGGCCTGGATGGTCAGTGACTTTAGAGACAATTGAGGCTCAGCAGTTTTCATTCCCAAACCATAGTAATCTCCTTTTCATCTATTTTAAGAGCTAATAATGAAGAAGGTTAGACAACTGTGTCAAGTACATCACAGTTCAGTGAAAATACCAAAATCAGCACTCTATACCTCCAGGTTTGAAGAGAAAAAAGTCCATAGTCAAGTTCTGCTAAAGGCATCAAAGAGACAGAAAGTGGTAAACACTAATAACATGAGGAGAGGTGAACTATGCCATTTGCTTTTAAAAATAGTATCAATAAAATAAACTGCCAGTGTTTGAAAGCAGAATGTAAAATTTAGGAAACATATGTTCATTTCCAAACATCACAATGTGAAGGTCAGACCATTCCCAGGGTTTTTCTAGCTGGTAAGAATAAGAATCTTTCCCATAGCTATCATTCAGTAAGTTTATGGTGGTGGAATATAGAAGGTACTTTGGGAAAGCACTGTAATACACCTTTTTCTTAAGAAAATTAAAATTAAACACACACACAAACACATACACAAACACACACACACACAAATCATCAACCTAAAAACTACATGACAATTATGTTTGCCTTTTTATGGGAAATACTTTTCATTTATTGACCTCTAGGAATCTCTATAAATGCCGTAGGAAAAACATAGCTTCAGCCCATTACAAGCTGTAATCTATACTTAAAGCAACAAAACAGTCTAACATTAAATATATACAAATTCAGGTAAACATAAAAGCAAACCATATAAAGGTACTGGGTTGTTGTTTGTTGTTGTTGTTGTTTTTCAATTCCATCTCCAATGTGTTACAATGGAAAATGTGAAAGGAAAATGGAAAATGAGGGGACCTGGCTGTAAACACACATTTTGATTCTTCCTAGCTGCATGACCTTGGACAAGGCACTTTACACCTTCATAAGCCTCAGTTTCCTCATTTTTACAGTGAGAAGGCTGGATTAGATGACTTCTAGTTGGTCTATAGCTATGATTTGGCGACTTTGGCACTGACCTGTAACTGGTGCCCAAAGTGAGGCACAGGAGAGAAGAATCAGAGACCTATCTCCTACCATTTGAATTTATAAATGACCTTTGAGGACAAATAAATTCTTATAATCAAACTATAACAATTCACATTTACAGATTGCTAAGTTTAATGAAGCATCTTGGAGTGAGAGATGAAGATTATAGTAAGGAAGTTGTGGGAGCAGTTAGCTAGAAAATGAAACAATTATAATGATGCAAAAAGGAGAAAATGTCAAAGGAATGTTCCTTATAGCTATATGGGCAAGGTTTTATCCTCACCACAATTAATGCAAGCAATAAAGGTCTAGGCACTTCAATTGAATCAATCAACAGATGTGATAAAGTTTAATTGTGTACACAAGGTGGTTTAGGTTCCAATCAGTGTCATTTCCACCTTCATAACAAACACTCCTTTGTTTCTTCTGACAATGCCACCACCCTAGTGCAGGCCCTCACCACCTGATGCCTGGACATTGCAATAACTTGCTGCTTGATGTCCCTAGCTCAAGTCTCTCCCTACTCCAATCCATCCCCCACTCAGTTAACTGATCTTTCTAAAATGACGATCTGATCATATCATGCCCCTCCCCCATTTAATAAAGTCCCATGGCTTTCTATTATCTTTAAGATCAAATATACAATCCTCTGTTGGCTTTCAAAGTCCTTCATAACATTTACATAATGATTACTATATGCCAGTGTCTGTGCTAAGTGTTTTACAATTACTATTTCATTTGATCTTCTCAATAACCCCAGGAGGTAGATGCTATTATTATCCTCATTTTACAGATAAGGAAACTGAAGCAAAAAGAGATTGGTTAACTTTCTCAGGGTCACACAGTTAGAAAGTGTCTGAGGGCAAATCTGAACTCAGTCAATCTTACCCCAGGCTTGGCATTCTATCCCCACACCATCTGAATATTTCAGAAGTTAGTTCAACAGCAGATGTCTAGCAATGGAAGACTCCAAGTTCAAGAGGTAAAGATCCTAGTTTCAGAATTGAATTAAAGCTCCTAAAAGAAAATTGCTCTTGGAAAACGTTTTTACCCCCTCTTTCTCTCCTCCCTACCTTGTTATTGGAACAACTCTGGAAGAGACACTACATTGACCAGGAATAGTGAGACACTAAGTTAGGACAAGAATGAACAAACATGAGATAAGAAGACAGGACGGCCACCCAACAGAGGGAGCTGCCTCAAGGCCATGAGCCTTTGAATCAGATAAGAATGCCAGCTACAGACATCTAGTAATGAGGAGTTAACATTTTGGCCACATGTGTTCCCTACAATGTACAGTAAATTTAAGCCCCCACTTTTCATGGACATTGCATGTATTTGTAGGAGAGTGTACCTCAGGTTTGGGGTGAAATATTTTGCACCATCTTTTTTTTTCTTACTATACCACATCAGAAAGTGCCTTCACTAAAAATGAATGAAATCTACTGTCTAAATGATAGTGGGGAGTGCATCACTGTGGGCTAATAAGTGACAAAAATAGAAACCTGGTTCCTCAGGATCACCCTTGGAGAACTCTGAAAACAATAGCCAGTCACCTCTCTGAGGACCCAACCTGTAAGTCTGAGTGGGAATTGAAAGAGAAGCCCCAGAGGGAGCGCTACATAATCAAGACTGAATACATACTAATTCATCAAAAACATGTTTGGCTTCATACTTAGGAAATGTAGAAACAAAGGCCAACAAAATCTGCCACTTTGAACAGGAGGGGAAAAAAAGACTACTTTATTTATAAAATATTTTAATGTATTAGTTGACTTTGGGCCAATCTTACATTCATTAAAATTTCCAAGTAGATTACTACTGAGAAAAAACTAAGTGCTCTCTGAATCTCATCATAATCTGATGCTTTGTGATCCAAAGGTGGTGGGTTTATTTTCTGCTCATAGTGAATCGTCCACAAACAAGGACAACCCTAAATTTCTTGTTTGGTTACCTTTTCAGTATTCATTCTAGTTCACACGAGTTACATAAATATGACACTAGCCCAATTAGAGAATTGTTCAATTTACCTTCACTATAATTAAACTACCATTTAGGAGGTTAAAAGAATGATGGTGTTACTATAAGGGACTTTAAAAATTGATCTTCATATTACTTTAGAAAACAAAAACAAAAAACATGCAACTGAATATCTCTAAGACTTGAATTAATAGGG
Organism: Vombatus ursinus; assembly: GCF_900497805.2. NCBI lineage: Eukaryota > Metazoa > Chordata > Mammalia > Diprotodontia > Vombatidae > Vombatus > Vombatus ursinus. The sequence continues at coordinate 3,753,285 of NW_020954608.1, read as the reverse complement.
TAGTGATGAACCATTAAAAGGATAAAATTCTTTTCTCTCCCTCTCTCTTTCTCTCTCTCCCCCTAAAAAGTATCTTTCCCATTAAACAAATAAAAGGTTTCAGTTTTGAATTTTTCCTTTTAAAAATCTACTTAACACTTAATTCAATGTTATTATGTTGTATTAGCAAAAGGAAATTTAAGGCTTTCATACAGCTTAGTGTCTGCATAATCAAGTGATTAAAACCAATGTTGTAATGCAAGGAGTTAGGCCTATTTGATATTGAGTATGATTAGGAGTCTGCTTTCCAGCGTACCATTCTGCTTCCATCATCATCATCAAGATCGTATCTACATGTGTGACTACATAGATACATATACATACATACATAAATACACATACAATATTTTAAGGCATAAAATAGCTTTTCCTTGCAACAACCGCCATTTCTATTTTATAGATAATTAAACTAAGCTTCTAAGAAATTAAGTGCCACTCAGTCATAGCTAGGGACAAATCCAACATACAAACCTAGGCCTCCTCACTCCAAGACTCCTAGCCACTAAGCCAAGACATAGATCCTTACAAACAATTGGAAGAGACAAGGCATACACAAAGAATCAATCAGTATGATAGTATCACAAATTTCAGCATGACATAAAGATAGAAAAAATAACTACTAAAGTGATAAAGTGATTTTCTTAAAGTACAAGTCTACATTTGAATGTCACATTTTCTGGTCTTTTCATCAGGAATACTTGAAATACCTCTATTTCATTAAATATCCATTTTCCCTCCTGTAGGATTATACTCAGTATTGCTGGGTATGTTGTGCTGGGTTATAATCCTAGCTTCTTTGCTTCCATAATGTCCTATTGCACGTATTCCACTCTTTAGCAACAGTAGCTGCTAAATCTTGTGAGAATCTTACTGTGGATCCATGGTATTCGAACTCTGTCTACTTTGATATTTAAACACATGACTCAAGAAATGTATAAAAAGTAAATATGAGTGAGAAATCATAAGGGAATTAACAAGGTTACATTGTTTACATTCCTATGTGTGAAGATGATATCTGTAACCCCTAAGAACTTCATCATCACTAGGCCAGTTAGAATCTACTTAGAGGGCATAGGTGTGAGTCTATCATGTTGGAAAGATATCAGAAGAATGGAAGGGTGAGAAAGATGAATCCATAGGGAGAAAGGGGAAAGGAGAGGAAGAATGGGAAAATTATTTTATTTAAATGAGATATGCAAGGAAAAGTTTATACAATGAAGAATGGGGGTGGGGTGGAATGGGCAATGCTTGAAACTTACTCTGATCTAAACCAACTCAAAGAAAGAAAAATAAATATATACACAGTTAGGTATAAATACTCATCTTACCAAAAAGGGAAGTAGGAGTGAAAGAGGCTAAGAGAAATGGGGAAAGGGATAAGAGGAAGAATAGAATAAAGGTGGTGATAGTCAAAAACAAAATCTTGAAGAGAGCAGTAAAAAAGAGAAAAATAGATGAAAGAGAATAGGATGCAAGGAAATACATAATTGTGAATGCAAATGAGATAAACTCACCCAAAAAACAGAAGATGATAGCAGAACAGATTAGAAACCAGAATCCAAAAATATGTTGTTTACAAAAAACACACTTAAAACAGAGACACACATATAGTTAAAATAAGAGGCTAGAATATTATTAATATTATGCTTCAACTGACAGAAACAATTCAAGAATAGCAATCATGATTTCAGACAAATCAAAAGCAAAAATAGATCTACTTAAAAGAAATAATCAAGGAAACTACATTTTTATTCTTAAAAGTACCGTAGGTGATGAATTTATACCAATATTGAACACATATACACCAAAAGGCACAGCATCCAAAGTCTTCAAGAAAAAGTTAAATAATTTGCTAAAGTAAATAGACAAACTATAATAGTGGAGGAATTCAATTTACCACCTCTGAGACACTGATATATCCAATCATAAAGTTAAGAAGAAAAAAGTTAAAGAGTTAAATAGAATTTTAGATGTTAGACATGATAGACCTTTGTAGAATATTGAAGGGGAACAGAAAGGAGTATACCTATTACTCATCTGTGCAAGCTCCTTCACAAAAATGAACCACATATTAAGATATCAAAACCTTACAAGTAAGTGCAGAAAAACAAAAATATTAACTATATCTTGGGGGAGCACAATGCAACAAAAATTACATTTTATAAAGGAACTTTGAAGCACAGATTAAAATTATTGTGAAAAAAACTAATCATAAAGCATGATTGAGTCAATAAACAAATCAAAGAAACAACCAATAATTGTATTACAGATAATGACAATGAGGTAACCTGCCAAAATTTGTGGGATGCAGCCAAAGCAATTTTTAGGGGAAAAATTATATCTCTAAATCCTTACATAAATAAAAGAGAAAAACAGCAGATCAACCAATTAAACATGCAACTATAAAAATAGGAAAAAAAAACAAATCAAATATCTGCAATTAAACACTAAAATATAAATTCTGAAAATCAAAGAAAAGATTAGTGAAATTAAAAAGAAAAAAACTGAATTAATGAGTAAAAGTAGGAGCTGATTTTATGGAAAAAAAACAATAAAAAGAGATAAGCCATTGGCAAATTTGACTTTGAAAAAAGTAAGAAGGAAACCAAATTACCAGTATCAAAAATAAAAAGGTGAATGCACAACCAATGAAGATGAAATTACAGCAATTACAAAGTTATTTTGCCAATTATATGCTAATAAAACTGACAATCTAAACAAAATGGATAAATATTTACAATTATATAAATTGTCCAAATTAAGAGAATATTTTATAACTCTATCTTAGAAAAAGAAATTGAATAAGCCATAAATGAGCTCCTGAAGAAAAAAAAACCTCAAGTGAATTCTGCCAAATATTTAAAGAACAATTAATTCTGATACCATGTAAATTATTTGGGAAAAAACTAGGTAAAGAAGGAGCACTATAAAATTCTTTCTGACACAAATACAGCTTTGATAACTAACGAAGGGAAAGCAAAAACAGAGAGAAAAAAAAACTACAGACCAATTTCCCTAATGACTATTGATGCAAAATTTCAAATAAAATACTAGCATGGAGATTACAACAAAACATCACAGATCATACACCAAAGTAGATTTATACTAGGAATTTAGGACTAGTTTAATATTAGAAAAACTATAAGCATAATCTACCATATTGATAACAAAAATAATACTATTTAATAAATACAGAAGAAATGTTTGATAAAATACTACAATCAATCCTATTAAAAATATATAGGAATAAATAGAAGTTTTCTTAAAATGATAAGTAGTATCTATCTAAAACCATCAGCAAGCATTATCCATAATGGAAATATTCTAGAAGCTTTTCCAATAAGATCAAGGGTGAAACAAAGATATCCATTGTCACCACTATTCTTCAGTGTTTTACTAGAAATGCTAGTTACAGCAATAAGACAAGAAAAAGAAATTGAAGGGAAAAATAATATGTAATAAGGAAATGAAACTTCACATATGATATGATGGTATACTTAGAGAACCATAGAGAGAGTCAACCAAAAAACTCACCAATCAAAACAATTAGCAATTTCAGTAAAGTTGCAGAATATAAAACAAGCCCACACAAATCATCAGCATATATATTACCAACAAAATCCAGCAGAACAGATATAAAGAGAAATTCTATTTAAAATAACTAAAAACAGTATATAAAATACTTAGTGTATCTGCCAAGATGCACATAGGAACTGTAAGAGTACAATTACAAAACACCCTTTATATAAATAAAAACAGATCTAAATAATTGGAGAAATACTAATTTCTCATGGGTGGGCTAAGTCAATATAATAAAAATTATAATACTACTGACATTTATTTACTTACTCAGTTTTATGCCAATCAAAAATACAAAAGAATTACTTTGTAGAAGTAGAAAAAGTAGTAACAAAATTCAGCTGGAAAAATAAAAGATAATATCAAGGTAAGCAAAAGAAAGAAATGTGAAGAAAGGGAGCCTAGCAGTATTAGATCTCAAACTACTCTACAAAGATAATCATTTGGTAATGGATAAGAAGTAGAGTGGTTGATCAGTGGAGCAGATTAGGTTTGCAATATATAAAAGCACAAGAACACAGTAACCTAGCACTTGATAAATCCAAAGATCCCTGCTATTGGAGCAAGAATTCATTATTTGATAAAAAAAAAAATTCTAGGAAAACTGGAAAGTAGTCTGGCAGAAACTCTATAGAGACCAGCAATTCACACTGCATATTAACATAAGATCTAAATGGGTACACAGTTTAGACATAAAGGGTTATATTATAAGCAAATTAGAGAAGCATGGGAAAAATTACACATCAAATCTATGACTAGGAAAAGGGTTCATGACCAAATAAGAGGTAGGAGAGAGAATATGTTTGTGAGAGGTAAAATCATAAATTTTGATTACATTAAATTGAAAAAGTTTTACAGCAACAACTGCTAAAATTAAAGAGGAAGCAAGGAAATTTGGGGGGGGGAGATCCACAGCATTCCTCTGATAAAGGTATCATTTCTACAATATATAGGGAACTGAGCCAAATTTAGAAGAATAAGAGCCATTCTCCAACTGACAAACGGTTACAGAGAATGAGCAGACAGTTTTCAATGGAAGAAATCAAAGCCATCAATAGTCACATTTAAAAATGCTCTAAATCATTAACAATTAAAGAAATGCAAATTAAAACAATTCTGAGATGCTACCTCACACCCATGAGATTTACTAAAACAACATAAAAGGAAAATGACAAATGCTGGAGGGGATGTAGAAAAATGGGTACACTAATGCACTGTTCTCAGTGCTGTGAGAGCAATTTGAAACTATATCCCCCCAAAAAATATCTGTAAAAAACTGTGCAACCGCTTTGACCAAGTAATATCACTACTAGGTCTATACCCCCAAGAGATGAAAGGAAAAGAAAAAGTATCCATAAGTACAAAAATGTTTACAGCAGCTATTTTTGTGGTAGCAAAAAATTAGAAACTCAGGAGATCCCCATCGATTGGAGAATGGCTGAACAAGTATATAAATCTGATGGAATATTACTATGCTGTAAGAAATGATGAAGGGGATGGTTTCAGAAAAACTTAGGAAGATTTATATGAATTGATGCAAAATGAAGTGAGCAAAACCAGAATAATCTTCATAATAAAAGTAAAAGTGTAAAGACAACTGTGAAAGACTTCTGAACAACATAATTCTGAAAAATAAAATGATCCACCACAATTCCAAAGGACCCCTGATAAAGAATCCTATTGACCTCCAGACGGAGAAGTGATGGACGCAGAGTACAGACTGAGGCATATTTATTTCCCTTTCTTTCTTGTTTTCACCTTTAAAAAAACATGGCTAATATGGAAATATTTTGCATGACTTCTTATGTATATTATAATTCTATCCTTGATGGGTAGGAGAAAGGGTAGAAAAGAGAGAGAATTTAGAACTAAAAATAAAAGTGAATTGTTTTCTAAAAAAGTTATAATTGTGTGAAATGTGATCTTTGGTTCTAACCCAGTGAAAATATAGAGTAAGAATTAAAATAATAGGACCACTTCAGGGTATTCATTATTCACAATACTCAAGACCCAGGTGTACACTCACTCATACACATATACATGCATCAATATATCCATATAGATATATGTATTCATTCATGTACACTCACAGGATATCCCAAAAATCTTAGCGCTATTTAAAACTATTCAGAGCTGAGATTTTTGGCGCCCTCTACAATTTAGCATTATGGACATAGTGTTGGATTTAGATTCAAGAAGAACAGAGTTCAGATTTTGCCTCAAGCATTCTGATGGATCAATCAAGCAACAAGTATTTATTAAGTGTCTACTATGTGCCTAATACTGTGATAGGCACTGGGGATATAAATACAAATCTTGATAGTTGTATGAGTATGGGGGAGCCACTGAACTCCCTCTGAATCTCACCTTCCTCATCAATAAAAGACAGATGAAACCTAAATCCTAAAGTTGTGCAGTGTAAATGAGAAAAAGCGTATATTAAGTCTCCTTGTGAACCTTAAGACACTATGTGAATGTCAGTTATTAATTACAATTATTTTCATTCTTCCCATCTTTATCATCATCATTATTACAGGGCTGCAGAAAAATAATTTCAGTGAGGCGAATGAAGATAACATGAGACAAACTGTGTGCTCCTTCAACGATACTATATTAGCATTAAATGAGATCATTTTATAATTACTATAAATAGACTAAGGCATTTTGGAACTACTACAAGAAAGCGAGTCATTCATTTCTACTCGAGCTTTGTTCCAACTTGTTTTTCAGAAGATTTACTTTTAATTATGACCTAGGGTGTAGGTGAGACTATTTTTAGCTATCTTCCTATACTTAAATTCAGCTAACCCTCACACAGAATTGTTCTGTAAATACAAATAAATATTCTCTTTAGCAGGAATTTCCCTCTAATATACAGATTCTCTCTTCTTTCTTTGATTTTTTTTAAAATCTGACAATGCTGCTTTGCTGGAGTTCTTTTAAAAACAAATATAAAAGCATATTTCATTTATGAATTCCAGGCCTACATTCAGTCAAGTCTATTTCTTCCATACCAATTTGCCATCTGTTACTTCAAAGCCAATTCTTATATTCTAGACCCAGACCCGGAATGTGAGATAGAAAGCTCTGCTTCCCCTACCACACACCCACTCAAAAAATGATGATTGCTACCCCACTAAGAAGCAGCTGAGCCTGTACATTGCCTGGACCCCATCTATAGCCCCATAACAAACTTTCTCCCTTCTCATTTTACTCACTGACAGTACATAGGGGTTTCTTAGAGTTTTTTGTATATTGTGGTTTTTTTCAAATGATACTTTTACTTTTTTTCTTTCAGCAATCTCATTTTACATTTGTGGAAAGTGAGGCATGAAACACTTGAAGGATTTTCAGTAAGTTTCACAAGTAACCCACTAAGTATTGTTCTTCAGTCATTTTCAGTTGCGTCTGACTCTTTGTAACCCCTTTTGGGGCTTTCTTGGCAAAGACACTGAAGTGGTTTGCATTTCCTTCTGAAAACAACTGAACAACAATCATCATTATTATTAAATGAATAAAATAAATACATAGGATTGTAAAGGGATATAATTATAGTGAAATAAAGTTACCAAAATTTGTTTTAACAAAAAACAAATTCATGGTTCCTAAATTAAGAATCTCTTGCTCTAAAGGCAGTTTCCCCATTTTTGAGATGAAGAAAATGAAGCTCAAAGAAGATTAAGTGAATTTACCAAAGACACCTAGTTAGCAAGTATCACACGTAGGATTTGAACCCAATTCTTAAGGAATTTTAGGATCATGAATCTAGAGCTAAAAGGGACTTCTGAGGACATCTACTTCAACAACCACATTTTATAGGTGAAGAAACTGAGGTACAGAGAGGTGGCTTGCCCAAAATCACCCAGGTAATAAACATCAGAGTTGGGATTTGAAACGAGATATTCTGATTCCAGAGTCAGGACTCTTTCTATTACACCACAACGCTTTTCAATTCTTCCTGGCTTTACTTTCAGTAACTCTATGCATTATGCCAAGCCACTTTTTACTTATGAGCCAGTAAGAGAACTTTGAGATACGGTGTAGGTAAGAGGAATGGATAAGAGGACTTAGCTAAATGTCATATGCTACCTCCCACCTTCAACCCTTATCCTGTACCAGCCAATGTTTGTTTATTTCAACTAAAATGATTTTGAAGAATAGCTAGCATGGGATTGCATGTACTGGACACAACTCTTACCTCTGTGAAAAAGGAACAAATAAAGTACTTTATAAAAAGTAATCCATAAAAAAGCAGAAGAGCTAATGGCAGGCTATATAATGTATCTACTTATAGCAATACCTGCCACCATAGAAGTCACCACTACCACGTAGTACTAATTTAATTACAAGTTATTATTCCTCAGATCAGGTTCAAAGGTTTGAAGTATAGAAGGACAGAGCACAAAGGAATGTTCACACATTTTTGGTGCTTCTTAGTACTAAGTGCTACTTAGTACTAAGACTAAACACTAGGCAATTTTTAAATATCCTCAGACTCATATTTTTATGACTTATTTTCCTATTTGGGTTGTTTAATAAAACAATAAAAGCATTCGAGCCATCATTATAATCCTCCCCCATACTCCTAGTTTCTAGAATTCAAACATTGTCAGTTTCCAATCATCATGAAGGAGTGGATGTGACTATCGACTATAACGTAGCTGTTCCACACTGCCACCAACTACCCAGAGTGTCTAAAAAATTTTATCAAAAAACAAACCAAAAAAACCATACAACTGCAACAGAGAAAGAACAGGGGATATACAGTCATTTCCAGATTTTACAATTCATCCTTTAAAAGAATAGATCTATATGATATTGAAAACTTTTGCATTAACAAAATCAGCGCAACTAGAATAAGGAGAACTGCCAGGTAGGAAATTAATCTTTGCATCTAATAACTCTGATGAGCATTCTGATACCCAAGTTATCAAAAAGCAATTACCACAAGTATTTAAAACAAAAATCACTTAATCTAATAGTTAAATAGTCAAAGTATATTAGAGGAAAATAATATCCAAAGAATAGCAAATTATTAACAAGCATATGAAAGAGTATTCAAAATTTCTAATAGTAAGAGGAATGCAAAGAAAAATAACAGCTTTCATCTCACACCCAAAAAACTAGCAAAGATGACAAAAGACAAGATTGGTCAAAGGTAGAGGGTCAGTAGGAAAACAGGCACACTAATATCTTGATTCTGGAACAGCCAATTGGTATTATTGTTCTGGAAAGCAGTTTGTAATTATGCTAAGAAAGCAACTAAAATGACCAAATCTTTTGACTCAGATATGTCACTGCTAATAATATGCTCCCAGGAAGTTAAACATAGAAAGAAAGGTCCAATAAACACCAAAATATTTACATCAACATTTTTTTGTAGTAGCAAAAACCTCATCACAAAATAGATTCTGTTAAATGATTACTGAATGGCTAAGCAAATTATGGTATGTTAATGCAATGGAATCATTACTATGCTGTAGGAAATGATAATAAGATGATGAAATAGAACCATGGGAAGACATATGAATTGATACACAGTGAAGCATGTAGAAATCAGGAACACAAAATGAAAAGCTCAATGTAAATGAAAGAACACTGATAGAAACAAGTGAAACTAAATGTTGTATAACTATAATTTATCTTGACACCAAAGAAGAGATCTAAAAATACATATTCTTTTCCTAATTTGCAGATGTGAGGGGGAATATGGATATATATATATATATATATTTTTTTTAAAAGCATATACTGTCAACTTTATTAATGTATTATTTACTTTTCCTGAATTTTTTTTTCTACTTTCCATTCTTGGTAGTAAAAAATGAATCTTTGGACAGGAGAGGGGGAAGATATATTGGGAAATGAAATTATATAAAACAAAAATAAGTTGTTTTTTTTTTTGAGAATGAGGGTAGATTTCTTTAGCCCCTTAAGACTCTGGCTTGGTTCTTGCCACATGCAATATACAGTCATAAAATTAATACATCATTAAGAGATTCTTGCCTGATTAATTGTTTTAGTGAATTCCAGCAATAGAAAATACTATGTAAATAAACTTCTTTTCAGCATATGTTTTCCTCTTCCTTCCTGGTTTTCAGTGTTCGCTAGACAGTTTCTGCTGTATGTGGCCTAGGTATCATCCCTGAATAGATCTGTGGTCTTATCTATGTTGGCACTCCCTCCGATGCTACATACAGATCTAAATTCACCCAGGCCTTTTTATCCTTGACACTTATGAATGGCCTCCAGAGAAGAGGCAACCAGCATTCTGGGAGGCCTTCATCTAAATCTCTTGAAATTGCATGGATGCCAATGGAACCCATGGCCTGCCCATTGGTTCTACTTTAAAATATATTATCTACATTTTTCCTTTTCAGGTCATCTATGTCTCTGATGACATCTTTTTCATTAATTATCTAGTAAAACTGTTACTCCCTAGTTACATGCTACAGCCTATGCTCACTCTTCATGTATCTCTCCATCATATTTTGGACTTTCAACTTTAATTCTTCAGAGAATATGGTATTCTATATTCATGGCCATTGGAATTTTACTGGAAGAATGCTGATGGGTCTTCATTTCAGAGAGAATTAGAATTTCATAGATGTAGAAAAAGAAAACATGGTGCAGTGTAAAGAGTGTTGAAATTAGAGTCAGAGGACCTGGGTTCAAGACCTGGCCCTGCTACCTCACTTCTGATGTGATCTTAGGCTAATCACTTGTACTCCTCACTTTCCTCAAATATAAAAAGGAGGGGGCTAGACTAGATGACCTTGAAGATCCCTCTCAGATCTAAATCTAGACTCATACAAAAATGTTACTATTTACCTTACTACAATTATATGTATAGAGGGAGGGAGGAAGGGAGGAAGGGAGCAAGATAAAAAAGACAAAAGCTCAAGGCAGTTAAATTTCAAATGATTTGGAAGAGAGCAAAAGGAATCTTCATAGTTTACCCAGTTAGCCTATTTTTTGGCTCTATTTTATAAAAATATTCAGAAGAATGTGTTAGAAGTTGTACGTTGGATGTTATTCCTTATTTTACACATTTATTTGCTTGTTTTCTTTCTTTGATGGTGTTTAAGTTTATGATTTTTTTTTTTTTTTGCAAATACTCTTGTGTGATATAGACAGTAACAAGCATCTCCGTTATTGTTCTGGGGAACATATGGCACCAAACCGGAACTCACTCTTTCAAACTCCCAATCTAATTTTCTCTCTACAGACACCATAGATCTTTACTACTGCCTCAACAAATTAATGTGATGTTAGGCAATTCACTTCACCATTCTATTGAGTTTAATTAAGCTCAGATAGCATTTACTAAACACCTACTATGTTTAAGGAAGTGAACTGGGCACTGAGGACAAAAAAAAGGAAAAATGTCAGTCAGGTGGAAAGGAAGGAGAAAGGGAAGGAGATAGAAAGAAGTAAAGGAGAGACAAAAGGGAGATGAGAGACAGAGAGAGAGAGAGAAAGGGAGGGAGTGAAAGAGGGAGAAAGAGAGATGGCGGAAGAGAGAGGACAGAGAAAGATAGAGGCTAGATAAATAGAGACAATATAGATAGAAATAGATGATCTAATTCCTGCCCCTAAAGAATTAATAATAATCTATTAGTGGGGATGTAATTTTTATTTATATACACGCATATACGTGTGTATATATGTATGTGTGTATATAATATGTACATATATGTGTGTGTATATGTGTATATGTGTATATGTGTGTATGTATGTGTGTATGTATAAAAGATTTGTGACCATGGGCAAATCTCTTAATCTCTCAGTGTTTTGGGCAGCTCTCTGTGACCATCTCTCTATGACCATTAGCTATAGAGACTGACCAACATCAGGTGGAAAGAATTTCCACACCAAGCTCTCCACGTGGATGAATTCACAATTCTGGACATCCTCACCTAAATAAATAAATAAATAAACAAATAAATAAATAAATAAATAAGTGAAAGTCTACAACAAGGTAAAGTAAGAAAGTCATAAAGGAAATACTGAGACAACATATTCTTGGAAAATCTGAGGAGGCAGAGATCATTTTCAGTCAGCTAAGCACAGGGGAAAATGAATCAAGGAAAACTTCATGGATTAGGAAGCACTAGAGTAAGTCTTTTTTTTTAAAAGTACTTCAACAAGTTTAAACATAGGAGCAGCATACTCTAGGAATAGCAGAGAGTCGGTTCAAAGTCAGGGCATCAGGGGTGGAAAGCGGGCAGTTAGGTGGCACAGTGGATAGAGGACCAGCCCTGGAGTCAGGAGGTCCTGAGTTCAAATCAGGCCTCAAACACATAACACTCACTAGCTGTATGACTCTAGGCAAGTCACTTAACCCCAATTGCCTCACAAAAAAAAAAAGAATAGACAGAAAGAAATCAGAAAACCATTAGTCATCTCCCTTGATTGAAAAACCCAAGTGCGTGAAAGCAAGTAGCGTGAAAGGCAGTGATACAGAAGGTACTTTAGAGCTAGGCCTTCAAAGGCCATAACTGCTAAGCTAAGGAGTTTGTGTCTTATCCTACAAAATAGAAAGCCATAGAAGGTTCTTGAGCAGAGGAGTGACGTGGTAATACCTGTACATTAGAAGATCACTTTGGCAGCTGCATGCAGAATGGATTAGAGAGCAGATGCTGGAGTCAGGGAGTGCCTACCTGTTCCTTCAATAGCACCTCAAAGGAAAAGTAATGAGGACAAAAAAAAATGACTAATATGGAGATGCTAACACTAATCAGAAATCTTACTAAACTTTGGTCCTCAGAATTTGAAGTTTGGGGATGCCTTCATTATTAAAAGTGGCTTTATAATTACATAAAGGATGGATTTCTGAACAAGTGAATGTTTATTCATATAGTTATACCCCTGCAAATGTCCTTAACTGTTTCTCAGAAAAAAAGTGATATTAGGTGAAGCAATATTACAAAAGGAACTTCATTTCATGGAAATAATTTTTGAAAAGGCAATTAATGGACGATTAGCCAAAGCTTTATTATGGTAAGGTTTTATGGCACTGGAGTGGGTTGGTAATAAAATCATACAATATCATTGCAGAATGAAAATGGCAGTTTTATGTGGGGTCTAAGAAGAATAACAATAAAAATAATAGCTAACATTTCTATAGCACCTACTATGTGCCAGGCATTGTCCTAAGTTATTTACAATTATTATCTCATTTAGTTCTCACAGCAACTAGGTAGTTGTGAACTATTATTAGAAGGTACTACTATTATTCCCATTTTACAGATGAGGAAACTGAGACAGAAGTTAAATGACTTCCAAGGTTACATAGTTATTAAGTTTCTAAGACTTTGAACCCAGGTCTTCCTAACTCCAGCCACTGTTCAACCTAGCAGCCCTCAAGATTCCCTAACCATCATCTTCCAGAGAAAAGGCCTCAAGCACTCCAGGGTATCAATGCGCTTGAGTTCCGAAGAGGATTGAGAGCAGTTATTTGACTCCCTCAGTCACTTCCAATTTACAATTACAGAGGTAAGCACTTCACATTCCCTCAAATCTATGCAAAGGCAATTATTAAAAACAGATAAGTAAAAAAAAAATGAGTGATAAGAAACTCATGGAATAGTGTTGACCACTATTCCTATTGATCAGAGAGAGAGCTGACCACGGGGCCAGGAAGACCTGAGTTCATGCTTGCCTCAGACAAATGAAGACTATGGGATCCTGAGCAAGGCACCTAACCTGTCAGTCAGTGCTCTGAGAAACTTCCTAAGATTATAAATTACAGAAGGGGTGTTAACATGCATAGGTAAAGGGAATTTCTTCATCTGGGAGTTCCCTATCTCAATAAAATCACAGATCCATTTCCTACTCTATGAAAAACAAGCACACATCTCCTTTCACTGGGAAAAAACCTCACACACTTAGATGTTTATTGAGTAGACACTCCATGGGAGGCATTGAAGGGGTACCAACATTGATGAGGTCATGAATTAAGTGAAGAACTGCAATGCATACTAATGTTTATAGCCACAATGTCATGCGTGTTCATTTAGATGTGTTTATTGTTACAAGAGGACAAAGCCATTTTGAAGCTAACTGGTTTTATACTGATACAGTCCTTGTCTGCAGAAGAAGTCCAAGTCCATTTATGAGCTGCAGGAAAATAGGTAAACCTTCTTCAATAATTTGGGAAGCACAGTTCAAATCAAACAGGGTCGAGCAGTAGCACCACTGATTTAGAGCTGAAAAAGCACTTTAGAGATCATGTAGACCAATGTCTTTATTTTACTGAGGAGGAAACTGAAGGCCAGAGAAGGAAAGCAACCTCCTCTGGGTTCCATAGCTAGTAAATACTAAAGGTAGGATCTCACAACAAGAATCCTTTTTCGATTAGACAGGAAGTGGGGAAGCATTTGGAGCCATAACTATAAGAGAAAGAAAAGCAACAGCATGAACTGACACATTAACAATAACAAAAAATTATGATGAAAGGATCTGACATTTATATAGAATTCTAAAGTTTGCCAAGCATCTTACAGCCATGAGTCATATGAGTCTCACAATCATCTTATCTTTTAAAATCGGTACAGGTATTATTTTCCTTATTTTACAGAAAAGGAAACTGAGTCTCAGATAATTTAAATGACTTGACTATGGTTCCACAGTGGGTATCATTTATATATACTCTTCTTTCTTACCCTCTTCCCATCTTTAAAGCAACTGCAAGAAATGCATATCTGCAATCATGGTAACAAAAACAATCCTTTAAAACATAATAAATACTTCTGCTCTAAGTAATATCATTGTCCTTTGTATTCAGAAATGGTACTATAAGCAATATGAAGGAGAGATACAATGTTAACAGACTTAAATTATTTTTGGAATAGGAATCCCAAATCCATATCCATAATGGATGTAATCCATAAATTTAATTTAATTTCAGTTGTGACCTTTCCTACAGAATCATTGTTTGATTAGCCACTTAATATCTCTCATCATATAATGCTTACTACCTTCAATAACATTTCCATTGTCTAAATTTTCCATCCAGCCTTCTGTTTCATTCACATACAAAAAGAACACATGCATGTCACACCCAGAGTTCAAAGTAAATAAAAATTTGGTACTGTGGCTTGTAGGTTTGTTTGGTTGTTTTTTAAACAAAGTTTGCTCTTTCAAGGATAGTTATACAGATGAAGGATAAGACGACTTACAACCTCAAGGGAGAATTAGAAAGAAAAAAAGAGAGGAGAGAAAAAATATCTAATGTGGAGCTGATCATCCATTTGGATAATTCAGTTGCAGGACAATATTAGACCTGATGGTCTCAGTGTGAAAAGGTTATGGGAAAACAGAGGCTACTTTAATCTAGAACAATTTCAGAAAGTCTAAAAAAGATTTGCATTATTTCCTGTCACAAGGCCTTGATTTGTTTTAAAAGACATTCTGGAAATTTAATTTCACCATTGAGTATGTCCAGGTTAGCACCTGGGCTAAACTAACCTGAACATCTAGGGTAGTGATCTTCCATCATTCCTAGAATAATGGTGACTTTTTTCACGTGGCCAGAGGATTGGCTGCCTTTAATTACAAAATCCCTCTTTTTGTCTTCACCATGCAGTTCCAGCTATTCCTGATCAAATTTTCTTTAATCAGGCCATAACGTTGACTGCTTCTACCACACTGCTGATTTGCTTCACCTATTTCCTATGGGGAATCTTATTAAAAGTTTGATCAAGTTCAGTGCCATGACACACACTTGACTCCATTAGCTACCATGTTACTGCACCAATCAACAACAGAAAAATGAGACTTTATATTGTGAAAGCCAATAAACCCAGGAATTTTGCTTTTTCACAATTACCTCACAAAATTCAAAGAACAATACAGTGAATGAGGAACTATTTACACCTTGTCACAAAGCAGCATCAAGCCAATTCCTTTTCACCTGCCAAAGACTTTTTGAAGGCAGTTGCCCTGGCTTTTTCCTCTCTTTTCATTTGACAGCAAAAGTGGTAGATAATTTTATTTTGACAGCTAAAAACAGGATCCTTTTGCAATTTCTAAACACACAAAAAATTAAACGCATAAATTACACAAATCACAGAATCTAGGAGTTTGAAGAAACCTCAGAAGGTATCCAGTAGCATGTACCCTGACCAAAAATCCCCTCAAAAATATGATCAATAGGTAGCTAACTCTACATGAAAAGCTGCAGTGAAGAGGGTCCTATTACCAAGTTGGACCATTCTATACTCCTCAATAGGATTACTAGGAAACTTCTCCTTCATCCTGAGTAAATCTATTTCTATGTAACTTCAACCCATCCTTCTTTGTTCCATTCTGTGGGACCAAAAACACCACCACTACCAGATCTAAACTGCCTTTACATGACTGCCTTTTATATATATATATGAAGGCGGTTATGTCTTTCCCATACCCACCTCCTAGTTTTCTCTTCTCCAGGCTAAGCATCCCCAGATCTTCGACACAATTTCCAATCTGCTCACCATTCCATTTGCATTCCAGCTTGTCTATGATCTTCCTAAAATGTGGTGGCAAACCTGAGTATAAGACTCCAATCACGGGCTGACAATGGCAAAGCACAGTGGGATGATCATGACTCCCATTATGGAAATTATGATTTTCTTAATGTAGCCTAGAATATGGGATAGGGGCTGGATCTGTTGTTTCACTGACATATAGAACTCCCAGGTGAGGCAAGTCCCTCTACCAGCACTTCCTCTGCCACTCAGTCTTAAAGAGCCACCTTAAACACAGAGTGGCCACATAGGCAGCATATGATAGAGTTGACACTCAAAGCTTGGGTCTTCCTGGCTTCCAGTCTAGCTCTCTATCCACTACAGCATGCTGTCTTTCAACTTAGAATAGCACTAGGTTTTTGTGGTTCCCATATTGTACATTTGAATTATATGGAATTTGCAAAACACTAAACCTCTCAGTTTATTTCACAAGAACTATTGTCTAGCCATGCCCACTCCAACCTGGAATTGTGAAAGTGTAGGGGCAGCTAAGTGGCCCAGTGGATAGATCACTGGCTGGAGTCAGGAAGTTTCATCTTCCTGAGTTCACATCTGGTCTTAGACATTTACCAGCTGTGTGACCCTAGGCAAGTCACTTAACCCTGTTTGCCTCAGTTTCCTCATTTGTAAAATAAGCTGGAGAAAAAATGGCAAACCACTCCAGTATCTTTGCCAGGAAAACCCCAAATGGGGTCGTGAAGAGTCAAACACAACTGAAAAACGGCTTGTCTAGGGTCATATAGTTAGTATATTGGAAGACTTCAAACTCAGATGTTCCTAACGCAGAGGCCAGTTCTCAACCCACTGCACTGGCCGTTCTCCTACTAGTCTAGTTATCTTACCTAAAAGGGAATTTTAAAAAAAAAGATTTTGAAAGTTCCATTCTTTTCGCTTTTTTGAAAATTAGAAAATTTAATTTTTTAATATTCCTTTAGCACCTGTTTCTCCATGATCTTTCAAAGAACATCTATAGTGGTAACATCTGTCCATTATTTTAATATTTTGGGATTCTGTCTGAACTCACTGATGGATACCAATATCACACAAGACTGAATTTTCAAAGGTTATAGTCATTCTAAACATACTGTTCTTAATCAATAGTTCCTGTTCATTCTTTTATCTGAACTGACTCCCTACTTGCTACTGTGGTCTGAGTTAGAAAGACATCACTGTAGACCATTGGGTAGTAGCATTGCTTCCTTAAAGGAAGGCTCTCCAGATGAGAGGTTGTCAGAATAATAAGCAGCAGAATAATATGCATACAAATGAGAGTGCCCAGGAAAGTGAAACTACTCAATCTTGCTGTAGGAAGGAGAACCAGGAGATGTTTAGCCTGGTAAAGAGAAGACTTCAGGAAGCTGTTTTCACATGTGAAGGGTTGTTATTTAAAAAAGGAATTGGACTTGGCCCCAGAAGCCAAAATGAGGACCAAGAGATGAAATTGACAGAAAAGTCCAGTGATAGGAAAAAAAAAATGAATTCTCTCCCTTAAGTTCTTTTCAAAGAAAGGATAGTCAGAGACATAGAGGGAATTCCTGTTTCATGTATGGGATGGACTAGATGACTTCTAAGTTTCCCCTTCCACCCCTAAGATGATATAATACCATAAAATAAAAATTGAGGATTTAAAACACAAACAGTTCCTTTAAGATTTCAATATTTTTATGATTCTATGATGAGAAGAAAAAGAAGGGAGTGTTCTGAGCAAGAGATGACCATAGAAAATGAAGTAATAAAGATGATTTGAGATAAATGAACAGAAAAAGAGAACTATTTACATGATAAACACAATAATGTAAAGGAAAACAACTCAAAGACCCTAGAGGTCTGACCCATTTAGTGACCTTCATGATAATAAAGAGGGGCAGAGAGGTCATAAACCAGAAGCAAAGAAAGAAGAATATATTATAGACGTAGAAAATGTGTTGATTTCTTTGGTTTGACTGTGTTTATTGGTTATAAAGAAGGACTTATATTTCACAGGGGAAATGGTGAATGAGACTGATGCACAAAAAAAATTTTTAATTCAAATGACATCATTGAAATGTTAAAAACCATATAAATGGAAAGAAGGTCAGAAGGAGACAGTCAAGCAGAACAGTTTTGCTGTTATGTTACTATGTTAAATTTAATATACATATAAAATACTCCAGGTAACAGAACATCATGATTTTAGATGCAATCCCCTTTTCTATTCTTTGGTTAGTGACACTTTCATATTTACTCCTGTCTGTTAAAGTCATAATACAAAAAAAAAAAGGTTTTAATTAAAAAAGAGTTCATTATTGTATAAAGAACAAGTACTACCAAATACAGATCCTTTCATTAGAAAAAATCAATGTTATATTAGTGAATATACATTTTCAAATACCACATATTAAAAAACTTCAAATGTTGTATGCACTAGTCCTCTATCATCATCCGTGCCCTCTCAAAACTTGCACAAAAGGCAGTGTGAATATGTAGGTTAAAAAAAAAAAGGCAAAAAAAGTCCCACTAAATAGTAATAGTATATTGAAAAAGGTTTTTCATGACTTATGCTTCTGCAAAAGACCTCATTATTTCAAGGAGATGATATTGGGCTCAAATGACTGCATCAAACCGAATACAGACTCTGACAGGTTAACTTAAATGACAGCAGGTATAGTCTTGGTGACAAATTGAGGACCACCCAGCCATGTCGAAAGATGCTAATCACCAGTAAACTCCACCATTTATTAAATTCTACGGCACTGAGGGATTAGGAAGGATGAGAACTAAGAGAAGGTCACTGAATTTAGTAATTTATACGCTGAACACAATTCCAACTTATCCTTCGAGGTCCAACTCAAAGCCATCTCCCCAGGAATCCGTCAATGATTCTGATTTCCCTAATGGCAATTTCTCCCCTCAAACCACACATAGCGAATGAATGAAAACATAATATTTTATTTGCTCCTCATGTATTATTTGGCTTAAGTCATCCTCCTAATAGACCATAAACTTAATACCAGCAAGGCATAAAGAATAGTCTAAGCTTTCTATCTCTTCCCCACACAGTATCCAGCAAAGCAATCTGCATATAGGGAGCACTTAAAAAATTCTTATAGCATTGAAATGAACTCCACTGAGTTAACTGAAAGCTCTTCTGTTTCTAGGATGCTAATGGTCTGGCAGAGGTCAGATTAAAGTAGCATTCTCTGTAAAGAGCACCAAGTCATTCAATCACAATATTGATAATAGAAACATCATGGCTTTCTTCTCCTGCCCCTTGCAGGGAGAAGCACAGAAAAAGAAAACGAATAGGACATCCTCACTGATCATGATGCTATTTAAGAAGTAGGATACAAAAATCTAAAAAGAAAATGGCAGAGTCTATAAAATTAAAATCAGAGTTGAACAAATCAAATCACTTTTGTAAAGCACTTTACAAACTTCAGCATGCCATATAAATATGCTGTTAAAAAAGGAATTAGACTTGGCCCCAGAAGCCATAATGAGGACCAAGAGATGGAATTGACAGAAAAGCTACTATTTATTATTATGAGCTGGGTGACTATCTTGACCTCCCCCACATACACATACACATCATGGGGTATTAACAGAAATAAATGCTGTAAAAACCAAGCTTAGGTAAGGAATCTGGGCACTTCGGGCAAATTTACAAACAGTACCCTCAACAATACTCTCTTACAGTGGAAGGTCATACCACAACCTCTCTTCCTCACCTCTATCTCTACCCAACACCCCTCACTGGAAGCTTTGCACCTTTGTTGTATTACATAAATCTTGACTTTCCACAAAATCATTTCTCTGAGCCACAGAGAAGATAATTTTCTGGCACTATAAATACACTTGTTATCTTTTTTTAGTAGCAGAAATACTGGCAATGAAATGTTCATCAGTCGGGGGATGACTGAACAAAATGAAATATTACTGAAATGGTGATTTTGAGTACTCAGAGAAACCTAGGAAGATATACATAAACTGATGTAGTATAAGGTAAGGTCTACCAAGAGAACATCATACCCAATGACAACAATAACATAAGTAAAAAAGAGTAGCAAATGAAAGGTAGTTAGATTATGACAGATTATAAGGAATAATTGTGGTCGAGAAGGATAGGTGATAAGACATACCCCACCTTTCAGTAGAGAGGTAAAAAACTATGAATGTGAAATGTTGTATATGTTATCAGAGAGAGTCAATTTGCCATTCAGTTTTATATAACTGATTTCTTTTTCTGTCACAACAGAGGATTTGATGGGAGAGAGATGTATATTCATATCTACATATATATTTAACATATATATAATATATATATACACATACATACATACATACAGATACATATAGACGGCTATCTCCAGTTGTGATCTATATCTTGCCACTGGGTTCAGATGGTTTCAGGGGAGAAAGTGTGGCTGCTGACTTTGCACAGCCCTCCCTCACTTCACTTCAATCCACTTGCAAGTCATGGCATCACCTTCCTGATGTCATGGTCCTCTTCAAGAACAAAGG
The DNA here is from genome assembly GCF_900497805.2 of Vombatus ursinus. NCBI lineage: Eukaryota > Metazoa > Chordata > Mammalia > Diprotodontia > Vombatidae > Vombatus > Vombatus ursinus. Next base: position 3,732,655 of record NW_020954608.1, on the reverse strand, counting down.
ACAAACATATATACATATGCATACACATACAGTCAATCCTCAACATTCCCACATTTAACTTTTGCAACTTCAAGCATTAGCATGATTTTATTAGTAACCTCATTTTCACTTTCAAGTTGGTAACCACACACATTAACAGTTATGCCCATTAGAGAAAAAAATAGGAGGTATAAAGCATTCCAATTTTGTGGAGTGGCTGATAGCCTACCAGAAGCTTTACTGGTCTTGTTCACCCTACTACTGTAAAGAGTTCCCCGTGCATTCATTGCATATTTTCATCGTTTTCATTTAAAACTCAAGTTTTATGTTGCAATTATGTTCCCAAAACATAGTGCAAATCCTTTGGGTACACAGCAGCAACTTAATTCCCAGCAACCTATCCCTTGGTTTTAAGACAGTGGCCAAGGTAGAGAGGTTGACAGCAGTATAGTAAACAGTACAACACAGACAAACCACTATCCGACATTGTGGGAAGAAAGATTCAGATTGAAAAATGTTTTCATTTTTAAAAATTCTATTTGCTGTGCGGTATTTATGGTACTGTAAATTTCACGTGTTACGAAAGTGAATACTGTCTGAAACTAACTTTGTTTTTTGATATTCAAGGGGAAACTGAACCCCCTATTTCTCAGAGGTTCAATGTATCAACATCCCTGCCATTTTCTAGGAACATTACACCCATGGAAGTTAAGGACTGACTGTGTAGATGTATATGTGTGTATATATGGAAAGGATTATGATTCAAAAAACAAAATGCACCAATACAATTTCTTATACCTATGCATTATTAAAACTGACATCAAAAATGTCTGTCACTACACCCCCTGAATGATGTTACCAGGCAGCTCAATTTTGCTCACACCCAATCCTAGCTCTGTGTAATACTACTATTTCCCCACTCCCAAAGCACCTTACCTATCCAGTACCCATTTTGTTCCACTGATACAATGAGAGTCTGTGGTATAGGGCAATTTGAACTAAATCATCCAAAAATATCCTATATACAGGCAACATGAGGATAGAAACTAATAGGCGTCTTCCCAGAGCGAATCAGCATTTTACATACATTATCTCATTTAACCTTCATAATAAGACCTGTGCAGCAGGTACTACTATTATCCCCATTTTATATATAGGTGAGGAGAGGAAACCGAGGCTTGGTTGAGTTACATCACGGGCTAAAGGTCACACAGCTTGTATGCGTTACAGGTGGGATTTGAAGGCCGGTCTTCCTCACTCCAAGTCCAGCACTCTACCACATATGCCACAATGCTTCTCTCTGCTACACGAACCATCCATGAAGCAAGCGTCAAAGCAGACTGACTGAAGAACGTAATTAGTATAGTGCTGTACCTTCCACCTGTCTGGCGATAACTGAGAATTATAAGCTTCCTAGTTGGTCTTTCCTTAGAAGTAGTACCTCACTGGCTGGTGGTTTCACTTTGCTACAGATGACTCTTTAAAAGAACAGAGCCTGGGTAATAAATGATAGGAATACTTCAAAAATTATAGAATTAATATTAGTTAAAGATTTTAAGTAACCATTATAGACCCCATCTAGTTCTGAAATTTTATTCTTATTTACAATAAGAGATTAAAAGAAAAAAAGAAAGGTCCAGGCAAGAGAGAACCCCCTTGCCCTCCACCCCCACCATTATATGTTTTATAGTACTGACAGATCCTCAATGAATTTCACATTCATCTCATAGTCCATGTCATGATTCTTCAGGTTTTTAGTTTTTTTCTTTTACTTTGTAAAGTAACTTGATGTGAGGAATATAATTTCAAAATTTTGTTAACTTTTGAAATAATGAACTAATTTGGTTTTATTATGTAAATAACATTTTTATTTCAAAACAATACGACAGAAGATATGATGAAATGTCATGAATAAAAAGTATACCTTCTGTAACTGTATAAATACTTCACATCACAACTGAAATGGTCATGAAGTCAGACCCAGTACAAAATGAATATAGCATGATACACTGGAGAGAGAAAGCCTTATAGACTTAGATGACCTGAATTCCCAAAACTTACTAGCCCCTGACTATCAATGTCCTTAATTCCCTGGTTTCCTCTTCAGTAAAATAGGACAAACACTACCTAACATACAGAATTGTTGTGAGGAAGTGTTTTATAAATTTTGAAGCATGACAGAAATGTAACAGAGGCAGTGTGCATAATGACCAGAGAGTTCCCCTTGAAGTAAGAAAAAAGCTGATTTAAAGTCATACTTTTGGCACATACTGAGTCAGCTCGGTGGTACAGTGGCTAAACTGCTGAGCCTAAAGTCAGGAAGACTCATCTTCCTGAGTTCAAATCTGGCCTCACACTTACTAGCTGTGTGACCCTGGGCAAGTCACTTAACCCTGTTTGCTTCAGATTCCTCATCCTTAAAATGAGCTGGAGAAGGAAATGGCAAACCACTCCTATATCTTTGCCAAAAAAATCCCAAATGAGTTCATGAAGAGTCGGACACAACTGAAACAAGTGAACATCCAGGCTGCGTGACCCTGGGCGAGACACTTAACCTCTTAATGCTCTAGGCCAGTGATTCAGAGTACAGTTCAAGGACCTCTGGGAATATCTGAACCCCTTTCAGGTGGTTCATGACACCAAAACTATTTTCATAATAATACTAAGAGATTTTCATTGGGAATGTGGTAAATATTGATAGACGTAACCTACATAAACAAAAGGTCTTTGAGAGCATCAAGGAATCTTGAGACCACAATGTCCGAAAACTGATACTCTAGGCAACTCTCTCTAGGCAACGTGATTTATAGGATTGCAATCCTATAAATTATGGAGAAGGTGCCCACCACCATTATTGGTAAGAATTTCCTCATCGGGAAGTTCTCTATACCAATGAAATTGTAGATCTTGTCCTTATCCTCATAGAAAGATATTATTATTATTATTTCCTAGAATTAAATTATCACTTATATTTTTTGGGGAAAAACCCAGCTTAACTTTCCACCAGTTTGGGGTGGTCAAGGAATGCTAGAAGTGGAATACACTCCCCCAACTCCTCAAATTAAATGACATTAAGTGCACAAAGAGAAATGGAGACATAAGTCTTTTGTGATCCAAGTTTTGGTTCACATCATACTTCAAGACTGAGATGTCCAGGAGCAAAAGACAAATAAGTTCCCCCCATTAAAGGAACCAGGGAGAAGTGCCTTGTGTAAGTATCTTCATCTGTCTATCAGAATCACTTCCCTTGCACCAAACTTTAACAAATTAACACATTCTATCAAAACCTTCCTCCTAGACTATAAATAGCTCTCTAGCTCGCTCTCTCTCTCTCAAAAAAAAAAATTCTTGTTATTTTTGAATAAGAAGCATAGTTTGGGACGCAAAAATACAAAGCTCATCTAGGCACCTTTACATCAACAATAACTGCATCCTCCCTTTCACTCAAGAAGACAATGAAATAAACTCAGATAATGGGTTGTATTGCCTTGAGAGTAAGTATTGCCGGTAAGAGTAACCAGAACGGCTAAAGTCTCAGTGGGCATTAATAACTATTCACTGACAATAGCAATTATGATTAAAAGTACAGGGATTATAGATTTTCTTCACTGACAAAGAGGATGTGCCTCTTTAGTCATACTTCTCCCTCTATTACATGCGGAATAACTTGAAATATGCTCACAAAATAGAATCATGTTAAGTTAAACTAGCTCTTCTCCCCAGAACAAATATTTCATAGGATTTAAAGAGGAGAGGAGTTTGACAAATTTTCTAACCCAAACCACCTACCAGCAGAAATAAATGTCACAGGTTCAAACAAATAAAGGCAGATCTACATTTGAATTTGGGAAAAAAAAGCCATTTATGAAGCGCTAGACCTTGAGCAGGTCACTTAACCTCCATGTGTCTCAGTTGTTTCATCTGTAAAATGAGGTAGTTGGACTAGAGTGTTTTTGTAACCCTATATTTATTATGTTATTATATACAAGGCCCTGTGGGAGGTACCAAAAATTCAAAGATAAAAAACTAAATAATTCCATTTATATTCTATGCCAGAGAATAGGGAGATAATAGGGCTTTTTCATTTTCCTAATAAAGTGCTTAACAACATGCTGTCCATAAATGTTTGCTAATGATCAGTATGATTGGCATGACTGACAGTGATAGCAATAAAGTCAAGGAGTAAGGAAGGCTTTAAACAGTTGGTTTTAGAATAAAAGTATAAACAGAAGCATCATTCATGATTTTTGCTAATTATTCTTGAGTGCGTACATATTCAAAAACACTATAAAAAGAAATATACATTCAACACAATTATAACAAATTCAGATCATGCATGCCACTTCATGAGTGCAGAAGTAAGAATAAACAAGAGGAATAAGGGAGGTATCTGCAGTATCTCCGACTTTAATCAATTCCCTTAAGGTACATGGAGTATATACATAGGAAAGAGATACTCATTATAGGTGTGGTCACAGGAAACTAAAGGCTGGCTTCCCTTCTAAGAGAAACAACACTAGCATCTAGAGTAGAACACGGAATGTGTTCTTTCTAAAGTTTTCGGCTGTAACTCTCAGGAACTTAATGGAATTAAATTATCTACTTTCTAATGGTTGGACAAAGAACCTAGAGCAATTTTCAAGTCAGTGGATTTTATTTCCATTCCTGGCAAAATTCCAGAGCATATTATTAAAAAGATGTTTAGTAAACATCTAGAAAAGTGATCACAAAGAGCCAGTATCACTTCAGCCAAAATAAGTTATGCAAGATTATCCTTATTTCCTTTTTTGCGAGGGTCACTCGATTGGCAGATCGAGAAAATGCCTTAGCTGTAGTTTATCCAAATTGTATATTATTTTTCCACAGTTTGAATAGAATCATAATGAAAACCAAAACCATTTCTTGTGATATTCTGCCCATATAGTATTTGTCCCATTAAAAAAAGATTTATTGATGCCATTTGTCTTTTACACCATGGTCATTTCCTGATACACCCTCTCGCATACATAACCATCTCTTGTAATGCAGAAATTATTTAAGCAAATCCAGTTCAAACAGCAACCTTGTTCTCATGGTCTATGCAATGTTCCATGCCCACAGTTCTTTCTCTCGTGTGAGAGAAGTGTGTTTCATTATGTCTTCTCCTGAACCAAAGTTTATCACTGTAATTAGAGTTCTGATATCTTTTGATGTGGCTTTTATTTACATTATCATAATTATTATTTGCATTGCTCTCCTGGTTCTGCTTATTTCACTCTGGATTAGTTCCTATGAGGATTTCCGCATTTCAATTGCCTAGATAGCAAGAACAGTATTTGCCACTGTCTCTCATACTGTTGTTAAGAAAAAGGAAAAGAGATGTGGGCTAGGTGATGGTACAGTTGGCTAGGTTAAAAAAAAAGAACAGGTTGGATGGCTAATCATTAATGGACCAATGTTAACTTGGACAGAGTACTTCAATGGAGTGGCCCAAAGATCTATACTTTGCCCCTTGCTATTTAACATTTTTGTCAATGACTTGGATGAAGGCATAGATGAATTGCTTAACAAATTTGTAGCTGACACAAAAATGGAATAGACTGAATGCTAGTTAGAGTTTTAAAAAAATATTGAAATTAAAGCAAATCAAATATGAAGACATTTAATAGGAAAAAAAATTAAAAGCTTACACTTGAGTTCAAAAGATTGACTTCACCAAGATAAGGATGGAATGGTTAAACAGCATTTTGCCTGCAAAAGATCTGGTTATTTAAGAGCATTGTGAGCTCAGTATCAGTCAATAACTAGATATGGCATCTAAATCAAAAAGGATGTTAACCTTAGGTTTCATTAAGTATCCAGAAACACGGAGGGGATAATCCATTCTACTCAGAACTGGGGGACCCACATCTATATAATCTGTTTAAGCATTGGTGTAACAATTTAGATGTCACATATTTACATTCGAAGGTATACTAACTGGAAGGAGAAATGATTTTATTCTTTGTACTTCTACCTTCAGTACTTAGTACAATGCTTAGCCCTTAATAAATACTAGCTGATTTACTGATTGACACAATGGCAGTCTTTAAAGATATGAAACACCATCATGCAAGAGATAGAACAGAGGCCCCAGAAGACAGATGTTAAAGCAATAGGTAGGAGTCACAAAATCCAAATTTAAGCCTGATGTTGAAAAAACAAATGCTTCCTAACAAGTAGAGTTCTTCAAAAGCAGAAGGTGCCACACACCTTAACTGTATAATTTCTAAAGAGGCACACTAATGCATTGTTGGTGAAGCTATGAATTAGTACAAGGATTCTAGAAAGCAATTTGGAATTATGCAAATAAATTGGCTAAAATGTCCACATCCTTTGAGTAAAGAGACTCCAAAGCTAGGTATAAATCTACAAGAAGGTCACTAATTACTAGAAAGTTGCATATACACAAAATACTTATAATAGCAATTTTCTGTGGCAGCAGAGAAATGAAAACAAAGCAGATGTCCAATGACTGGGGAATGACTAAATAAATTGCTGTACATGAATGTAATGGAATATTATTGTGCTGAAAGAAACGGTGATTATGATAGGTACAGAGGAGCGTTGAAGGACTTTCAGGAACTGATGAAAAGTGAAATAAGCAGAGCCAAGAAAACAGTATATACAATCATGTCATCGATGTAAATGAAAAAATCACCACCACAAAATGGGTGAAAATTAACATTGCTAAAATGACAAAGAACAAACTTGGCCCCAAAGAAGAACTACAAGAAGACATATCTCCCCAATCCTTTACAGAGATGGGGAGTGGAGGGGCAAGTGTGGAACACTGTATATACCGTATGATATTTTTTCAATATATTAATAAGTTTTGCTGGGGGGGCTTCCTTTTTTGCAACAAAATTCTTTGTTTTATGGGAGAGATAAAAGGGGAGGGACGCAGGCAATGTAAAAATAAAAGATATCAATGTAAGGTTATTTTTTTTAAATTTGAAATTAGATGGTAAAAAAAATTTTGGGACTGCTGCCTAGTTCTACAAGCAAAATTACTGGCAGGAAAGAGTAAAAGAAGGATTTCCTGTCTTGCTTCTGTATGAATTGATAACTCTGACTTGCCTCTGGTACCTATACGAAGGAAAACTCTCCAAAGCAGGACTGATGTTCAACATATGTCATCCAGGACAACAGTGGGGATTCCTTGGATCTCTTTAAGCCTTAGCACATTCTTGAAGTAGAAAAGCACAATGTCCTTTCAGCATAATCTCACCCTGATTCTTGAAGTTACAAACTAAGAATATCAGTATTAGCATTTTGGTGAGTGGCACATAATTATTACGGAATGGCTGAAAGAAACTACAATAAAACTAGACCCAATTTCCGCTCAATCATTGATCATTTTACTTCCTGAGCTTTCATTTCTGAGCAAATATATAACTATACTGAATCAAGAAAATCATGCATATTCACATATATTTGCATAAGAAAATAAGCAACAATTTTATAATAATCTGGATTTCTTTCCATTTCCCCCACCCGTTATCATTCACAAGTTCAAGTCAACAAGCATTTATTCATAAATGTTTACTATGTTCCAGGTACTATCCTAAATTCATAATCCAAACCCCTAATTTTACAGATGAGGAAACTGAGGCCAAGAAAGGTGACTTGGCCTAAAGTCAAACAGGTAGGAAGTTGCAGAGACAAGACTTGCACCTTAGTCCTTTGATTCCAAATATATCACTCTTTCCACTACATCATTCTGTAATTTTTCTTTTTTCTTCATTTCTCTGGTTGGCATACTTTCTTCCTCACTCAAGCAGGAAATCAACATTACCTGGAAGAAAACAGTTGTTTTCGTACTAGGGTATAAGCTGACTGAAGACAGGAAACATGGCTTATTTGTCTTCTTAGCCCATGCCACCTTCAAAAAGCAATTACCCAGTAAATGTTTGCTGAGGACACAGCCATGAGTACCTTAATGTCAGATGGGGGGATAGAAAAGAATGACTGGAGTGTTTTTCTGGAGAAGCAGGGCTTCTCTGACTATACTTCTACAGAGGCTTGCCCCTTGAGAAATTTCTTTCAACAAAGACTTTAACCTGTAATACAAGGTACTATGTTAACTATTAGATAATCAAGGCTGAAATAGACAGTTCCTATCTTAAAGGAGCTTATTGCCATAGAAAGTGCACTGAATTGGGAGTTGGCCATGGGTTCAAATCGCAGTTCTGCCATATATTACCTGTGTGACCTCAAGCAAGTCATTTCATCTCATTAGGCCTTGATTCTCTCATCTGTAAAATGAGGATGATGAACCAAGATCCCTTAGACCGCTAAGTCTCTGATCCCTTCACCTAGCAGAAATGGGAAAGTTATGTACAAAAATAGCAACAATAAAAATTTACAGGTAATCAACTGAAAGGAAATGCTCAAAGAGCTATGAGAAAGTGAAGCCCCTTGATGCAACTCAAATTGTGAACTACTAAAGGATAGAAAGCATGACTAACCTTGAACATCCTTATCTATCCCACCCAATATACATAAAAGTATTAACAGACACTCAGACAAATTAGTGCTTCTTGCTGCTGCTTGATTGATATAGCACCAAAAACATGCACAATAATGGGTCATTCATTCTAACAAAAATTGGCTATGAAGTTGGGTGATATAGTTCAAATATCTTTATATTAGATTTGTGGAATATCTGAATTTTTGTTGTAGTTGCTGTAATAAAAGAAATATGCTAAAATGGATACATCATAAGTAGCTACATTGCTAGGATACAGGACCCAAGAGATAAAATATAGGCTTTTCCATAGCGAATTAGGAAGTAAAAAAATGAAAAAAAGTGCTCTGAAGCTACTGGGGGAAGGAAGGAAATGCCACATATAATCTCCTATCTCTTTCTTCTTCCTTTTTCTGAACCACTTTGAGTGTTTTGTTTTATTGTTGGTTCTAAAGACTCTAAGTGTTTGGATTAGGTCCTTGGGATGTTTGAGGTGGGAAGAAACAAGGGATAGCTCCCAGTTGATGGCAAGTTAAAAGCTTTTGGGAGCTAAGTGATCTTCCCTTTGCCTAAAAAGCAATCAAATTCAGCTGTTACACGGGCATAAGCTCATGGAAGCACAAACAGGATTCCTGGCAACCAGATCCGAGACATATTGTTTTTAGAGACAGCCCCAACCACACATACCCCTACCCTGGCCAATTATATCAAGACGTTTGTTCTGCAGAACTCTTTTTTGCAAGGCAATCATTGTAATTATGGTTTTATCTTTATCTTCAGTCCATAGTGTTTTCTCTTCATGCTTTCAGTTTATCACCTACTACCTTTGCATGCACTTATCAATTAATTAATGTAACAAATAATTACAACTTTTCTCTCCCTAGGTGACCTCATCAGCTCCCATGGGCTCAACTAGCATCAGATACTGAAGTGCAAGTACATGACTCCCAGATATTTAACATAGATAGGTGCAGTCCTCTTTTCTTTCGCTAAACTGCAGTCCTGTATCTTCACTTCCCTACAGGACATCTCTAACTACATATCCCACAGGCATCTCCACTGTTTGGTATTTCAAGCTCCTCACAATCTGGCTGGCTATAGCCTATCTTATTATACCATATTTCCCTTTCAGCCAAACAGTTCTTTCGCCTTTTCCTTGTATGTCCATGTCCTGTCTCCATGATTTTGCATATGCTTTCTCCTGCGCTTGGAATGTACTCATTACACTTCTAAGCAATCAGCTCAATTCAGCTCCTAGATGAAGCATCCTCCACAAACTGGTGTAGTACATATTCTGTATTTACTGAGATACATAGATTTCCCCCTCTAATAACAAGTAAATTCCTTACAACCCGGGACTATTTTGGTGTCTGTCTTCATATTTCCAGGGCCTAGAGAACAGTATGTCCTAAATAACTGCTTATTGATTGATTGATTGATCTCAAACTCAACAAGTCCAAAACAGATCTTCCCTTCTCCCTAAGCTGTCTGTTTGTGTTAAGGACAGTGCTATCCTTCCAGTCAATCAGACTCTCACTCCCCACAGTCTTCCTCATCTCTCCATCCCATATATGCCATCATTTTGCCAAGTACTGTCAATTCTACCTCCATGATATCTCTCACAACTGTCTTCTTCTTTCCATTTTCATGGACACCACCAAAGCTTAAGCATCAATCATCTTACACCTAGATTATGGTGTCAAGTCACTCTCTATTCCCATCCATCCTCCATAGCTGCCAAAGTGATTTTTCTAAGTATTTTACTTTCCTACTCAAATTCTAGTGGCTCACTCTTACTTCAAGAATCAAACATAAAATCCTCTATTTGATATTTAATGCCCTTCACAACTCAATCCCACACTACCTTTCCATCTTTATTACAAATTATTCCCTTTCTCGTATGGTGCAGCCAAACATGATACTCCTTCCATCTCTGTTCCTTTGATCTAGCTGTCCTTGATACCTAGAATTCATTCTTTCCTCACTACTACCTCTTAAAATCTCTATTTTCCTTTAAACTCACTTAATCACCACCTTCAATATGAATCTTCTCCTGATGGTAGTGCCTCCTCCCCCGAATTATCCCTTCTACTTTCAATATATCTATATATTTATGCATTTTCTCCCCTAGTTAAATAGTCTTAGCATTTCTAGAACACCTAGCACAGAAACTGTCACATAGCTGGTCCTCAATAAAAGCTTATTGATTTACATACATCCAATCTATCCATTAGATCTAATCTAATCCATCCTCCACATAACTGGCAGCCATCAACCTAATATCCCTAAAGAGTAAGTCTGACCTTGTTATTCACCTACTTAAGAATCTCTAGGTGCTCCCTATTACTACTAGTATAAAATACCAACTCCCTTAATACCATGTAAATACCCTTTCAATCTGTTTCTTATCCATCTTTCCAGTCTTATGGAACATTATTCTCTTTCATGATCTCTTCATTCCAGCCAAATTGGCTTGTTTGCTTTTCTTTATACTCAACATTTCATCTTGTGCCTCCATTCATTCTGCAAAAGGGTCTCCTACTAGATCTGGAAAGCACTCCCTCACCTGTGCTCCCAGAATTCCTAGCTTCCTGCAAGAATAAGCCCAAGAGCCACCTGCTACATCAGGCCTGTGCAAATCCTTCCACTATCTAGTGTCCCCTAGACTCTCATGGACAAGGCTGCTTATGAGTCCCTTCCTCCCAGGGGAGTGTAAGCTTCTTGCTGATGAGGACTGTTTCATCTTTGTCTTCACATTCCCAAAGCTGAGTATAATGCTTAATGAAAAATATTTAATAAAGTTTTGTTAAAATAATTAATAATTTAACTTTTTTTACTGTTTACCTTGTCATGTGTTCAAATCTTACCTCTTCTACTAGAGATTGAAACTGCTAGTAGGCATGAACCAAATATTCTACCCTTTGGTTTCTCTTGGCTAGCATAAGGCCTTGCACATAGTAGGTGCTCAGTATATGTTTGCTTATTGATTTAAGCAAAGAAAGGGCCATTGATAAGAGCCAAGGTCTTTCATTATAAGTTTTTTACTGTATCAAAGCAACTGATGGTCAAATCTTCATACAATGCCCACTTGAAGAGTCACACTTATGTGTAAAAATAACTCTAGCAATGTCATTTCACTTACTGCTGGATACAAAGAAAAAGACTCAAGGATAAAACCATTCCATTAGAAATAACATAAAAGTCAAAGGAGTCTTAAACACTCTGAGAAGATTGGCAGTTTCATGCTCTCAAAAGTATTGGAACATTCACTTGCATTTACCTCTTATCTTCATTGCCAGTAGCTTTCAGTCCTGAGTATCAAGAAATAAAGTGAAAGCATGCTTACATTTAAGAGTGCATTAGGAGTTCATGTTACAGAATATATGTCTGATAGAACCAAAGCAACTGAGTGTTTCTGGTCTGAACCCAGTCAAAGGGAGGAAAGGAAGAACCTCACCAAGTAGTTCTCGGCTAAAAAAGATTACAGTGATAAAACCTCAAATAACTATTCTTTTTATTTGCTTACATTTCTAGTGGTTTTTCTTGGCAGTCATGAATTCTTCAGTGAAACAAAACTCCATACATTACTTCATTCTTGTGAACTTTATTTTTTTCTTTTGCTTCAGACCAACAGGAGAATTCATTCCTAAACCATAATTTGCAACAGTTTTGTAGCTACTGAAAATTCCAAATAGTCTTCATTCTCCATCTCAGGAGCTCTTACAAAAGGTTAAGAGCCTTTACTTTGAATCCTAAGAACATAAGCCCTAACATGAAATATCTTTCTATATTTAGGAAACATAAGCCAAAGGGCCCATGGATTTGGCAAAAAGTTAACTCCGTCTGGATTCTTGGAAATTCTCAAGTATGAAAAAAATTCACAATTACAGCAGTAACTTGCAAAACACCAAGACAGCAACAACTTTACTAAGATTACTCTTGCCATTTGTCCACAAAAAATTGTACCCCTTTGTTTAATATTCCTAGTGCAATTAGTAAATCACTTTAAAATCCTATTCTGATATCTCTTCACAGTATTGAAACGGCTGACAGTCCCTGAGTTCTTAAAGGCTACGTAGGCAGTGACTAATTTCTGTCAGGGCCTACATCACTCTGGAATGTCTTCATATCTGATCAGATTTCAAGATGGACTGCATGTTCATCTTCCCACAACTAAGCTATGTTGAGAGAAGCTCATTACAAAGTTGGATTCAAGGTGGTGAATTTTTCTGGCACAGGAACTCTATTGTCTGGACAGTTAACTGATGGTAGAGAAGGGATATGAATCAGCTTCTACGTAGTGAGTGTGTGTAACAATGAAATCACATACTTAGAAGCACAATTAGCAAATCATAGAACTTACTTGCACTAAGAAACACAACACAAACATTATTACTGGTTTGTGTGTGCTATCAGATTGATTTGGGTATTTGTGGTTTTTTGGAGAGGGAAGTTTAAAATCCTATTGCACTTATTCCTTAGACTAACTCTCCATTTAGGCTGCAAAGAACCTTTTTTATAATCTACTTCTGCAAGGCAAGCAGACTTCTATAGAATAAGAAAGAGCTCCACACAATGTATAAGGAGCAAACTCACGTCAAGTGGGCTCTACCGTGCCAATCACTGAACAAAAACACATGATAATGGTAAATCTTGACTGTTAACAATGCATGCCTCATAAATGCTTTAACACAAATCAAAATCGACACTGCCAAGAATTCCTTTCAAAATGGTGGGATAGTATGAGGGATTCGATACACCAGATTTTTATCTAACCATCATTTTTTTTAAACTACTTACACTGGACCCAGCACAATACTAGGTGCTGGAGAAGATACAAAGTTTATATAAGATATTTGTTCTCTGTTTCTGTAATGTTGACATCCTAGGAAGGAGATAAGAAATGAACAAAGGTAATTATAACACATGATAAATATTACTTGATAAGTGAATTGAAAGTCTACAAAATAAAATGTTATAAGAGCTCTTGGCTTTTGACTATAGCTCCCTGGAAGGAGTTTCCTCACCAAAGTGTTTTCCTATTCCAGCGAAATAACAGGTCCTGTCCCTATTCCTATCCCTACTATTTAAAAGGTACTACTAGAAGTTTATTCTTACAATAAAGCTTGCTAAATTTAGGGCCCTCCTCTCCCAAGTTTCTTCCCTACATCCCTATAAACATCACTGAACGGTAGATGTTAGGGATTGAAGAGCCTTAAAGATAATCTAATTCTATTACTTCGCAGATGAGGAAATTGAGACCCACTGACCTTAAATATACAAGTACTGAAGAACAGATAAGTTTAAAAGTTTACCTTATACCATTTATGAAAAAGAGATTTCCTGAGTAAACTGACAACAAATACGGGCTGTTTTCTAAATCCCTGGAGACTATCGGTTTACACGTAAACTAATGCCCAGCACTCCTGTTTGATGTCTGTACCAATTTGCCATTTAATGACTTGTACTATTTGATATTGTTTCATGTTAGGCCTCTCTTCCCAACTGGACAATAAAGTCTCTAGGGGACAGTGGCCACGTTTCACCCTTCTTCTCCAGCTCTATATAAGGCCTATCCAAATGCAAATTACAGTGTAGAGGTGGAATGAAGGAAGCAAGAAGTTATTAAGCATCAATTATGTGTCAGGCTGTGCTAAGCTCTTTACAAATATTCTTACTGGATCCTCACAACAACCCCGGGACATAGGTATTCTAATTATCCTTACTTTACATCAAGGAAACTGAGACAAATAGACGTTAAATGACTTGCCCAGGGTCACATGGCTAGAAAGTGTCTGAGGTGGGATTTGAACTCAGATCTTCCTGACTGACCAGTGTCAGTCTATCCACTACATTAACTGGCTACTTCAGTGGGTTCTCTATAACTGCTTCTGGATTGAATGACGTGATCAACACAAACAATTCTCACCTATTCATCAAAGCCACAGAGTGCTGTATTTGACCATAATTTTTGCTATTGCTGTGTGCCAGCGTATATGATATATATTAAAATTTATAAAAATGTATTTCCTTCAAATTATTGCACAATTTGGAATTTTAACTGACTCAATCTGCCTTTTCTACCAATTAGTCTGAGTTAGAGAGAACAATGTTTTTAGTGAGATGGTATTTTAATATCAGCTCAGAATCTAGAGCCATATTAAATATGCTTATTAAAGCAGTAGACAAGGAAAGCTTAGGAAATTTTGGCATGCTTTCACAGATTATTTGCTGATGTAAGACATCTGGCTTTTTTGGTTATTTATGGAATTTCACTCCAAGGCCCACTTGGTATTTTAAAAATATGTTTTGCAATATTTGGACAATCCCCAGGTGGCTGGCTTTGAATGCACATTTCCACCCCCACCAAAATTACCCCCAAAACACACACACACACACACACACACACACACACACAATCTGATGGCTATAAATTAATCTGAAGCTTGGAAAAATATCTACACGTTTTAACAATGAAAATTAGATTAAAATATAAAAAACCATCAATCCATGTTGATTTCTAAGAAGTTTAATTAGTGCAAATAAGGCTTCAATGAAAAGAGAATTTCAATTGCAGTTTAAATAATTACATACTCAATTTTTGGAATTGATAATGCTTCCATTTCAGAATACTTTGTAGAAATTCTAATTAGAGACTTTCCCCAAAAGTAAAATGGTCCTGTTTTTCTTTTGGGAAAAAATATTAATATTTTAATCAATAGATGACTGTACATAGTGTTCTTTATACATTCATGAATATGCCACAATGTAAATTTATTTCTGATTGCATGTAATAAGCACATGACAGTTAGGAATTTTCACCCAGGGGCATTTGGTGAACATAAGTGAGCAGCAATGCATATACAATGAAGTACAGTGGTGTAAGATGAGTAGACACTTTGATTTTATTCATTGTCAAGCCAAGGTGCAGATTGGTGAGAGCAAAAAGCAATGAGCCAATGTACCAGCCATTAAACCCCTTCCACGTCTCAATGTAGATGAGGTAATGATTGGCTAAAATTTATTGTAAATTCAATCACCTCTGATGTTAGGATGCTTCCAGAAAAATAGATGAGTAGGAAGGTAAATAGATAAACAGAGAAAGACAGACAGACAGACAGACAGACAAATGCACTCAAAGTCCAAACTTTTTTTAAAAATCTGTTATCAATTAAAATAGGATTACAGTACAAAATTTGGAAGAAAAAAACTTAGAGATCATGTACAGCATGCCCTTCTTTTTACAGATGAGGAAACTGAAATGCAAAGAGGTGAAGCTGTCTGCTGAAGTTTACACACGTAAAGAAAATTAAGAAAAAAGTGCCAAAAGCCTGAATTTGACTAAAAATTTAGGTCCTTTTCATGTGTCAAAGTAGAAAGATCACTGGAATTTGGCATTAGAGGTTGTTGTTCCTTCATTTTCAGTCGTGTCCAACTCTTCATTTGGGGTTTTCTTGGCAAGGATACTGAAGTGGTTTGCCGTTTCCTTTCCCAGACATGAGGAAACTGAGACAAACAAGGTTAAGTGACTTATACAGGATAACACAGCTAGTAAGTGTCTGAGGCCAAATATGAACTCAGAAAGAGAGGTCTTTCTGACTCCAATCCTGGCATTCTATCCACTGGGTCACCTAGCTGCTCCTACTTGTATTAGAGGACTTAGGTTCAAATTCTGGCTCTTCCATTCACTAATTAAATGACCCTAGCAAGTCACTTCTCTTACCCATGTCTTAGTTTCCCAACGTGGAAAGTGAAGAGATTGGCCTAGGCCACCTCTGAGTCATAAATGTTTGTTGATTTTAAGTCCAAGACTTCTCCAAATGAAAGTCTACAATCTCATGAACCATGTAACCCTCTCCTAGACCTTATCAATGGGCAAATTCCAAATTCTATCAAATCATTTATTCATTCAAAGCTGGACATGATGAAAGCACAGATTAACTGAACATATGAAATGACTATCTTGTGCTCTTCTTTTCTATTTCGATCTAAATAACTGGTTCATTGGCCAGTCTTAATGGGAGTTGGGTCCCTAGTCAGCTATGTTGTAGGATACTGTGGGCTCTCATTTGCTATTGAAACAAATTAAATGAATATGTAGCAAAAAAAAACAAACCTCAAAATGACACAAAACCTCTTAAACATAAAATACAACACCACTGAATCATCTTTATCCAATTCATGGCAACATGATATGGTGAGGAAATAGTCTTTTCTATTTCTAAAGAAACTTCATCAAAGCAGGCAGTCTGAAGGCTTTTTAAAAGAGATATTCCAAAATGCTGAGAAAAGTATTTAATGTGTTGACTACTTAAAAATGATGGTTAAAATATTAAGGGGGGCAGCTAGATGGTGTAGTTGATAAAGCACTGGCCCAGGAGTCTGGAGGACCTGAGTTCAAATGTGGCCTTAGATACTTACTAGTGATGTGACCCTGTTACTTGAGATAGCTAGGTGGCACAGTGGATAGAGCACCAGCCTTGAAGTCAGGAGGACCTGAGTTCAAATCCAGCCTCAGACCAAACACTTGACACTTACTAGCTGTGTGACCCTGGGCAAGTCACTTAACCCCAATTGCCTATTAAAAAAAAATTAAGCCCCCCCCAAAAAATGTAAAAAAATTAAGAAAAGTTCATTTATTAATTGACCATTCATTCAAAGGGACCAGCTCAATGACCTTATAACACATAATAAGTTATATCAACCTAACAGAACTGACTGAAAAAAAAAATCTATATAAATACAATGAAAGACATGTTTATGATAAATCTATAGTCAACCAAACTCAGAAAATGTCTAGGTTGCTAGTGAAAAAGATGAATAATGAATGGGAGTCATGCCTTAGACACTCACATTTTTATAAAAAAAATAGATCAGTTTTAAGACTTCTATGAAATAAGAACAATCAACACAGTAAATCCATTGAAAGGTAAGCAGCTAAGAAGGTCCAATGCAATATTAGATAACGATTTTTTTTTCTTGACTGGACTTGGGATTTCATTCACATGGGAAATTCCTGATGAGGAAACTCTCTATCAAGGCAGATTATAATAATATCTAAGCAACTTAATATCTTAGAGAATGGCCTAGGGCAGGAAGGGTTTAAGGGATTTGCCCAGAGACATCGAGTCTCTGTCTATCATCTATGGCACTGGAACCCAGGTCTTCCTGAATACAAAGTCAGCTCTCTATCCATCATATAACACTGTCTCTTGTAAAGAATAACAACATACATTTGTGCCTTAGAGTTTACAAAATGACTTCTTCACAACAGCTATTAAATATATAATATAAAATATTATCATTGTCATTTTTTGGACTCAGCATCTTGCTTCCTGGCACACAGCAGAACCAAGATAGCTTCATTCTAAGTCAAGTACTCCTTCCACTACCTGGACACTCTACCTCTCCTCCTCCTCCTCCTTCCCCTGAGAAGAATTTAGCATGGTGTTAAACCATGATAAGCCCTTAATGGGCTTATGGACTACCTAACTGCCTCAACAATAAGCAAAAACCATTTTGTTACCATGTAATAAGATCTATATCTTCATAGTCTTTTCTCCTCCTCTCATTCCTAAAATGGTAAAGAAATTGTCCTAAAATTTGATTGGCAAGGGCAGGGGTGGGGAACTTGCAGTTTGGATTCAGTTAGAGGGCCACATTTGAGGACCTAGAGGGCCACATATGGCCTGAAGGCCATAGGTTCCCCACCTCTGGCCTGGAAGCTAAGGATCAAGATGAATTCCTGCATTCCTATAGGTTTCCTGGTCATCTGAGGGCATTAAATAGGACTGTCTAGAGAGGTTTGGGCCTTTAGACTTTGCTGATGTCCCAAGGTCCATGGAGAGGCCATACCCTGCTCTATTGGTGAGAAAGTTTTCATATGAAATCAACTAGAGCTAAGTGCTATATCCCTAATGAGCATCCTTTCTCTGTTAAAGATAAGTAAACTTCCTCTTGTTAATTGCTAAATAACCTGCAAGAGTCTCATTCCATTCTAATACTGGACCTAAAACACCAAGTGAATGGCTTAAATTAGGCCTCGCCTATGATACACCAAGATTGTTTGGGGCATCCAAACCCTAAAATAGCAAAACACATAGCATTAGACCAATGTTTATTCACTACTCCATCCCAAACCCCAAATGAAAAGAATGTAAAATAAAGTGAAAACTCCTTAATTCAAGGCTTTCCATTCTTTGGTCTCAGCTTCCTTTGAAAACCTTTGCTTTCACTCCTTCCCTTTGCATTCCCCAGGCTCTCATTAAGCTCAACAGTTCCTTGCTCCATGATAATGCTCCTTGCTCTTCAGATCAGATTTCTTTCCCTGTGCAGCTGCAGACCTCTATTTGGGGTACCCTTTTCCAATCAATTCTGCCTGTCCAGTTCCTACCTATTCTGCAAGATTTATATCAAATGTCACCTCTTCAATGATGACAAATCTATATTACATCTTATTGAAACAACCCTGTGAGGTAAGTAGTACAACTATGATAATTATCACTCTCTAGATGAGAAAACCGAGGTTCGGGTGAATTCACTTGTCCAAGGTCACACAAACAATAAGCAGCAGAACCAAGATTCAAGCCCATGACTTATTCTGCCAAATCCAGTGTCCTTTCTGCTGGACCATCCACTACACCTCTCCATTGTCATTCCTGGATCTTCTGACATGAAAACTCTCATTCTCTCTCTCTCTCTCACACACACACACACACACTCTACACACATGAGAGCAGGTACAGAATGTTATTTTTAAAATTACAAATAACCCAAAAGGCCGCTGGAAAGACACAAGATGAATATAAGGAGGTTTCAATGTTGCCAAGTATTATTTGGATTTAATAAGTGGTATAAAAGACATTACTGAGTAGATGCATGAACAGAAAAGAATTTGGGCAAAAAAAGTTTAAAAAAATGAGAGACAGCAGATGGATAGTTCAGTAGCAAGCTGTTACCTTCAACATAAAAGACAAAGAAAATGGCCTCCAGAAAGGTTCTCTTCGTAGAATTTATGGGATAAGACAAAAAAAAAAAATCAGGATTAGTGGGGCTGTATGCTGCATTAATGGGACAACCAGAATGATGAAACCATAAATCCATCAAAATATTATATTCTTCTTTATGTTACAGTTATTTTTCTACATATGCTATTTCTTTCTTTCTTCCTCTTTTGAGGCAATCAGGGTTAAGTTACTTGCCCAGGATCACACAACTATATGCTCTTTCTAATAGACTGTAACCTTCATGAAGGCAGGAACTAATATCTTAGTCTTCTTTTGCATACCCCTAAACTTTAGTATGGTTTCTTACACACAATCAATTCCCAATATTTATTAGCTGATGAATGACCTAGTGAATCTCCTCTAGAAACTATAAGTACATTCATATCACTTAATAGACACATTTAATCATTCTTGAACAGATTAATGAATTTTAAACTGATAAACAGAAAGGTAGAGAAGAAAGATCACTAGCCAGAGGACTTGGGTTGTAGTTACAGCTCTAACGCTTACTGTTTTTGGCATGGTCTTTAAGAAAGAAATCTCAATGATTGGCCAGCAATAGGTCCCTGCTCAAGCACCTCTTAATGTTATTTGGGGGCCTGATGGCTCAGAGTGAATGCAAATAGTAATTGTTTCTCTTTCAGTCAACCATGAGGGTCTTCCCCTCCCTGTTTGATTTCTTTTTATTAAAGGGGCCATCCCTAGACTCACTTCTTAAACAGGCCCAATCACTAAATGGGCAATGCCTCAGTCAAAGTGAGAACTTGGAAAGACCTTGGCTTAAAAAGGCCAAGGTCTCCCAATGCATCCTGGGGCCAGCTCCAGTTGTCCTGATCTATATCTGGCCATCGATACAGATGGCTCTGGAAGAGAAAGTGAGGCTGATGATTGTGCACAGCCCTCACTCACTCAAATCCAATTCAATTGCAACTCATGGCATCATCTTCCTGATGTCATGGTCCTCTTCCAGAATGAAAGACAAACCACACACAACCACAACATTTACTGCGTGATTTTCAGGAAGATATTTACTTCTCGGGAGTGTGATAATAATATATATCCTACCTATCTCATTGACTTTTTGTAAACAACATACATTTCAAATTATGTAACTATCTATTATTAACATCATTATTGCTATTATAAATTCTAAGCATTATTACTGCATTATTTCCTTAAGAGCACGACAAATAGCCTATTAACACTAGCAGAAACCTGCCAAACTCATCAAATACAAAGAGTCCTTTGGGACACAAGATGGTCCATGTATTTATATTCCTACTTTGCAGTTCACTGTGAACCTATATTTCATTCCCTTGTACTACTAAGACCACTACTATAACAACAATGATAACCTATATTAGATCTTTAATTTAGGGCAGAAGGTCACAGATTAACACTGGAAGGTATCTTACATCACAGAGTTCAACCCTCTCATTTTACCAATGAGGAAACTGTTCCCAAAATAAGGGCTTACACACCACTCCTAGGATGAAAGATACCATGAGCTTCCTAATCAATGGCTACCATCTTCTATCACAAAACTCACCAGAACTGAAAGGAAAAGTGGATACTACTTTTCATGAGACACCGAAAGATTATATTGTATATTTATATCAACTATCAATTCATGCTAGGAGAAGGGAAAAACATATAAAGTGACTTTTAAAACTTTTGCTAATGTCATGTGAATCATTTTGATCACGCATTACCTGAGAAAGGCCTAAAACCTGAATTGGCCAAACAGGAGAAAGACATTTTTGGCCCACTCTGAGCTTACCCTACCATAATGCCTTGCGTGCTCTGGCATAACAGACATGCTTTGCTTTGTTCTCTGAGTGAACCCAAAATACCCCTTCCTGTGTCAGCAAATACAAGGCCAGATGAAGTTGACCAGGAGCATTCTTCTGTTTATGACTGCCAAGGATAAGGCATCTTGAACCAGACACTATCTTGAATAATGGGATTTTTCTTATGTTTTCTTATGTTATATTATGTCATGTTAATGAGAGAAGAAATACAGACATCCTGGATTTCAATTAACCCTTTGACACTCATCTTATTGTATTCACAATCTATCCCATTAAGAAATTCCTTTCTCATATTTTGGTCAACACATATGGAGACTATAATTTTGGTTGACACAGGCATTCTAAGTTGGGATTATTCTAATTGTATAAAGGATCTTCTTCAACTTGTTTAACTCTGAACTCAGAATTATTTTCTGACTCCCATGCTTAATGAGAATACATAAGCACGTTATAGCTCATGTACAGACTGATTTTGTTCGTTCCTTGGTCAAAACTTTGGTACGGTAAACGTCATTCTGTTTGTTCTTTAACAAACTTTTGGTAAAGGGGAACCCCATTCTGTTTGTTCTTGAACAAAACTTTGGTAAAGGGGGAAACTAATTCTGTTTGTTTCTGGACCAAACCTTTAGTGAATGGTTGACAGCCGCTACTAAGTCTGTATACCAAAAGAGATTAAAGAAAAGGAAAAGGGCTGACGTACAAAAATATTTATAGCAGCTCTTTTTGTAGAGGCAAAGAATTGGAAATTAAAAGGAGGGTCATCAATTGGGGAATAGCTGAACAAGTCGTGGTATATGATTGTGACGGAGTACTGTTGTGCTCTAAGAAATGACAAGCAGGATGCTTTCATAAAAACCTGGGAAGACTTATATGAACCGATAAAAGCGAAGTGAGCAGAACTAGGAGAACATTGTACACAGTAACAGCAATGTTGTAACAATGATCAACTGTGAAAAACTCAGCTACTGTGATCAAGACAATGATCCAAGACAATTCCAAAAGATCCATGATGGAAGATTCTATCCACCTCCAGAGAGAGAAGTGATGAACTCTAGTGCAGATCAAACCACAATTTTTCCACTTTCTTTGTGTTTCTTGCTTGTTGTTACTGGTGTTATTTTGCAACATGGCTAATACTGAAATATGTTTTGCATGACTTTACACATATAATTTAGATCATATTTGGCTTCTCAATGGATGGGGGAGGGGTTAGAGGGAAAAGGAATCTGGAACTCAAAAAAAATTTAATAATAAAGAAAAAAAAACCTTTGTTATAAAAGACTGGTTTGTAGACTAGGTGTAGGATCTTCTTGAAAATCAACACAGTATACCATTATCATTAATGCTTTTTTTTTTTCATTTCTTCTTCTTGTCCCTCCACATTGTTTGGCAATACAAAATAGCTGTACACATCTGTTCCATTATACTCTCATCTTCACAAATCACACAACAGTTTCCCAGTGACATAAATATGGAAATTCTTGAAACAATCTTAAAATGTTGGCATCTCTACTCAGTTGCTAACTTGCTGCATCCAGATGATAGTAGGTGAATTTGTAGAGGCTGATCAAAGTAACATAAGGTATAACTGTTGTAAACAGCAAAACTAGCAAGACCAAGGTCATCCAAGACATTTCTAAACAAAATGGTTATATAAACATTCTCTGGATCAAAAGAAATGCATCATCTCTGAGGCTAGTAGAGGTGAGAGCAAAAATTTAACATATGGTCTGCCTTTAAGAAGACAAGAAGGAAATAACCTCCTGACTTTTCACAAAATTTACATAGTTGGTCACGAGCTCTTCTTGGGCAATTCTGATGAGCAAAGGAAAGCCAAGGCATGATTAAAGTATGTATGAGACAAAACATTTCTGAGCAGATTTTGAAAACAACCTTTCAAAATGGCCAGTCTTTTGTCACTGCCTTTCTCATTTTAGCAAACTCCTTCAGTGAACAAGGAGATGTTTCAAAAAAAAAAAAGTTACTATTTTAATTTTTTTTCACCAAATACAGTGGTAGTATCCCTTTTTGATAAAACCTCATACTCAATAATACAAACTCTATGAACATAAAAATCAAGCAGAAATTATTTTGTAAAGGCAAAATAGCTTGGGGTTGGGGAAGGAAAGCATCCTCTAAACAAATTAAGATGTTAAACTAATTACTTTGGAAAGTCAAACAAAACAGAGACACTACATAAACATTACCTTAATAATATGAATGCAGCACAGTATAGTGGAACAAGCAAGATTTGGGATTCAGTAGACCTGAGTGTGAACTTTGCTTCTGACATTAACTACCTGTATGCTATTGGACAAATCACATGGCTACCATAGGCATCAGTTTCCACATTTATAAATCAGAGGTGGGCAGGGGTGGGAGGGGATGTTAAACTAGATGGCCTCCTCTTGAGTCCTTTTTGGCTCTATGTCCATCATGCTACGTTTTATTATAAGAAAGCTTTTCAGTAACAAGTCAGTATGTAGAACAAGTTACTTTTCATGATAACAACAGACTAAAGATTGTTTATTTACCATATATGCAAATTACTGAAAGGCCTACAAGTCAGTCATCTAGTATTTATTAAGCACCTATTGCTTCATACTAATGCCAAATACAAGCTCCCTTTCTGTGGCCTTGGACACAGCAAAAAATAGTTTAGACACCAGAAAATATCAAGAGCCACCATTGTGAATTTGTGCCACTGAGGCAGCTAGGTACCGTAGTGGATAGCTCATTGGGCCTTGAGTCAGGAAGACCCGAGTTCAAATCCAGTCTCATACATTTATTAATTGTGTGACCCTGGGCAAGTCACATAACCTTTGTTTGTTTCAGTATCCTCAACTGTAAAATGGACATGATAAGAGCATCTGCCTCCCAGGGTTGTGTGAGAATCAAGTGAGAGAATATTTGTAAAGTGTTGATATATTATTGCTGTTATTATTATTACTAGCATTTACATAATGCTTTCAGTTTTGTACTTTACAAATATTTTATCCTGGCCTGGGAGACGCAGGTGCCATCATTATCCACAATTTACAAGTAAGAAAACTGAAGCAGACAGAAGTTAAGATACAACTGGTGATTGATTAAGGCTGCATAGGAACTGAGGTCTTCCTGACTCCAAGTCAAATGAGTTCAACAAAGTGGACCCCTATCCACTGTGCTGCACAGATGATTCTAGGTTGCTAAGGCAAAGGATCTGCACTAGTTTTTATGTAGTGAGAAAAAGACCAATATGCAAAGAAAAGTTTTCCCTGACATGTTTACTCCAAAGGCAATTGAGGTCCTCAGGTAAAGCAGTAGTAGTAGTAGTAGTGGTAGTAGTATTTAAAACAACCTATTCATAAGAAACCTGAGCAGATTAGCAAAAACAAACTAGAAATAGGTAAGGAGACTGTCAAAGACCAGCAGTAGGAAGTGAAAGCTAACTATAGACCCAAAATGGAGCAAGTATTAAAACAGATAAGCAGCCAGAACTGTCTATCTCCATACGTAACAGTAGAGTCCCATAATGGCCAAAATGACAACTGAGTCATCAACAAAAGTTTAAATGATGTTTTGTTGTCATATAAGAAGGCAGGAAAATATGTAGTGCATTCCCATCAAAACAGAGGCAGCATGGCTGAGCAAACAGAGCTGGCCTCAGAGCAAAGTTCAAGCTATGCCATATATATCTATATCTATATCTAGAGAGATACAGATAAATAGATACAGATATCTATCAGTGTGTGTGTGTGTGTGTGTGTGCGTGTGCTGTGTGACCCTGGACAAATCATTCAACCTCTTAGCACTCCAAAGACTATACATTGCAGAGGAGGGGGTGACTTGCATTAGCAGGAGTTCTCTCCTAAAAGTGCTCTATACTAATGAAATCATCAGTACAGTCCCTATTCTATCATTAGAAATGGTTGAAATAAACAAATTCCAGCATGAAAATGGGTCTGCTCACTTTAGTTACTAAGAAAACCAAGCTTTTCCAGAAAAGCTCATTTCTCCAAAATGTCGGATGAATGAGGCATGGCTATTCTTAGTAAAATGTCCAGAAAACAGAAGCAATTGTTTCCTTAAATAAAGTCTGCTTAGCTTTGCTGAAGATTCACACAGGAACCCGGGTTAACGTATTTCCATCTGGGGCCGCATGCTGCTGAGAAGCAGCAAGGGACGAACATTCACATGATAGATATTGTGGGCTGAGAAAAAGTTTGCTTGAGTTCCCACATTTAAACCTACACAGGAAACTGCAAGCACTGAATAATAACAGAAATGGGGAGGGGGGAGAGAAGCACAACCCTTTCACACTTGTACCTAATAAAATAAATGAGCTGCAGAAGTCGTAGGAATCTGGATAGAAACGAATGCTTTGGGAAACTAACCATGGAAGAGGCATCAGTTTAACAACAAAAACTGCCATGCAGGTCCAACTGCACAATGACCTTCTGACCTTTTCTCCTCGACCAAGGGAACCAACCTAATTAATTTAATTTAATGCAAAACTGGCGACAAAGGAAAGCCCTTTAGGGTCCCAACAGATTGTGTGCTTGTAAACAACCCAGCTTAGTGCCAATTTCAATACGTTCCTAAAGCCTGGAAGCAAGAACATCAGGATCCAGAATCCTTTATCAGAGGCCATTAAAAAGCTAACAACCCTTCAGTTCCCTGTGACACGGGGATGGTGGAAATTTCCTGCATGCCCCATGGTTAGTCAAATATCAGCAATATGTATTTCAAAGGTCCCTGCTAACAAGCCTGGCAGGATTTTTTCTTATGGTTAACCGGGGCATGATCAGTACAGCTACCTAAAATGCTAAATGGGAAGCATATGTTGAAGAACATAGATGGTACTGAATAGCTGAAATAGCCCGTGTGTATATGTGTGTGTGTGTGTGTGTGTGTCTCACAGTTTACACAAATAGAGCCGCTAACACCAGATGGAGACGACCCCCCCCCCCCAAGGCATCAACAACAAAAACTCTTCAGAACAAAATGACAAGCTGGACTCTCTAAAATCATCTTTACTCTCTGTCCAAGTGATGAGCTTACATGTCTGGTGAGACAGGTTCTGAGAAAAAGGGAACAGAAATAGGGGAAACACTCTAGGGCTAGGATTCTTTGAATTGCAGTATCACTCTGCCAGCTCACCAAGCCAAGTGTTGCGGTTGGCCACCCCTCTTTTTCATTGCTCCAAGATGGCCCTTCAGATCTCATTATATCTGGCAGATCTCTAGAGGCAGTGTTAGTATAATAGAAAAGACACTGATCTTGGAGTTAGATGACCTAATCAGGTTCAAGACCCACCACCTTAGGGGCAGTTAGGTGGTACAGTGGATAGAGCACCGGCCCTGGATTCAGGAGGACCTGAGTTCAAATTCAGCCTCAGACACATAACACTTACTAGCTGTGTGACCCTGGGCAAGTCACTTAACCCCATTACCTAGCCAAAAAAAAAAAAGACCCATCTCCTGCCACTTAGGACCTTGAGTAAATCTTTTGATGCTTTCCTGCTTCTGCTCCCAAATCTTAAATTCAAAAAGTTGACCAAGGTGACCTTGAAGGTCCTTTCCAGCTCTAAATTTATTACCCTACAAAGTCTAATTTTTGTGTATAGAGGAAGAATATCTGTCTATATCAACTAGGTGGCACAGTGGCCTGAGTTCAAATACGGCCTTAGACACTAGCTGTGTGACCCTGGGCAAGTAATTTCACCCTGCTTGCCTCAGTTTTCTCATCTGCAAAATGAGCTGGAGAAGGAAATGACCAACCACTCCAGTATCTTTGCCAAGAAAACCCCAAATGGGGTCATTTAGAGTTGGACACGATTGAAACAACAGAACATACACTATATACGTATGTATGTACATATATACACTCTGAGGGAAATATATACGTGTGTGTGTGTATATAAAATATATATATATACAGGGAGAGAGAGAGAGAGAGAAACAACTACATACAAAATAAAAACAAGATAATTTGGTGAAGAGAGGAAAGGGAGGCGATACAACCTGGGTAGGAGTAGGAAGGGTAGAAATAAGGTAAGACTTCATGGAGAAGGTAGATTTGAAATGAGCTTTGAAGAAAACAGTGAATTCTTAGAGGCAGAGTGGAGGAGGGAGTGAGTGCATTTCAGGCATGAGACAACCTCTACAAAGTCACAGATACAACAAGGCTGACAATTTACCCGTATCAAAGAATATGTGAAGGGGAGAATGTGTAATAAGGTTACAAAAATAGGATGGAGCTCAGTTATTAAAGCCTTTAAATGCCAAAGAGAGGACTTCGTAATACTTGACCACTGGACGTAATACTTGACCACTGGACGTAACAGCGAGCCACTGAAATTTGCAGAATAGAGGAATGATGTGGTGAAGCCTGTGCTTTAGGAAAATCACTTGGGAAGCTGTGCGAAGAATAGTTGGAAAATGGAGAGACTTGAGGCACAGTAGCCAATTAGGAGACTATTCCATTAATCCAGGTGCGGGGTGATGAGGGCTTGAACTAGAGTAGTGGTCTATGGGAGTAGAGAGATGATGACCAGACATGAAAGATATTGTTGAAGTTTAACTAGACAAAATCTGGCAATTGATGGGATATGTGGGGTCAGGGTAAGCTCCTTGGTGACTCTGGTCCCTTATTAATATAATAAAGAGAGCTATGGCAAGCTAGAGTATGTGCTAATTTTTATTTCTAATACTCTATGGTTAGATACCTAAATGAGGATATTTCTCCACCAACTGCGGGTTTTGTATAGTACAACTCTATTCCTGAGGCTAAGAAAAGAAAGATCTAAATAAAATATAATGAAACCTGTATGTATACATATACATATATATGAAATCCTATAGTTTTCATGAGTGTAATGCCCATGAAATAGAAGGAATTTTGTTCTTTAAATAAGGCAAAAATATTGTTTCTTCTTTGGATACAAAAAACACTTTAAAAAGACTGGGATATTACTGTACTATCATGGAATGGAATTCTGTGATAGATTTGGGACCCCCATACCAAAATTTAGTAACAGAAGTACCAAAGATCATTACTCCCTGAAGGCAGGGACTGAGTTTGCCTTTCTTTGTAACCCCAGCACTTAGCACTGTGTCTAGTACATAATAAATGCTTGTTGACCGGCCAACTGACTATATAAAGCAGTCCCACCTCCCCAAAACACGAACCCTGGAGTTGGTGTCATATTACAAAACATTTCAATATCCATATAAAGTTATTAGATGCAAGCAATATATAAGTAGTATTTCAGGATTTAGTCAATTTCAAAGCACATCACACATCTACTACAGAGTTAGCTTTTTCATTAATGAGAATGGAGTTATTCCAATACCATTCTTAGAAATAGAGGCTGCATAAATACAATATTTACCTCGATTTAGTGAATTTGGCTATCATCTCTAAAAAAGTGCTAAAATGGTATGTTTGTATACACATGTAAATATACACCCAATAAAACAAAAATATTTCATTTATAAAATACAAAGCCATGTGCCAATATACACACAAGGATGTTAATATCCATCAGCGTGAAGAAATATGTGTGTGATCATTTTATCTTAATACTGAGCACACTTATTATTTGGCATCTTACCAACTGGAATACTCTACTGGCATATCTTACATATGCCACTGGCACATCTTTAAAAATGTCTGTACTTACAAAAACCCAACCCAGAGAAAATGACCTCGGGAAGATACATCCTAAAATCCCAAATAATAAAAATGTGCCTTTATATGGAAGAAGATATTCTGAATTACAGAATGACATTCTATCCCTTTTCATTCTTTCTAAAATGGAGTTTTTGGTGGTATTCCTTCCCAGCTGAAAATCAGAAAAATAAACAGAATTTCAAGAATATTTATGTTTGCAAGCTCAAGTTCTGATTTTGAAACACTTTAGCATTATAAAAAATGGCAATATAAATTCATTCTCACTTTCAAGAAGGTTATTAATTCTCTCTCCATTGGACTCCACCCTTATTCTGCCAAAAGCAGGAGTTAACTCTAAAGTTAATGTGTTATATTAACTACCTTTTGATGGATGTGATCTCTAGAAAGTCACTTTATCTTTAATCCACACAGAATATCTTTAATCCATATAGAATAGCATTCATTCAATAAGCTTCTCTTAAAGTCCTTTCAAGGAATTTTTGAACAATAATGACAGATCAAATTAGACCGCTCAGCTTAATTAATATTCTAATTCTATAAAAACTGGCAAATTTTGTTTGACATGTATGATAACTTTATATGATCAGAATATCCCATTATTTGACCATGGAAGAGACTAAAAGGTTGACTGAATATTGTAAGACACATTTCCATGAGGTTTCTGGTTATCACAAGTAGAAATTTATTTTTAAAAAAAATTATAAAAATTCTGAATTCTTGACCCACTGTGCCAACTTAATTACCTCAAATGATATTTCTAAGTGCCTTGGGGGGCAAGGATCATATATTTTAAACATTCTGTACAACATTTAGTACACTACATATACTTTTAGAAGTTGTAGAATTATAATTATGCTAATAACATCCTTTAGCTATATAAAGGAATAGTGAAAGACTCATTAGAAAGAATTCAATTCACCTCTAACCTAAGATGAAAAATCCTGTTTAGAAAAATCATTACTGTCCACTTCAGAAATAATCCAGTCACCTGGGTATATAATTAAATACAATGAAACCTATGAAAATTGGATATTTCTATAATCCTTTTAAAAACAGGAGCAATTGCCTGAAATGGATTAATTACAAAATGATTCAGGTTTAAAATGAGATGACAGTTAAGTACAGAACTTCATTCTGATAAGTGGATTATACCGATAGATCAGTTTTCATGAAAAAAAAAGAACATTTTATTCCATATAATTTGTAATTCAAGAAGCCATATTTTCATTGTGAGGGCCTAGTTCAGCGGCCACAGCACAGTAGCCCCTCAACAAATACTTGACAAATAAATTCTGAGCTAGTATAGTGAGAGTGACACAGAAACCATTTAATAATTCTTCCTGAATTGTTGAATCTTGAATTGGCTTACAAATGTCTAGGATAAGGGTGTGAACCTTTTTGTGTGTAGTAATGAGGACTTCACAGCTAAATGGTGCAGTGAATAGAGCACTGGGCCTGGAGTCAGGAAGACTCATCTTCCCGAGTTCAAATCTGACTCAGACACTTACTAGCTCTGTCACCCTGGGCAAGTCACCTCACCCTGTTTGCCTCAGTTTCCTCATCTGTAAAATGGAGAAGGAAATGACAAATCACTCCAGGATCTTTGCCAGGAAAAACCCAAATGGGGTCATAAAGAGTAGGGCACT
Organism: Vombatus ursinus; assembly: GCF_900497805.2. Classification (NCBI taxonomy): domain Eukaryota; kingdom Metazoa; phylum Chordata; class Mammalia; order Diprotodontia; family Vombatidae; genus Vombatus; species Vombatus ursinus. The sequence continues at coordinate 3,702,048 of NW_020954608.1, read as the reverse complement.
AATGAACAACAACAAAGAGGACCTCATCAGAAGCCATGGATGGAGTGTTGTTGTTCATCATTCATTCCCAAAGCGGACCAATGACCTCACAAGGGTGACATCTTGACTTGCACATGAACTGGAGTCAGCTTCACCCTTTCCTCTGTAGTCACCAAAGTCCAGTGGCAGGACATAAGTCAAGACAATGGCCCAGGTTGCAATGGATGAACCGAGACAAAAGCTGGTCTAATTGCCATCATATAAATATCAATCCGGGAGGGGAAGACTCCCAAAGTTTCTGGCAAGAACAGAAAATAATTGCCATTTACTCTCAATGCAAGCCATCAAAAACTAAAAAATGAGCCATAGATGCTCAGGCTGGGGTTATTATTGGCCATTCAATGAAAACAAGAATAATTTAGGTTTAAAGGAATAGTCAAGTAGCTCCATGTGAAACATAACAGGATTTTTTAAAGCCTGTTTTTTCAAAGCTATATTTCAAGAAATCATAACTGAAAACTGCAAAGGACAAAAAGTAAACTATTCTAGCTTTTTGGGGAAAAAAACCTAAATTAATTAAAATTTTAAAAATCTAGCCCCTATTGCCCCAAAATTCTTGCAAAATATAAACAACCAAAAATTTAATTCCTATGGAGAGAGCATCCACATATAAGGATATGGCAACCCAAGTGTAGAGAGGGAACATATGTGGTGAGGGAAGAAGGAGGAGGAGGAGAAGGGAGAGAAAGAGGAGGAGGAGGAAGAGAAATAGCAACCCAACTCTGCTCAAATTGGTAGGCTGGGTCCCCAGAGGGCAGCCACTACCACACTCAGAATTCTAGTGACCTGCAGGATGAGATAGGATAATGATAGGATTATCATCACCATCATCATTTATCATCAAATGCAAAATCCCTGGGTAAGGAAATATTCCAGTAGCCACGTGTGCTTCCCTCTACCTGGAGCAGTAATTTCTACCCTTTAAAAGGAATTTCAAACCCTACCAGTCAGAAAAGGAAGATATATCTACAAACATTTGCTATAGATCAATGGGAATAGAGATACAACAATAAGGTACCAGTCATTTGTATCATTTTTTTTTTCCTAGTGATTTAGCAGAGTACAAAGGATTGCCACTTTTGAAGCATTCAACCAACAGAAATTTATTGAGCATTTGCTGTGCACAAGGACAAAGGCAGTTAGGTGGCTCAATGGATAGAGTGCTGGGCCTGGGGTCAGGAAGATCTGAGTTCAAATTCAGCTTCAGACACTTACTAACTGTTTGACCCAGGGCAAGTCACTTAACCTCTGTTTGCCTAGAAGGAAGCTACGTGGTTCAGTGGATAAAGTACTGGTCCTGGAATCAGGGAGACCCAAGTTCAAACCCAGCCTCAGACACACCACTAGCTGTGTGATCCTGAGTGAGTCACTTAACATCTGTTCACTTTAATACACTGGAGAAGGAAATGGCAAACCACTCCAAAATCCTTGCCAAGAAAACCAAAGAGTCGGACATGACTGAAAGACAACAATGTACAAGGAAGACAGAGTGCTAGGCACTGGCCATACAAAGACAAAAATCAAAGAGTCCCTGATCCAGGAAAATAATAAAATTAGTAGAATTAGAGCAGAAAGGGGCTTTAGCGGTTATTAAGCCAAACCCCTCATTTTATAGATAAGGAAAACTAAAGATCCAAAGATTAAATGACTTGCCCAAATTCAAGGAGATAGTAAATGACAGAGATAAGAACTATAGTTCTCTTAATACAAATAATGACTCTCCAATGAAGTATGCTACCTCTGAACTCAGTAAGATTCTAACCTTCAGACTCACTCCAATAGTTTATTTCAGTGACCAAATGTTGCTTAATATGTGCCAGATATTGGGAATACAAATACATAAATGAAAATAGTCCCTGTCCTCAAGGAGCTTATATTCTGTTAGAGGAAATCAAGTACAAATACCAGTAAATACATTATGAGCAATCTCTGGGGCTTGAACTTGGTCAGGTCTTCTAACTCTATTTGTCAGGGATAAGAAAAGAGGAAAGTATGCTAACTACTGAGGGGAATTTTTTAATGGGTTTAAAATAGGCTTTAAGCTGACTTTTGAGGGAAATTTGAGATTCTAAGAGCTAGAGGAGAGAAGATGCCTTCCTGACATACAGGCCAGATAGGCCAAAGACATGGAGGTAGGATATGGAAACGTACACAATGACCAACAATTAGGCCAATTTTTCTGGAATGTGTGTGTGAGGAAAAACAATTTTCAGTAAGCCTGGTACGTTATGTTGGAACAAGATTGTAAGAGGTTTTGATTGTTTATCCTAGAGAAAATAAGGAGTTGTTGAAGCTTGAGTAGAGGAATAACATGAAACATGTTCTTAATATCAAAATCAAAACCTTCTTAGACTCTTGCCCTAGTTTCCTGGCCCAACTTTAGCTAGTAGTTGCAGGGATTATTAAAAAGAAGTAAACAGTATCATTTCTGCCCTGTGGCAAGTCTATACTAAACTGCTTTTTGTGGACATAAGAGAATTACAAGGTCTTGCCTCCTTTCTTAGGAAGTAATAAAAACTGGAAAGAATGAGAAACCTTGGGTAAATCAGGGCCAAAAGTAATACCTTATGAAGAGAGGTATGATATAGTACAAAGTGGGTTGAATTTGGAGTCAAAAGACTTGGGTTCAAATTTTGGCTCTGCTACTGACCTGTGTGACCGGGGAGAAGTCACTTTATTTATATTGGCCTAAATTTCCTCAACTATAAAATGCAGTTGGATTCTAAAGTCCCTTTCAGCTCTAAATATATGAACCTACAAAGGCATGCTCAAAAAAGAATTCACTATTACAGCGTTTGCTCCATACATACCAATGCCCTATCAAACAGACCCTGGATGCATCCTGTCTTAATGGCATAATTTTGAATTCAGGGCACCCTCTGAATGGTTGAAGGCTCAGGAAGGGATGTTCTGATTTGGAGGAGATTGATGGGGTGAAGGGACATAGAGATGAACTGCTCCAAAGCTTTAATTTCATGTCAGGCTTGCACATAACGATTCTACGTACAAAGCATGAGTAGTAACTACAGAATTTTCAGGATTCCATTCTCCTGCCATGGTATGCCCTCTTACGTCCACTATTAACGCCATGCTTAAGGTCTGACTGTACTCCATAAAAAGGTAAGGGGCATGTTTTTCTCTCATTGAGCTTAAAATTGACTTCCACAAAAACGCAGGCCACCTGCTAAAATTTGTGACTGGTATATAAAGGCCCTGTGATTATTGACGGATTAACAAGGAGCTGTGAATCACATAGACCCTTCCATAAAGTGCTTCCCACAGAATGAATATGGCAAATCAATGCTGAACAGTCTTTCTGTTTTCAAAGAGAAACTAAGACTCACTGAAGGTTTTCTGATGAGAGCTGGAGCAGCAGACAACTACATAGCCCCTCTTTTGAAAGAACTGGAGACTCAGAATGACAATGTTCAGACCTTGTCCTATCCTTAACAACTCGCCTTCTGTCCTAGTCCAGGGTTCTTCAAAGCTTCTCAGGACTGAAGTGAATAACAGTCCACAAGCTACCAGAAAAATCTTTCCCCTACTTTCCACAGGTCACCTTCTGATGGCACCAAGAACTGAAGAACACTAAATCTATAAAGGCTATTTTCGAAGCTTATTATTTAGTAGGATCAAAAGAGCAACATAATCAATCTTAGCCTTAAAACTATACCTAGTTTTTACTTTGTTGGAGAACTCAGTGCATTCTGTAGTCAGAGTTGGTTGAAATTGGAGTACAGCTGTTTTTTCTGTTGTTATTTTTTCTCCTCTTGTCTGCAAAGCATGTCACAGAAACACAGAAGAAAATGAACTGATATGAGAAGAGTAAATTACTAAACAAATTCCAGCTATGCCCCCAAACCAGATGTTTTTTGCTTCCACCCTGGCAAAAATGGAGTTGGAGTGTGCGCCACACACACACACACACATACATACATACACACACACACACACACACACTTTTCCATGTCTTCCACCTCTATCCCAAGTAATTATCTGTTCCAATCCAAACTAGTGGAATAGGTATTTTTTTCTTCTCATTTTTTAGGCTCACAGCTCTCTTTTCTCTTGCTTCCCATACTTTGCTCAAACCCTGTTTTTTGTTTATTTGCCATTTCAGTCTATTATCTCCAGCAAGACAGATACATAAAAGGATTCCTTCCAGAGGTTCCAGGCACTTAACTCAAGTCCTCCAGTAAAGGAAGAGTTGTGCCCACCTTTCAGGAAGCCCTCTTCATGGCAGCTAGGTACTTTACCTGTTCCTAAGTGCAGACAAGGATATGTGGGTTTACACATCATGTCAGTACAAAGGAAAAAATCTAACAGCAATCAAGGAGAAAAATTGTTTTCTAAAAAGGACATTCGCAAATGAACTGGAGGAGGATTCTGACTCAGAGGCACCCCATCATTTGCATTAAAGAGCTTTCTTTTCCTTTTGAACATGCCCAATGGGCAGCAGTAAATCAGAAAGCCATAACCACTATTTCAGTTCTGAAATTGCACTGTCCTCATTTCTAAAGGATAAAATAAAGGATATAACCATGAGGCTCAAGGCAATCCTCTATCACACTCACATGGGCTTCAAGATATTTGAAGGGTTTGGGGTCTTGGAGGGGAGCAGAGAGTAGCAGGGAAGACATACTCCAATTTCTATCAGCATTTTACTAAAGGTTCAACTCACGAAGAGTCAAATTCCCAATTCAACAACAAAGAATTTATCATTTCTGTTTTTGACATATAGGTGCTATGAAGGAGAACTTCTGGACACACTGGCATAATATCATTAGATCCAAGAGAAAAGGAAAAGACTAAACTAGAAAGAATAGGTGTATACCAATGTATTAGTAAACACACAAGAGTTCTCAGGATTCTTTTTCTTATTGAAAAACATATAGAGGCATTAAGTGTGTGAAAGCATGCACATGTGCACATATGGGCTTTAAATATTACCTTTTCACAAGGAAATGCATCTCTCTCTATTCCTTTCCCATATGGACTCATTTTTCCTATTAATTTTGCAGTTAATTTTTTCTGGTCAATTGATTTCTGTTTCTTCTAAAAGCACTCGAACCACCATACTTTAGTAGCACTGATCTGTTGTAGATTAAATTAATAGCAAACACCCAATTATGAGGAAATAAGTTGCATGAAAACAACCCAGATCCCAGTAATGACTACAGACTACTGGTTTTTCTCTTAAGCTAAAAACTTTAAGAAGCCAAGAAACTTTTTGGAATTGTTATTTTAAGTTAAATTTCAATGGAACTGGGAAGTCAGCAAAGTGTTCATTTCTTTTAGGTGATAAATGCTGCATAAGCAAAAACACTATTGGGAGAGAAAATTCTTGTTACAGTAACATATCACCTCAAAGATAATAATGGAAAACTCCAATGTGTAAGCCACATGTCAAAAGAATGAATTGCCCTATACTAATCTCTTTTTTTAAAAAATGATTTCAACTAAGTATAGCAACAGAAATTGATCTACAATGATCTTTGGTTAGAGAAAGAGGAGGAGTCACAGTCTTTGAAATAGTCTCTTTTGAAATTATGAGAGGATAAATTTAGAGTCCATCTTATAAAGAGAGAAAAAAGATAATAACTCTGGAAGTTCCATACTTGAAAATAACATCACGCCAAACTACCAACAGATTTCTAAGTCCCACGAAAGGGAGCTAGGTTGTAAGCTGAATATATCATTTCAAATCTGCATAATAAAGTTGTTTCAAAAAACATAATTTTGACCCTGGCATATCCAAGACCTCCAAAAAAGTTCTATTTGAAGCACCACCATGGTGTGGAAGTGACTCAGAGTTCTTGAAGGTTATGCTAATAGAGTATAATGCCCAGTAGTTCCTATCACTTTGTATGGGCTCTAAGTATGGTTGCTGCAATAGATTATATTTTTGTTCTAAGTACCAGTTGAGCTTGTCAAAGAACCACAAAGTCAGCCATAGCATGCTGAATCTGCCATGGCACACTATGGTGTGGTTCTTCTTCTGCAACAATGTTGGGGAAGTGGTGAGAAAAGGTATGGAGAATGCTAAGTATCACATCGTTTTTAGCCTATTAGTATAACTAATGATAATCTAAATAAGCGTAGTTTATCCAATGGCCACTGAATTGACATAGATCATAGATTTGGAAGTGACCTTCAAGTTTATATAGTCCAATATTCATTTTTTATAAATGATAGAACTCAGATCCCTAGAGGTTAAGTGATTTGCTTTACAAAATTACGTTACCTAATCTCAATGGGATCCTCACTGATCCATGGCAATATTGTTGAGGGCAGCTAGTAAGTAGAGTGCTGGGCCTGGAGTCAGGAAGACCTGAGTTCAATCCAGCCTCAGACACTCAGTAGTTGTGTGATCCTGGACAAGTGACTTAATCCACCGGAGAAAGAAATGACAAAAATTATTCCAGTACCTCTGCCCAGTAAACTCCATGGGCAGCATGGTTCGAAGGGTCATGAAGAGTCAGACACCACTGAACAACAAAAACAAATCTCGATGAGATCCTCATTGATGCAGCAGTACTTTTACTCTTCTCTGTTATACTCACCACAGGAAAGTTTCAAAACTTTCTCTCCTTAAGCCACCTACAACAACCTCTGTTATTCATAGCCTCTCAGGAGAAAATATTGCCTCATACCTCATAAAGATAATAGAGGTTATACATTGAAGTCTTCCGAATGCTATAGCTCGGATCCCATTAACATCATCCTCCATTCTCTTCTCCAATGCTTTGGTCCCAGAGAAGAAGAGGACCTTTTCCTTACCAAGGTCAACCCTCTACAACCTTTGTCCTATTCCATCTCCTTTGGGAGCCTACACATTCAATCACCCTCTTCTCCATAAAATCTTCAACCTCTCTTTATCCACAGGCTCTTTATCTGTTGCCTACAAAGATGCCCAGATTCTCCCCACCTTTAAAAAACTAAAAAATCCAAAACCTTTCACCTGACTCTGTCATTGATGCTCTCTCATAATTTTCACATACCTCTCCTGGTTGCTTTTATAGCCAAATTCCAATTGAAAAAAAAAGGTAATATATTCCTTGCTTCCAGGGCTTGACTTCTTATTTTCCTGACAACCATTTGTAATCTAGCTTCTGATTAGCACCACTCAAGTGTAACCAATCACTCAAAAATTCCCAAAGCCCAGGCTTTGGGCTCACTCTCCCAACCCTGAGTTGGATCAGCAGACTGGTGCCCAGAAGGGGGTTGAATGTATCTTCCCTCAGAGTTCGAGGAGTAATGTTCAGAGTTCGAGTGACTAATAGTGGTTTTTCTAGTTTTGTAGCTCACAAGCCCCCAGCCAGGTGCTTTCCCCATCAATGATCTATCAATATAATTTAGCCAGTCAGAATTAATTGTTAGTATTTTCTAAGGTGGCATAGTGAGAAAAATTAGTGCAAAACATCTTTTGGGAGACACCCTTTTGCCCAAGTACATATAGGGTCCAGGAGAAAATAGTTTCAACATTATAGTACATTTAGCAAAGCAGTAATACAGTTAATGGAAATCCTTTTGGTAGAAATCTTTTTCCTCTTGCACCTCACCATCATAGGTTCCTCATAAAGATTCCCTTACGTATTATGCAGCTTTCTGCTGGGCTCCTTATTTTATCTATTTTGTCTTTGATTCCTGATACAAGCATTGCCATCAACCATTGCTTTTTGAACCATTGATTGGAAGTCCAAAATCTTCCTATCTTTTTAAGTTTACAAGCCTGTACAATAATCAAAGTTGGTGATGGGGGAGGGAGGACAGAGGTTCCTTCCCAAACCCTCCCTAAATGATTCCCTCTCAGGAGCTTAGTTAAAATTGATTTGCAATACTCATCTGGACTGCCAATCAAACACTGGCATTGGAACTGGTTTGCTATTCATTACAAATCCCACAGGATGTGACTAAGTCTCCTAAACCAATCCTAATACGCTTCCTACGTAGTTTTATTTCTTTTTATACAATGGTTTGAAGTTTTCTGCTTCCCAAATTGATTAATTTAGTCTCTTTAATTGAATGATTTATTGATTCAATAGTTATTCTCACCTAATAAGGTATGAGGTTATAGTATCTTTGTAGTTCAATTAATTGGGGGTAAAAGGTAATGGGATGATTCAATCAACCCCCATCCTTACCTAAGGATTTCTTAATTTCTAAATCCAAAGTTTTCTCAATCCACATCTTTCTTGACCACTATGCAGTGTTTAATGTGGTTGACCTTCCTTCTCTTCCTGGATACTTTTTACATTCTGTGTTTCAATAACACTGATCTCTCTCCTGTTTCTCCTCCTATGTGTTAGATAATCCCTTGGTGTCCCTGCCAGTTCTAATCTATGCTGCTATGATGGATCATAATATATGTTCCACCTCACATCTATGAATAGATGCCAATGATCTACTTTGAGTTCCTTCCTCTTTCTACACTTCCTCATTTGGTGGTTTTATCAGTTTCCATTGGTTCAATCCATATATCTAATCATTTTCTCCACTGCCATGTCTAGACATCTCCACCTGGATCCACAAGCATCTCAAAATCAACATGTTCAAAACAACAGAACTCATTCTCTTTTCCCCAAACCATTCCTTCTCGTAAACTTCTCTGCTTCTAGCAAAGGTATCACCAGTCTTCTCTTCAATTAGGTTTAAAAACTAGGAGTCATACTCAATTCTTCACTCGCCCTCTCCCCCATATCTAATCAGTTGCCAGATCTAACACAAACCTCTCATTCAGACTATTGCAATGGCCTCCTAATTGGTCTCCTTGCCTCTAATCTCCCCCACCGAATATATTCACCAGGCAACTACCGAGCTGGTATTTCTAAAACATAGGTCTGACCATGTAACTGCTTCCTGAAGAAGTTTTGCCTCCAGGGCAAAACTCAGATTCTTCAGTTTGGTATTTAAAGCTCTTCACAAGCAAACTCCAACCTCAGGTCAATTTCACATTACTCATCCTCATGCTCTCTACAATCCAGTCAAACTGACCAACTTGCTGCTCTCTGTATGCAACATTCAATCTCTTGTTTCTATGCCTTTATATCAGCTATCCCCATATTCACATCCAGAATGTCCTCCCAGTTCACCACTGTCTCATACAATCCCTATTTCTTTCAAAGTGCTACATCCTACCGGAAGCCTATCTGGATCCCCTAATAACTAGTGCCTTCACCCCGTATTATTTTGTGTTTACACACACACACACACACACACAAATGTATATACATCCACATCTATATGTCTATATCTATAGTTGCCTTTCTACAATAGATTATCAACTACTTACAGATGGAGTCGTTTCATTTTTATCTTTGTATCTCCAGCATTTAGCAGCATGTTTGACATCTAATAAATGAATTCTTGAGCAGAACCAGAATAATATATGCAATTGTAACAAATAATATAAAGGAAAATAACTTTGAAAGGCTTCAAGAGTGATCAATGCACTGACTCATCATAACTTCAGAAGACTTACAACAAAGCACATTCCCACCTCATGGAAGAGAGGTGATAGACTATATATGCAAAACGAGACATTTTCAGACAAGGACAATTTGTTGTTTTGTTTGAATAAACGTATTTGTTGCAAGGAAGGGCTTCTGCTAGAGGTGGGGACTGGTGAGTAGTGATAGATGCAAAAGAAATAAGAGTATGAATCAAACATTTTTCAAACATATAGAATATAGGACAAAAAAGTTCAGAAGTAGAGAAGGGCAATGCTGTTGATATCGTGTTAAATTTAATATACACTTAAAAAGCTATTTAACAAAAGTTTGTAATTACATATACTATTAATCCTGTATTATTCATGCATTTACATATGTATGTGTATTGTGTAGGTATATACTGAAACATCTATATTTGCTAAGTTCATAATAAAAATAAAGAACCTTACGTATAGCTTATAAAAGGTTATCTTCCCTTGTGATAAATGACACATGGTTAGGGAAACCCCTAAATAAAATTTTGAATTAGGCAAAAGCAAACATTGGAATCTCTTGGGCTCTTTACCACCCTGTTTCTGTATTCCTCTCCCATTACCTGGGATCCCTTTCTCTCTGTCTCTCAACCTTCTTGCTGCACAAAATTCCATAATGCAGAACTCCATCCAAGTATTTCTCCTAAGTACCTACTAATCCCAAATCAGTTCAATTTAATTCCAAGCCTAAAATACCTTTCTCTCTTCTCTATCTACAGTAAAACTTCTGCTCCCTCTGTCAGGCTTTTAAATGTTAGAATATGATTAAAGTAATTTAATAAAATTGTGACTACTCCCTCCACAGAGTATATTTGTAGCTTTAAAAAAAAAGAAATTTAAATGAACTCTCAATTGGTTTAATTAGAAACAGCATAACAAAGTTAATTTCAATAATGGGGGAGGAGAGGTACAGTAGATATTTGGGAGAAGGAAAGCTTTCTCAGGTTGTATACTGTCTAACCTCTCAAAGTTCCTACTATTATATCACACTATTGTATTTCAATTGAATTAAAATGCAAGAAACTGAGCATGGAAAGACAACTACTTTGAAACAAGACCAAAGTCATTCTAAGAAGTAAAGAGAGGACATTGAAACAGCCAAAATCTTACAATTCCAAAGTAGCTCTATAAGCAGGTAGCACGGGACCATTAGGAGAACACAAGAAATAAAAGCATTTTGCAGATCCTAATTAAATACATTGAATAGCTCTATTTCATGAATTTAGGTGTCTGCAGAAAACATCAATATAATTAACTGTCAAGTATGTTCCTCAGGCATATAAACCCTATATTCTTTTAATTACTATAGATGAATTATTTCCTAAATTAAATCATTAGTTGTTTTAAGACAAAGACTGTTTTCTACTTATAAATGGCACACTTAGCATAGTACCTGGTACATTTCACGTACTTAAGAAACATTTACTGATTTGCCTGTTGAAATATAGGCGAGGGAGAGGCCTTAATTTACTGTCCAGTTCATCTCTAATCTAAGGAAATAAAATAGAATAATAAAAAATAGTAATAGAAAACAAATGGAATAGAATAACTCCAACATAAAGAATCTCTCATTGTAGTTTTCAATAGGCAACGTGCCTATTGCATGTAGGTCTGCATGGTACAGAAGACTGAGCTCCAAAACAGGTGTTAGGAAGACTCAGCTAAATTCAAACTGTCCCAAACCCTTAGTAGCCATGTGACTTGGGGCAAGTCACTTGACTTTTTTTCAGTTTCAATTTCCCCAACTGTAAAATGAGAATTATAATACGTTCTCAGCCTTAGTTTCTCCATCCATAAAGTGAGGATAACAAAAACACCATCTCATAGAGTTGTTGTAAGGATCAAATGAGATACTATGAGGAGGGTGCTTTGCAGACCTTATAGCAATATATAAAAAGTTTGTTAGCTACAGCGTACAACTATTCTAAGCAACATATACAGTCCTTTATAATTTTGCCACTAAGATGATTATTGAACAATAATGGCCAAGATGCAGGAAGGAATATGCAAAGTCAGAATCACATCATAAGAACTTCAGATTCTAAAACCTTCTAGGGCACCAGAGAAGATTCCCAATGGAAATTGCCAACTCTTCAGTGCAACTTAGTTGACAAGGCCTCTTGCCTTCAAATTTTAAAATTCTTTACATGGTCAGATCTTTCAAATGTTACATGAAAACAGCTTGATCTTTCAAGAAATATTTTCTAACTGTTCAACCCTGTATCCATCAAATATTTCAATACTGGACAATGACTAGAAGTCACTTGATTGTTAATATGTGCCCCACAATGAAATGTCATAAATACCTATGACTACAGAGACAATTTGTGCCCCTTTGGTCAGATTCTCTAAAAATAAATAGTTCTATGCTAAAGCACAAGTGATTATTCCAAATAATCACTTCAATGCAATATATATTCCACTTTCGAAATATTTCAAGTCAAAAGAAAAAAAAGAAGAAAAACTTGTGAAATACAAGTTTATACAACATTTTTAAATGCCTAGAACTCACTATTAGCTTCTAGTCCATTCCACTCAAAAATTATCTTATATCGTTTTCATCTGTTATGGATATGCCTATTTACATACATACTGTCTTCTCCTTTGTAATGTAGGCTCCTTGAAGGTAGGGACTGTTTCTTTTTGTTCTAACTTTATATCCCCAGTTCCTAGTATTTAGGAGTTTAATAACTGCCTATATATTGTTTAATCATTTATTACATGCCCATTAAGTACTAGGCACTGTGATAGGTGCTTTATAAATATAATCTCATGTGACCCTCACAACAACCTTGGGAGATAGGTACTATTGTTATCTCTATTTTACAATTGAGGAAACTGAGGAAGATAGTTAAATGATTTGCTCATAGTCCCACAGCAAATTAATGTCTGTGAACAAATTTCAGGTCTAACCTTCCTGACTCCTGGTCCAGCACTCTTTGCACGATGTTCCCTAGGCCTCCAATTAATCTAAATTGATTAACTGGTCATTTGTGTTGTAAGAAAAGCAATAACTTACAGAAATATATACAAACATACCAATCAGCATTCCTGTTTGTCCTTCATACTAAAAGAGGACCAATGATATCATGTCATCAACAGATAAGGTACAGTGTGTTCAGGTGTGGCTGATCACTCTAATATGAGCTCAGAAGGCTCTACCCCAGGTTGGGCACAAATAGTCTGTTTGAACATTTGGGATGGAGATGTCTCTAGATTTGTACATCTCTGGTATCCTTTCTGCTACTTCTATTCTGTCATGGAGCACAGCGCTTTCTCTGATGCAGGCATGCCATGCTGGGCAGTCCTATGCCAGTGTCTCCCATGTCTCATAATTGATACTAAAGTTCTACAGAAAGACCTTGAGAGTGTCCTTGTACCATTTCTGACCTCCATGTAAATGCTTGTCTTGTACTAGTTCTCTGTAAAACAGTCTTTTAAGTCATCTTATGTTTGGTATTCAGGCTATATGGTCAGCCCATCTGAGCTGTACTCTCTGCAGCAGAATTTGAATGCCTGACAGTTCAGCTTGAGAGAGGACTTCAATTTCCAGTACCTTATTTTGCTAGGTAATCCAGCATGAGTCTGACTCATAATATGCAATGTTATTCTCCTGTGGGCTAAGGAAGGGGGAAAATCTACCTAGGTACCTAAAAACATATACCATATACATATGTGCAAATACTGATGCACTACTATACATATATATATACATATATACACATACATACATATCGTATATATACATATATATCACCATAGGCAAAAAAATAAAAATAGATTGGTTTATTTTGCTTTACTACATTAGTATGCATTACAGCAAACATTGGGTCATAGATTTAGAGCTGAAATAGAACTTTAAAGTCACTGAGTCCAATATTCTCATTTTACAAATGGGGAAACTGAGGCTGAGAGAGGGAATAAATTATTGCCCAAGGTTATATAACTAGTAAGTGTATGAGGCAGGATTTGAACTCATGTCTTCCCAATTCCATATCCAGGGCTTTCTTCACCCACCCACCAAAAACCATCACAAATGTTTTCATCTCGTCAAAATTCCTCGACGTTTTAGGTTCCATATTAAACCAGTAATAATCTAAGTTAAAGGGTGGGAGGGGGACCTGAACATGGTAGGCATCAACCTTCTCTCCTCCCACATAAGACTTGGAATGTATATTAAGAGACATTTTATATCATGTAAAATATAAAATTTCATGTTGTTTTCACATGTGCCAATTGTTCATATCGTAGCTATGAAAGCATTCAAGAAACTTTTGTTTTAAAAAGCATGCATTAGTAAGGCTATGTTTTATAGGAAATAGGCTACTAAATTTGGGAGTTGGAAATATGGCTTCAAATCTTGCCTTACTAGATTTGTGACCATGGACAAGTCATGTAAGTTCTGTGGGACAACAATCCAAGATTTACCCAAGTCATACACAAGTTGTGATGTGAATGAGGAGGGAGTCCTTATAACAAGAAAGTCAAAGATCCTTGTCATGGTAACTTCATAAATGGAGGAATGCAATATAGAAAGTATGTGGCACAATGTAGAGATAGAGACTAGATCTGCAAGGTTAGTACCTTCTAAGCAATTTCTAGTCTTACAGAGAGTTGCCTACAACATTGAGAGGTGAGGGAATTGGCCCAGATCATAACTATTTGTTGTCAAAGGTGGGACTTGAACCCGGGTCTTCCTGGATCTCAGGCCAACACTCAAGGCAATACACTGCACCCCAATAACACAATTAAATTCTATTCAATGGGACATAGCTATCTCATTTTCAGCCTAACATGAAATTATATAAAATCTTTCTTGCCAGCTAAAGAATTCTTCAAATTTGAATTGTTGTTGCCCAGACATTCAGTGGTATCCAACTCTTCATGACCCTGTGGACCACAGCATGCCAATACTCTCCACAGGGTTTTCTTGGCAAAGATACTGAGGTGATGTGCAATTTCCTTCTCCAGTGGATTAAGGCAAACCGAGGTTAAGTGACTTGTCCAGGGTCACACAGCTAGTAAGTGTCTGAGCCCAAATCTGAACTCAGGTCTTCCTGACTCCAGGCCCAGTGCTCTATCTGCTAAGCCATCTAAAAGCCCCAAAACTTGAACACACATAATGGATTAAAATATGTAGCTCCTCCTTGCTCTACTGCATGAGGAGGAGCCAATCATCTCTTTAGAAGAGTCAGATGCTCACTAATAATCTCTGCTAATCAATTTTAAGGATCAAGCAAAGGCTGAAGTGCATGGATCATTAAAAAAAAAGAAAGAGAAGCAGGAGCGAAGTGAGAGAAAGGGAATGTATGAGAAAGTAGAGAGAAAAAGAGAGAGGAAGGAAGGAAGGAAGGAGAGAGGGAAGGGAGAAAGGGAAAGGAGGAAATGAAAAAAGAAACAAAATGATCCTTTTTTTCAAAAAAGTCATGAAGACTAAGAACACATTAAAGAAAAATCACCTATATATAATGACTTCTATTTCCAAAAAGATTTATGTGATTGAACACATTATAATATTAATAGTACCCAATCAGATTCTAAGAAGGAAAGATTCAGGGTCTATAAAACTTTAGTAATTTACCTGTTGAATTAGAGAGAGGGAGAGAATTATCTTTTTCACCTTCTACACAAGGCACAGTGGGTACAATCATCCTTAACAAATGACCAAAAGAGGAGCATCTTCCTAGAAATGACAAGAAATTTTATGGTTCCTAGCACCTAAATATAGATTCCCCTTCTTGCTCATTCTGAAAAGATGCTGATTTACTGCCATACTTTTCACATGCTAGTTAAAAAGCTCCATTCAAATAAATCATTCTGACTATGTTTTAAATTAAGGTTAAGTTAACCCTGTACTGAAAACTGGCTCTTATCCAGAGAGGGAAAATGTTCATACAACATGAAGAGGATTCTCAGGTATTTGGCTGTTATGTGTGATTCCTAAAATCCTTGTATAGAAAACATCCATAGGGCTGTTTCATGACAAAGTAATGTCCCCTATACAGCCTATCATGTGGTCTGCCACTTAAAAAATGTTGAAAACCCAAGTTCCCGTACCAACTTTTTAGAAGTATGTCATGTATTTTTCTGGCAATCATATGTAATCGGGATTGGAGAGAAAACCCAATACTAAACAAATTAAATAGGATTCAGAGCTATTTCTACTCTTTAAGAAAAACTAAACAGCCCAACACTTGCATCTCCTGTCTCTTTTCTTCCCTCCCTAAACCCCAAATCTTCTATCAGGGAAAAATGTCAGCCGAAGATAAAAGAGACAAAGAATAAAAATTCAGCCAAATGGGATCTTTTTTCTTCCCAAAATCATGGTCATTAGAGAACAAGGGTTTAGTAGGTTAATGCTCTGTTAACGTTATAATGATATTTTCAGACCAGATGTATTATTGCTACTGGAGACTCTGGAATATGAATCATAACACAAAGCAATTATTACTGAATTACTATTAGACACACTACTGAAAGAGAATGCCTCATTAACCAGCTCTGATCTCCATTAGGAAACTCATCATTATACTGGTGCTTATATATGAAATAGCTCAGAACTCAAAGCCTTTACAACCTATTTTCCCTTAATTGACCAAAGGGCTTCTGCAACCTGGTAGACTGATAGTAAAAAAAAAAAAAAAAAAAAAGCTCAAACTCAAAATTAACCCAGCTCCAACCCAAGGTCTGTGGATTTGTCCTCAAAATATATACTTCTCAGCTATATAGTACTTCCTCCTCCACTGTGGCCAAAAGAAAATACAATTAGGACTAATGAAAAATAATCCAGATTATATGAAATCAACTCAAGAGCACATGTATTTTGGATTATTTTAGAGAGTTGTATTCCACACATATTGTGCCCTAGTACCCCTCTAAAAAGATGGGGGAAGAGAGCATTTTTTATAATTTTTATCATCGTTACTAGCAAATGGTTCCCACTTGGGCCAACCTGGAAATGTAGTAAGGAAGCTTTCAGTGACAATATCAATCTGTTTATCAATTTTACACTGATGTAAGCAGCATCATAGGTACATCTCTTCATCCTTCCTTCTTTCCTAAAAGTTGAGAGCCAAACCTAGGGTTGCCAGATAGTCTCCATATATTAGCAAAGAAGATTAAGCAAGCTGTAGCTGCAGAGCAATTGAATGAAGCCACTATCTTCGATGAGATGGAATGTGGATTCTGTTTTGGCTCCAAAGGAGGTTCCTGCAAAGTTTTGTACCATATTACTACAAAACCCTACAAGTAACAGGCAGCTCATTTCAAAATAACATTTGTACATTGCAAAGGAGGTGGCTATATTAAGCTCTATTTTGATATATATCTGTTTTCATCTTTAAGTTAGAGAAGCTGAAAGAATATGTACACAAAAGTTATATAACCTGAACCATAAGTCTAAAGAGTAAAAATTACTAGAAGTAGGTTACCTGAGTTATTTTTCTGACAATTTTTTTTTAAGTTTTGACTTAACTCTTGGCAACAATTGTACAAATTCTTAAGTTATTTTTGGAAATCATATTTCGGCAACGTGAAAAGACTAATAACTGCATTTTTTTAAGCTTTGAAGAGATGAATGCATTCTACAACCTCTATTCATACCAAGACTTTGTGTAAATGAAATTCCATGTATTGAGAAGAAAAGTATTCTCCATTGATTCTCCAGTTTAAATTCTCACCAAGAATATAGGAAAGTTCCTCTTAAATAAAAGTCCAATACCCTTGCTTTCAAATCCTTCTAATTTTTAAAAAGAATATGCACTTAAACTCTGAAAGATAGTACTAGTTTATCCTACCATGGAAACTATCTAAAACTGTTTACTCATTTTAAAATACCTGCAGAAAGGCACAAGCATACTTAACAAATCTGTAGGAGTTTAGAAAGAGATGAAAAGTCTCATCTTAAACTTTAATTCACTCACCACAAGAATAGAGCTACTGCCAATCCTGATTCTCATCAAGGAATAATCAGTAACAGTTAACCAAGTAACAGTTGACAGTAACAGTTTGCCAAGTGATAAAAATAAAAAAAAAACCAGCACAGGAAATGGGACTCCTTTATTCTAGAGACTCATACTTTAAAAGGCCTGGAATAATAACAAACAAGATTTGTTTTCTGTCCTAGGGTTTCTGTTGCTTTCTCAGAATGAATGTAGGGATCATGTTTTTCATCTTTGATTTGCCAACACTTGTTTTTGTTGCGGAATCATGTCCAACTCTTCATAACCCCATTTGGTGTTTTCTTGACAAAGACATGGAGTGGTTTGCCATTTCCTTCTCCAGCTCATTTTACAGATGAGGAAACTGAGGCAAATGGGGCTAAGTGACTTTCCCAGGGAAACACAACTAGTGAGTATCTGAGGCCACATTTGAACTGAGGAAGATGAGTCTTCCTGATTCCAAGCCCAGGGCTCTATCCACTGTGCCACATACCTTCTCCCCCATCCCCCGCCCAGTGGCTAAATTTGCATGACTCATAATTCCTGAGTTTTCAAAATAAATATTGATAGTCAAGGGGAGTATTACAATTATTAGTTATACATTCTCATGACCAGACCAATTCAGATATTGATGTTGTGAGAAAATTCACCCTCTGATGTCAAGACATTCATTTACACCAACTTAATCTGGAGATCCCAATGAAACTTACATCATTAAAAAGTTATTAAAAACTTAGATCACTAATGAAATGGTCAAAACTAGGAATGGCTTCCAAAAACAATAAAAACCAAAAATAATTCAATGGGCCTGGTTTCCAAATAGCATATTTTCCCTATTATCACAGGCAAATTTTAAACTTCCCACAGAACTGTATGTTTATGAAAACTTGAAAGTATCAAAATACATATTAAAAAAGAGCACCCCCAATTAACTGATGCTGAAACTCAGGTATTTGGTAAGTCTTATCTGCTGAAAAGTAAACTGAATTTATAGCCAAGATTCCTAAGTGGCTTTGGCCAAATAATTTTTACTTCTACACCTAAGTTTCTTCATTTTTTTAAAAACAGGGTTTTCACCCACCGGAGTGATGATGGTATGAGCCCAAGCCAGCTTCCAAAGTTTAATGTAACTCTCCTGCAAAATCTTCTCTATATGAGGCCATGTCTCACCAAACGAGGTGATGAACCACACAGCCCATCCATGGAATGTTATCCCTGCTACATATTCTGTAAGGCTACATACACCCAAAAATACATGATGGCCATGATTGTCAAGGCTGCAGATTTTTGGACTCATCTCACAGTAATTCCAAACCTTCTATTCATCCCTAATTGATTCCCTATTTCACTCCAGAAAAAAAGATTTTACAAACCTTCTCTTTTCTCCTCAAGCCATCCACATCTCTTCTTCTCATCTTTATTTCAGTTAAGGATTTTTCCTTCTACATTACTGAGAAATTTGAGGCTGCACATTCTACTGTGACTTCCCTCTTCTCTCATTCACACCACTGCTATCCTGCACTTTGTCCTCCTCTCCACTCTCTGACAATGAAGTATCCTTTTTCCTTGCCCTTGACCCCACCACCTTCTGACTTAGCCAGTCTGCAACCTCAACCATCTCTCCCCTCAAATATTCAAACATTCCTTATCTGTTGGTTCCTTCCCTGTCTTCAAATATGTCCAACACTCAGCCATCCTTAAAGACCTTCACTAGATCTTACCATCCCCTCAAGCTATCATATAAACTCCTTGAAGTCAGAGACTGCTTCAATTTTGTCTACGTATCTCCAGTGCCTTAGCATAGTGACTGACACATAGAACTTAGTACAATGATTAATATACATAGATAAATTCTGTTCAACTTGCCAAACTAAATAAACCTGCTTTATAATATTTACTCAGGTCACCAATCTTACATGTCAATACAAAAATCCTTCTAACTGTTCCTACAACAGTTGGTTACTAGGTGGTGGATTTTTTTTTTGTTTCTTTGTTTTTGCCAAAGCAAAGTATAAAACTACTAGGCATCAAGGCATTCTACTTGACCTTTGCAGCAGGTATACTCACACTAGTAAAATCATGGACTTTAAAAAGCACTGAGGTAATAGAACCATAGTTCTCTTCCTCCATATTCACTTGTTACTATTTTAGTCTTCAAAAAGATACTGCATAGTCACAAGATGTTAACTTTATCATTGAAAACCTTTAAAACAGATACTTCTGATTGGATGAAACTCTCACTTAGAATCAATATTCTTTACTTCCTAGAGTAAAAATTCAAAGAAAATGGGGAAAGTTATTTCAGTCCTAAAACTGGAGTGGAAAAATCATAAAGTGACAGCAAATATCACATTTTACCTTACCATACCTTTATCAATCACAAGTATTACTTACAAGTTGAGGCAGTAGATGGTACAGTAGATAGTGCTGGACTGGAGTCAGGAAAACCTGAGATTCAAAGCCCAACTTAGACACTTGCTAGCTGTGTAATCCTAGGCAAGTTACTTAACCTCCATCTGACTCATTTTCCTCAACTATAAAGCAGGAATAATGATAGTACCTATTTCCCAAGGTAGTTGTGAAGATCAAATAAGATAATATTTGTAAAGTGCTTTGCAAACCTTAAAATGCTAACTGTTGTTATTATTAGTATTATTACCCTCCTCACATATAACTGAATAAGTATGTTTAAGACTGTTCTTCAGAGTAATTGGAGAAGCAGTAAAATGGGGTATATTGTTCCAGGGTTTTTTAGATACTGACTTTACTATAACAAATTATGTCAATAATGCAGCTGGTGCATTGAAACCAGCTTCTAAGGCAGAATTCAGTTATCATTTACCTGCATCAAACTTTGCAACAATTATTAAATAATAATGCTATCCTATACCATCAGTTGGGTAGCTACGTGGCACAGTGGATAGAGGGCTAGGGCTGGACTTAAGATTCATCTTCCTGAGTTCAAATCTGGTCTCAGACACTTACCAACTGTGTAATCCTGGGCAAGTCACTTAACCCTGCTTGCCTCAGTTTCCTCATCTATAAAATGAGCTGGAGAAGTAAATGTCAAACCACTCCAATATCTTTCCCAAGAAAATCCCAAATGGGATCACGAAGAGTTGAACATGACTGAAACAACTAAACAACAATATACTATCAGCAATGATAGGCTTATAGATCTCGTATTTAAAATTTAAAAAAAAAAGCAGTCTTGAAAAAGAAGAAAAAGATAAAGCAAAAAAAAAAGATAAATCTAAGAACCTTATACTATTTTCACAATCCTCTTTAATTTTAGAGATTAAGAATCAAGTAATTTATTGCCACAGTCAATGAGCCTTAATTGAATGGTTTCATTTGAAGATTGCTCTGAAAGAAGAAAAAGTTGAGAATTAGAACAGAGAAAAAAATTAATGAGTTTATTTGGAGCCTCTTAAGGAACACTCAACTCTTTACCCAATTGTAAAACAAGTCAACTACCCTTTCCATGTGACAAAGAACTATAACATAAATAGACTATATGGTATAAAATGCTAATGAATAGTTTATACAGGGCACCCCCAAAAGTCTTAATGCCATTTACACTTCAACTGCACTAAGACTTTTGGAACACTAAGTTCTCAATCAGTCAATACACCACTTTCTTGAACTCATTCAAACCATTTGATTGTCATTATATAAACCCAACCTTTACACATTTTTTTAAGGTAACAGTCATTCTGAAAGAAAGAAAGAGAAAGAGACAGAAGGAGACAGAGATAGAGAGAGAGGGAGGGATGGAGTCAGTCCTCTCCAGGAGCTTACATTCTTTTTTTTTTCACATTTTTTTTCTTTTTTAGGCAATTGGGATTAAGTGACTTGCCCAGGGTCACATAGCTAGTAAGTGTCAAGTGTTTGGTCTGAGTCTGGATTTGAACTCAGGTCCTCCTGACTTCAGGGCCGGTGCTCTATCCACTGCGCCACCTAACTGCCCCCTATAGAGCTTACATTCTAATGGAAGAAAACAACAGGTAAAAGGAAGCTAAAGGGGGTTGTGAGGTGGTGGGTGGGAATGTACTCAGGACACGATGAAGTCTAGACTACAGCCTGGTGCAATGAGAAGGAGAGAGGTAGCACACATGTGGAAATTTTTTTCAGCAGTATCAAATCAAATTTCATTTTCTACTATTTTGCATAAAATTCTCAGAGTTTATTTTGAAACTGTTGCAATGCAAGAAAAACAAAATGGTCCTAAATTTCACAATTTTGATGAGCTCACATTTCTTGTCAGAATGAAAAGTAATGCTTAAAATGAAGCAATATAGTCTATTTAATCAGCAAATTCACGTGCTCCAATACAAACATTTGATTTCTTCTATATCAGACATACACTGTATATTACTAAATTAAATAAAGTACTTCACATATAATTTTTAACAGCATAGATATATCTGTGTGCATGTGTAGAGAAGGCACTTAAAAATGGAAACTGAATCATTACCAAACCTTCTTCAGTATTAGTCAACTTCTCAAAATTACAATAATGATAGGCAGCAGAAGACCAGATAGAGATGCTTAACCTCTCAGCCTCAGTTTCCTCATCTGTAAAATGAGGACAAAAATAGTAACAATCTTCACAGGACTGTTGTGAGGATCAAATGTAAATGCTTTACAAAACTTAAAAGTGCTAAATAAATGATGGCTATGATTATTACATTGATTATTCTTGGATATTCATTTCTACACATGGGGTACTGATTTAAATTTGGGACTACAAATGGTTAAGTAACTGCCCATTGTCATATTCCTGCTCTACGCAGTGTGGTTTATCCAGCTAGATCAGTGCCTGATGAGGGCTCTGTTCTGTTGTTTGTAGATGATCTGTAGCTGTGATATGTGCACATTCCATAAATTCCCACAAATAAACCTGTCACTTAAACAAGGAATGAGTCAAGCTATGAGTTTCCCAGAAAAAGAAATAAACTAATACATTTCAATCATGTTCCTGCAGCCATAATAAAGAGTAGTCTAACCCAAAATACAAAACCCTTTTTCAGAGAGCAGGGATGCTATGCAGAAGAAGGGTGAGATTTCTTCTGCTAACCTCAATGCACAGACTCGAGGCTGAGTCAGTCTCGATGTAAAGAAAAGCTCCCTAACAATTTGGTTCAAAGTGAGAAAGATATCCTTGAGATATATTAGGTTCCCTCTCATCAGAGAACACCCATGGAAGGCTAGGTGACCAGTTGCTGGGGATTCTTAGAGAAAGGCTTTTCAGGCAGACAGATGTTGAAATAGATTGCCTCTAATATATTGTGATTCTGAGATCAGGACACAGTATCGGCTATATTTTACTCTTGCTGCGCAACCTGCTTTTAAATTTCCCACAAACTCTTGCTATTTTAATAAGTAGACCCTTTTGGAGAAGGATCTTAGGGACACCACTTGGTACCGGATTTCACAGGGTCTACAGTCCTACTGCAGCATCTATAATGCTGAACTGGGAGTCAACAAGAGATCCGAGTTCAAATCCCATCTTGAGTATTTATATGCATGACCATGAGTAAGTCACTGAAGCCTCTTGAGTCTCAGTTTCCTCACTGGTATAAGGGGGATGATAATAGCACTTATCTCATATTGTTGTAATAATAATGATAGCAACAACAAGAACAATTACAGCTAGCATTCATACACTATATACCAAGCATTGTGCTAAGTGCTTTACAAATATTAGCACATTTGATCCTCATGATAACCCTGGGATGTAGGTGCTATAATTAGTCCCATTTTATAATTGAGGAAACTTGAGGCAGACAGAAGTTAAATGACTTGCCCAGGGTCACATAGCTAGTAAGCGTCTGAAACAGATTTGACTCAGGGCTTTCTGACTCCAGTCCTAGATCTATCCACTTTATTCACTGTGCTACCTAGTTACCTTAAATATCATTTAGTAACCTATACTTCATTTTAAAGATGAGGAAAATGAGGCCCAGAAAGATGAAGTTACTTGCCGAAGGTCACAGAAGCAATGAGAGACTGAATTTGAACCCACATCCTTTGATCTGAATCTAGAGATTAAGTTGTTCCTTCAATGGCTCTGTCACCTAATGGTATGGATATTTCCTCTACTAGTACAGATTCCAACATTTCTATTTGTTCTCGTCTTATGTACTTCTTGCCCACTCATGTCTTTGAACAAATCCTCCTCATCTATAAAGCAGAAATAATACTACTTATAACACTTACTTCACAGGGTTGTGAAGCTCAAATGAGATAATATATGTAAAGCAGTTCGCAAATTAATGTGTTTGTGTAGGGAGGGAGGAGGGAAGGAAGAAGGGAGAGAGTGAAAGAAGGAGAGAGGGATAGACAGACAGACAGATATGCCAGGTTCTATAATTATTGTTAGAGGACTTGCACAGCATGGCAGAGGTCTTCGTTTACTCATTTTAGAGTTCACGTTTATCAATGAAGCAGCATTCAGCTATACACCTGCCCTCACTTTCATAAAGTAACTAGCCACTTCCTTTTCAGAGAGTACATATACTAAATTACATCTTCTACATTGCTTTTCATTCAACAATCATTGTTAGTACTTGGATCTACCATTTGTCTTTCCATTGCCCTTTGGGTCACTCAAAATAGTTATTGTCCTGAAATTATGATATTCTACAAGCTGTAGTCACACAGCATTACATGTAGTTCTGGTGTTAAAAATATGGAGGTTCTTTCTTATAAAATAGAGCTAACACTAACAAACTGATGGTGGTGCTCTCGATTGGTTCAACCATTTTGGAAGCAAATTGGAACTATGTCAAGAAGTGATTAAAATCTCTGTACCTTTTGACCCAGAGATTCCACTGCCAATAACAAAAAGAAACATCCCATATACATTAAAATATTTATAACAGAACTTTTTGTTTTCATGAAGAATTGGAAACAAAGCTATTGATTGAGGAATGGCTAAACAAGCAATATTATGAATTTGTCATAATAAGGGATAAACATGATGCGTACAATACAGAGAAGCATGGGAAGATATGAATTGATACAAAGTGAAGTAAGTAAAAAAGGCAAAAAATATGTTGATGACTACAACAATGGAAATGGAAATAAGGAAAACAAAACAATCAAAACTGAATTTCATGATATGGCCAAGCTTGACCCTACCCAGACTTACAACCTGCTCTCCAACTACTATTCCTCACTCCAATCTTACTTTCAACCTGGAACTTTAGGTCCCACCCCGGTAACTTGTACTTATGATTGGTGAGACTTTTCCTTTACTCATCCAATCCAGACATGGGGGAGCCTCTGGCCACCTTCATACCCTGCCACTTTGCACCTCTACATCAGAAAATAATAAAAAAAAAATCATCACTACCATTCCTGGAGAAGATATCTACCACTAACCCTCTCTGTGACTTCCTTGACCAAAGTACCTTTTTTGTTGTTGTTGTTCTTGATATTCCCAGCAGTTAGTTCAGTGCTTGGCATGCAGTAAACACTTAATAAATGTTTATTTATTATTTATTTATTCATTCATAAATTTATTCATTTGTAAATTCATTAATTCAAATTTTACAGAATCATCCTTGCTTTGCTGGCATAGCCTTCAAGAACATTTGGTGAATTCCACATGAGGATAAGACATCAAAGCAGGACTTCTGTGAATCTAAAAATAGAAATATACAGCACCCCTTCATTTTACAGATGAAAGAGCTAAGTCCCAGCAAAATTAAGTGAATTGCCCAAGGCCTAATTCATGAGTGACAGAGTTGTACCTTGAATCTAGGTCCTCTTAACTCCAAACTCAAAATGCTTTCCGCTGGACCCATTTGGTATACTTTAAAAGAAGAAAGGAGGGCAGGTAGGGTCTACTTGGCACAAGTTTGAAACTCCATAGCACATCTATATTTGAAATTAAGTAAATAATGCTACATTGTTCAATTCATAATTAGCAATTTTTATTAAGTGACAGTCCATTTTAAAATGACCACTTTTCCCACAATATCTGTGTGAACCAAATTACATTGCAAATATCATATTATTAGAGATTAAAGCTTTTTTCCAGAGAAGAGGATGTTCAATTCTTTGGTATAAGCTAAGAACCATGCCATTTAGAGAAGCCTGCCTCTCAAAATCCAAACCTTCTATTAAAAATATAGGGATTACATTCAAATAATGCTTTATTTTTGAGCTGTCAAATGATTTAGCTTGCATTATTGACTTCTCTGAACCTTTTCACAAAGCTTTATTGTACTTCTGTGTAGGTTGCCTTCTAATAAATACATCAAGCATAACTGGTATTTCTTATTATGCAGCCATCCCAATTATACAGCTCTCCAATAATATAGCTCTTCAGAGCTCAATTGACTATAACTTGTAATAAGGAAATAGCATAGGTATATCTCTGCTCTAAAAAAATCCAACTAATGTCAACATTAACCTGCTAAGCTCTTAATTTCTAACCATTCAAAGAAACAACAAAAAAGGTATGGTACTCACACACTTAAGAATGTTGTCAATAATTACTTGTTCTGAAAGGCACTAACAATGTTGAAAATTTCCATTTCTTATTTTCTAGAATGAGGGTGCAGGTCGGTGGTACAGTGGATAGTGTGCCGGGTCTGGAGACAGGAAGGCTCATCTTCCTGAGTTCAAATCTACCCTCAGACACTTCTGGTGTGATCCTGGGAAAGTCACTTAGCCCTGTTTGCCTCAGTTTCCTCATCTATAAAATGAGCTAGAGAAGGAAATGGCAAACCACTCCAGTATCTTTGCCAAGAAAACCCCAAATGGTGTTATGAAGAGTTGGACACAACTGAAATGACTCAACAATAAACAACGGCAATCACAAGAATAAGCCAGCCAAAGGGGACAGTCTCCCCTGAAAATTTTAGGTAAAAATACACTTACATATTTTTACATATGAATTTTTGTTCTCAAAATTCAAAGTGCTTGGCAGACAAGACTCTACTCACTGGAAAGCAATAAATCATCAACTAATATCATCTTACATTTTATAAGTGAGGAAACTGAAATGGGAAGACATTGTTTAGCTTTTTTGATGTAATACTACAAATAAGTGGCAAACTGGAGAATAAAATCTGGGTCCCAAGTGTCAGACCACGGTTCTAACCACAGTATATTACATCTCTTTTCAGCCAAGGTTGTGATGCAGAAACATCATTGGTTTTGGCACAGCAGAAACTGTACTCAATTTAGGGTCTTCAGAGCTGAATTTGCTCCCAGACCCTGTCTCTGCCACTTACTACACATGTGACCTTGGGCAAGTCATGAAGGTGTTGAACTAGGTGATCTCTATGGCCACTTCCATCTCTAAATCCATTGTCCTATGACCTAACAACAAAATAAAGATCTTAGTGAGAATATTTTATAAGCCTTCCCCTCACCCACACTCCAGCAGGAGGACCAATTGCTATAATATGCAAACAGGGTATGGAAGATTAGTGGCCCATTTTTTGAAACAGAGAAATCTATCTAGCATTGGATCACCCTCCTTCCAGGATGTTCAGATTAGTTTTAAAATAACTCAGGGGGAAAGGGGAAGGGAGAGAACAGTCATTCATTAAGCTACATGCCAGGCATTGCCAAGTGCTTTATGAATATCTCATCTGATATTCATATCAAGCCTGGAAGGTGGGTGTTGGACCAGATTGGCCTACAGGGTCAATTAGAGATGGGGGCAAAAGCCCAAAGGTGATGGATATTTGTCCATGTGGATATACTACTTTGCTCACTCCAAAATATCTATTTTCATGCAAGTTTTAAATATGAAAACAAAAAAGATCTCATTGATTAACAACTGAAATGCAAATCAAAAGGAATTCATTTGGCAGTGTCCATTACAAATTAAATCCCATGTATATTATTTTAAAATACTACTACAATAAAAATCTCTCATAAATAAAAAAAGCCCCAGCATATAATCTACTTGTATATTCCTAACAGTATTCAATTAAACACAATATGAATAGCCATAAACAGAAAACTGGACAATCCCTTTAGAGTTTTTTCTTTTGTTTTGTTCTAAGGATTTGACTTGTATCTAATATTCCCACTGTCTATCCTCAGGAGATTAAGGAAAAAACACAAGGCAGTGCTCAAAGGCTTAATTCATCACTGTTTTAGAAATTTTGTAATTCATTCAGTATTAATTTATGCAACTGATAGTGCTAATGAACACTAAACAAAACTTAGGGGGGGAAAAAAAAACAAAACAGAACATGTCTTCCCTCTCCATGGCCTTTTCCTTCTAAGAAGCCTCCCTCCCTTTCTCAAATCGTCCTCCAATCCAACTTCCTGCAGGAATTCTCAACAAAACAGACAGTCATAAAGAGCCCGACCTCCCCCCAACTTTTTTCACTAAAGTAGAATAAGGAGAGAAAAAAAGAAAAGCAAAAACAAGAAGACCAAGTGAATAAATATATGTGATTCAGACATAGCAATGACATAAATTATCTCTCTGTGTACTTAACTGAAACTCATACACAATGGCTATACAATAACTAGTAAAATAGCAATATTACCCAGGAGAAATATAAAATATGATTAAATACTTTATAATATTTAAGTATATGTAAATAAAATAAACTGCATTTTTACATGATACATTGAACATTTAGATATCAACTAAGATACCAAAGTAAAATAAATTATGCACTGAATGACAGATAGATAGATAGATAGATAGACAGATAGATAGATATCTCAAATCATCTCCATTATAATGAGGATTGAACTGATTTCTGAATTCGCTAACATGATTACAAGTGATAGAGGCAGCTAGTAGACAGAGCACTGGTACTGGAGGCAGGAAAACTCAAGTTTGAATCAGGCCTTAAACACTTAGCCAAATGACCCTGGGCAAGTCAGTTAATCTTTTTCTGCCACAGTTTCCCCATCTATAAACTGGGAATAACAACAGTTTACCAATCCTGCCACCAATGGTGGTAGTGAGGATAAAACAACGTTCATAAAATAAAGTTTGCAAAACTTAAAGCATTATATAAATGCTAGTGATTCTTAGTCTTATTATTATTGTGATGGAGGTCAAATAGCACTTCTTTTCTGTTTGTTTCTTGATTTATTTCTATTATTTATATGAAATATTCCATGTGCAATGCCTATTAAGGTAGAAATATGTGTCTTTAGCCAGGAAAAAGTGTAACATGGGAGGTCTAAATGGGAATGAACCATAATGCCATAGAACCACAATATGCCTCAGTGAAATCAAAACTGCCTTTCCTCTGAGCCGATATACTCATTATCACAGCAAACATGCTAAAAGTTAAGTTATTGTTTGAAAAGCTTTGGCAGCACAAAGTAAAATATAAATGTCTAAAAACAGAGATATTTATACTAAAAAAATGAAGTAATTCTTCATTTAAATTTATCATCTTTGTACAAAGTGGCAGTAATATTGATGCCACTGAAAGTCAAGTTTATATAAAGTATATATCACAATCTTCAGAACAGCCTTTATTTTATGTCAGGTCATTACATCAGTAAAAGTTACCCAAAATAAGCCTATTTGATCTCAGTATTTTAGACAACAAATGGAACAATTTCTCTCAATGTCACACTAGCTTTGAAAAACGCAGGTTCTAATAGCCTATGTTTTCAAGAAAGCTGTATGCTTCATCATAAAAATGTCTAAAAGCTTACAAATACAATTTATCTTTATAGTATTTGAGGTGTCATCTGCTATTTTTATTAATCTAATAATCTCAGTATACTAGCTATAGCATTTTCTATATATTAATATAAGTGCTCTTCACTATATCTTTGATGATTTAAAAATGCATTGTGCTTTGATGCATTCAAGTCAATTTAATTCAAAAAAAAAAAAACCATTCCTTAAAAGCCAAATCTATGTGAAGCATTGTGAGAAGCACAAAGTTTAAATGATATACAGTCCTTGCCATCCATGGAATATATAATCAACTAAGAGGATATAGCTCTCACAAATAGCTTTAATGTATGAAGAGTATACAGGAGAGGTGCAAACAAAATGCTTTCTAAGTTTCCATGTGGAATAGGCTCACCTATAAGATCATAATAAAAGTATCATAACTGCCTCCTAACTGCCCCCCCCATTTTTCTATTTGGTAGAATATAGGAAAATAAAGTAGTAGGTTATTTTGACAAAAGACAAGAAGATTAAGTCAATGTTGGAGGGCTTGTGGGAAGACAGGCACATTAGTGCATTGTTCATAGAACTATGAATCAGTACAACCATTATGGAAAACCATTTTAAATTATACAAAGTGATTAAAATGTCTATACCTTTTGACACAGAGATTCTGCAACTCGGTACATATTCCAAGGAGGTCGTTGATAAGAAGAAAGCTTCCATATACACAGAAATATCATAGCACATTTTTGTAGTAGTAAATAACCATACACAGAATAGATCTCCATCAATTGGGGAATGGCCAAAAGAAATGTGGTACATAAATGTAATGGAATCACAGACTTACATGAACTGACACAATCTGAAGTAAGTTGAGTCAAGACAACTATATATAATCATTACAAGAATGGAAATGGATAGTACAAAAGCCGCAAAGCAATCAAGAGAGAATGTCATAAAATTATAACGAACAAACACAGCCCCAAAGATGAGATATATGAAACTACTCCACTCATTTGCAGAGGTGGGAGGTCAATATGAAACATGACGAATATTTTCAGACTTTTTCTGTATATTGATCAGTTTGGGTGATGTTTTTCTCTTCTTTTCTTTATATTATTTACAAAAATTTTATTATATGGCATGGCTCCCCGGAAGAGGCATATTAAGAGAAATGTTGGTGATGCAAAAAGAAAAGATATTAACAAAAGTTACTTCTAAAAAGAGATGTAAATTATTTTAACAGTGTACAGCTAAAAGGGAAATTTTCTAAAGTGATTTTAGGTCCATTTGTCCTGTATGTCCATAAAAGGCATATACCTATACAGGAAACTGATGGTTGGATCTAGCTTGCCTTCATGAACATAGTTGGCTATGCCAGTGACTAATGCAGAGCTCTGCCTGCATCAGTCCAGCAAATTGCAGTTAGTAGCAGCTACTATGTGACTAATGTGGCACCTTATGACAGTGCGTGCTAGGCACTGGGCTAAGCACTGTGGATACAAAGAAAAAGCAAAAAGCAGCCCCTGTTCTCAGAGAGGTTACATTCTAATGGGAGAATTTTAAGTATGAGAGCTATGTTTATTGAATGAATAATGAATGTTGAATACATCAAACCTTCAAGAGGATTACTGAATACAACTAGAATTGTCCCAATGGAGAATTTATTCTTTAAGGATACTGTTTTACATATAATTATTCCGAATTATTCTATGTGTCTGCGTTAAGGACATAATGTGAGGGAAGAGAGAGGGTGGAACCTGATAGTGCTTTAGATCCACTAGGAAATAAATATACTGCTTAGGTTTTGCAGTCATGAGTCTATACTTTGGTGGAATACCTTAAATCTATCTGAACTGGAGTCCTCACTGCCACAGGCCACCTGTCTGTGGTAGTTTTATATAAACCACAGGAATTCCTATCAAATGTTAAACCATGGTTTCAAAGACACTGTTTTCTTGGGAAAGCTCTTAAACAGAAGTTCAGAAGAGAGAGAAACGGGGAAAGATTGCCTTCCCGGAAGGATTTCTGGGCATACCAGGCAAAAGGACTAGAATGAAGAAATGGGATAGCCCTGAAAAGAAGAATAGAGCATTTGGTCACCCGAGCCCTCAAAGCAGTTCACACAAAGGATGTGATGTTAAAAATAGAATAAACATTCACAGTGAGATGAAATCTACACATAGAGTAAAAATTAATGGCATCCCTGCACTAAAATGCCATAAAAGAGCTATATATACAAGAAAGGGACACACACGCAGCAAGGTAGGACCATATGGGACAAACTCATTTTTTCAAAAACTTTCCAGTTTGCCGTTTTCCTGCAACTTTCAAGGTTCTTGACTATGAAGTACAGTAGGAAGGGGTGGAGAAGATTCTTTCCTTCATTTTCCCCAATTTATCTCTAAGGCCCCAGTACCTACCTAGTTATCTCTGCCTGAAATGTGTGTGTATATGTTTATACATATATTTCTTATGTACAAATTTGACCATGGCTACTTCTCAGCTTAAAGACTTTCAGTGATGACCTGCCCAAGTAGTTTATAAAATCTGTAACTCATTTGTTATTGATTTGTAAAACTGACATTAATGACACTGCATAAACTGGTATGCAATCATCTGCCAAGTCGTCCTTATTCCACATCTATACTGTCTCTCATATCTCTTCCTTATCTGTTTTCACTTTCATTAACCCTAGCACCACATGTCCACAGTGTCAACTGAGTCACTTAGTAATTAGCATTTGCTCCTTCTTAAAAATTACATAGACTTTATATTTACTTGCTTGTATACAAATTATACAATGTAAGCTCCTTGAAGGCAGAGGATGGTTCAATTTTGTCTTTGTCTACTCAAACCCAGCATGGTACTTTATGTCTAGGACATGCTTGATAAGTGTTTGTTGAATTGAATAGCCTCACTGCATGAATGACTTCTACCCAGCTATCCATCTTTAATTTTTCTTCTAGTCCATGGCCTGAGAATGTCATCCATTACGTTCATATACTCTTTGATCCACAATACCACTTCTAGGTCTGTATCCCAAAGAGATCATAAAAATGGGAAAAAGACCCACATGTACAAAAATATTTATAGCAGCTCTTTTTGTGGTGACAAAGAATTGGAAATTGAGGGGATATCTATCAATTTGGGAATGGCTGAATAAGTTATGGTATATGAATGTAATGGAATACTACTGTGCTATCAGAAATGATGAGCAGACAAAATTCAAAAAAAAAACTTGGAAAGACTTACATGAACTGATGCAGAGTGAAATTAGCAGAACCAGGAGAACATTGTACATAGTAACAGCCACATTATGGGATGACTGACTTTGATAGATTTGGCTCTTCACAGCCAGGCAAGAATTTAAGACAACTACAAAAAATTCATGATGGAAATTGCTATCCACACCCAGAGAAAGAAATATGGAGTCTGAATGCAGATGGAAGCATACTATTTGCTCTACTTTTCCTTTGTTGTTTTGTTTCATTGCTTTGTTCTCATGGTTCCTCCCATTAGTTCTAATTGTTCTTTACATCATGACTAATGGGAAAATATGCTTAACATGAATGTATTTGTAGAACCTATATCGGATTGTATGCTGTCTCGGGGTGGGGGTGAGGGTAAAAAATGGGAAGGGGAGAAAATTTAAAACTCAAAATCTTATGGAAGTGAATGTTGAAAACTTAAAAATAAATAAATTTACATTTTAAAAAAAGTTTTGTTTTATGGGTTTTTAATTTTCCAATAAAGGAGAATGGAGAGACAAATAATTGGAAAAAAATAAATTTAATAACATTTTAAAAAATAATCCCAAAGTTTTGAATATGGAAAGCTAGGTGCCACAGGAAAATATAGTGAAGTTGAAAGAAACAGATTTAGGCCAAAGTAAATAAACTCTGCTTGGGACATCATAAGTTTGAAGTAATGGTGGTAATGTTTAGGTGGAGAAACAGGGTTGGATTTCAGGGGAAAAAAAGTGATTCAGAATGGATCAATAGATTTAGGAGTTAGAAAGTGATAGTTGAAGCCATGGAAGTGAATATTACTAAAGAATACAGAATAAAGCAACAAGAAAAAGGGTCACAATAATAACTTAAAAAACACCCAAATTAAAAGTCAAGAAGAGAGAACCAGTGACAGAGAAGCAGAAATTAAAGCTGTATGAACAGAATCAACATAGTGTTGTTCCTTTTAAGCCACAAGAAGAGAAAGTAGGAATAATTATTATTAAAGACAATAATAATAATAATAATAATACTTATATAGTAGATTAGGGTCTATAAGTGATTTACAGGAATTATCTTATTTAGATCTTGTAACCACACTATCCTCTCACTTCTATCTTAGAAATATTTCTCAAATACACCCCCCTTCTCTCTGTTGACACTGCCACCACCCTGGTCCATGCCCTCATTACCTTACACCTAAACTATTGCAATAGTCTGCTGAGTGGTTTCTCTGTCTCAACTCTCTCTCCCCACTCCAGTCCAGACTCCATTCAGCTGGCAAATTAATCTTCCTAACTCTCAAGTCTGACCATATCATTTCCATATTCAATAAAATCCCATAGCTCCCTATTACATCTAGGATCAAATATAAAATCCTCTTCCTGGCTTTTAAAGTCCTCCATAATCTGGCATCCTTTCTACCTTTACAATGTTATTATACCTTACTCCCCTCCATGTAACCTGTGAGCCAGTGACACTGACTGCCTGGCTGCTCCTCAC
Organism: Vombatus ursinus; assembly: GCF_900497805.2. Taxonomy (NCBI): domain Eukaryota; kingdom Metazoa; phylum Chordata; class Mammalia; order Diprotodontia; family Vombatidae; genus Vombatus; species Vombatus ursinus. Next base: position 3,668,217 of record NW_020954608.1, on the reverse strand, counting down.
AAAGAACAAGCCACCTCCTGACTGAGCATTTTCACTGGCGCTGTCTCATGCCTGGAATACTCTAACGTTCTCCTTCATCATCTTTGCCTCCTATAGTTTCTGCCTTCCTTTGAGTCTCAGCAAAAGTACCACCTTCTACAAAAAAACAAAACAAAACAAAACAAAACTTTCCCAGTTTTAAGCTCAGTGCCTTCCCTATAAGACTACTCCCAACTTGTTCTATAAAGAGGAACTTGTTTGTACATAGTTGCTTGCATGTTGTCTCACCCACTAAATTGTTGGTTCCTTTAAAGCAGGGACTATCTTTTAAGTTTCTTTCTATCACCAGCACTTAGCACAGTGTCTGATATGTAGTAAACATTTAATAAATGATAGCAGACTTGACTATAAGGTAGGGAGCACCACTATTATCATCTCCATTTTGCAGATGAGAGACTTGTAGTAATTTAATCATTTGCTCATTGTCTTTTTTTGTTTCTTTGGTTGTTTTTCAGTCCATCTAACTCTCAGTGACCATTTTCGGGGTTTTCTTGGCAAAGATACTATAGCAGTTTGCCATTTCTTTCTCCAGATCATTTTACAAATGAGGAAACCTAGGCAAACGGGGTTAAGTAACTTGCCCAGAGTCACATAGCTAGTAAGTGTCTGAGGTCACATTTGAACTCAGGTCTTCTTGACTCCAGACCGAGCACTCTATCCACTGGGCCACCTACCTGCCCCTTGCCTATCATCACAAAGCTAGAAAGAATCAGAAACAGGATTCAAACCCAAAATACAAAATAAGTTAGTGACATAGACCTGAAAGAGCAAGAAAGCATAAAATATAAAATATATGTGTGTGTGTATATGTATACATACACACGGCATATATTCCATACACATACATACGCACATATAATTGAGGAGCAAACCAAGAGGCAAAGGAATCTTTTGTCATGTTTAAAAAAAAATGGACTTCCAGCTCCAATAAGTGTTTCCTCCACTTGTTTTCTTAAACCTCTTCAGGAAAAAAAACCAAAAAACAAAAAATGAGGCTTTCCTGTTTACCCTAAAATTAGGTTTCTTAACTTGACAATTCCCTCTCAACATGAAAAAGATAAGGTACACAATGAAAAAGTCAATGGTAGATCACGGTAAGGCCCAATTTCTTTTAAACAGCCCTGTGAGCTGACAGATGCTTTAAGAAAACTATCTCGAATGATGAATTATCTTGGCATTTAAAAAGAAATTTAAATAAGTCATTCATATAATTTTGACTCTCTTCGTTTATCAGCAGACAATAAAATCACCTTGGTTTTTAATCAAAGTTCCAATGTTCCTGTAATTTATTCTCAAAAAGCAACTATTCTGAGATTTAATAAGCTGAGCAGAGCTTTCTACACCACAAGAGTATTTCCCTCCAGAGATATAGGAAGCAGTTGTGCAAACATGACTCCAGACTGGGTAAACCCAGTGCCATCCCTAGACTGTAAACACGTCACCTCTTGTCGTAGAGTCAATACTGCTGATGACAGAAACTTCCTCTCTTGTCTGTATTTATATATCAGGGTCTCAGCTGGCAGTATCAGTGCATCCCTTTTCCCCTTCCCCTTCCCCGCCCCCTTACAAATGTTCTTACAGCAAAAATCAGCACTTGTATACTTTCTTTTGTCTTGGTATTTTTAAAAGATTCCTCAAGTAAGACACGAATAGATGAGGCAAAAGTGCATAGGTCAAGAAACAAAAAGAAAAATCTAGGGTTTCCTGGAGAGTAAGGCCAGATTTTAAAAAGGATGAGACTTAGTGCCCTCTTTTAACATAGAAATGAGTAAACGTATTCAATTAAATGGACTCTTTTCCTTATGTAGCAGTGATATATTATCTCCCTTTTAGGTCATTTCCTTAGTCAAAGAATGACAGGGCTATTTCCCATTGAATGTTTCATCCATTTCCTCCATCTAAGCTAGAAAAGCAGGAGGGGGAAATGGAAGTTTTTCCTGTTATAAAAGTTAACTAAGAAATTCTTACCATGGCAATTTGCTCTCTCTCCTTTTCTTCTATACTCTGCCACTCCAGCTTTTATTTAAAAATGTAGCTACTTGTTTGAATTTCTTTTGACAATTACTATTGTCGTTCAGTCATTTCACTCATATCGGACTCTCTGTGAAGAAACTGAGGCAAACAGGATTAAGTGAGTTGCCAAAAGTCACACAGCTAGTAAGTGTCTGAGGCCAGATTTGAACTCAGGTAGATGAGTTTTCCTACCTAAGGCCCAGCACTCTATCCACTATACCACCTAGCTGCCTCATAATTACTGTTATTATTTTTTGTTGTTCAGTCATGTCTGACACTTTGTAAACCCATGGACACCTCTACTATCCATGAGGCTTTCTTGGCAAGGATACTGGAGTGGTTTGCCATTTCCTTACCCTGGTGGATTAAGCCAAACAGAGGTTAAATGACTTGCCCAGGGTAACACACCTAGAAAGTGTCTGAGGCTGGATTTGAACTCACATATTCCTGATTCCAGGCCCAATGAGCCACCAGCTACCTCCATAATTACAATTACAAGCCACTAATTTAAAATAATCAATTTATCTTTTACTGGAAGAATGAGACATGATACAGAAAACTTTTTAAAATAAATTTAATAAATTTTAATAAATAATTAATTTAATAAAATTAATTTAATAAAATTAAAATAAATTTTAATAAATTATCTTAGAAGCTAAAGTCAAAACTTCTGAAACTGATAACTTTTCATGAATATACTTTAATATTCCTTTTTTTTCTTTGCGCCTTATTATATCAGACAAACATCTCTATCTTCCCACCAAATAAATGTATTTGTTGTACCCTGGTATAGTTATTCTTGCACTCAACAATTATGTGGTAATTCAATGAGAAAAAAAATCCCATTAACTTTACACTTGCTATACTTCTTTTCATCAGAAGAAGCTGCCAGAGTTCTATGAAGTTCATTGTCCCACACTACCAAGAGCATCTAGTACCCTGAAACTCCAGTGACCTGCCACATTTTCTTATCAGGCTACCTTTCGCATTGGTCTCTCATTCACACTAAAATTGTTCCATGCTCTCACTTTGTCCTTCAGTTCTTGTCCCCTTCCAATGTTTCCTCTCTTCTATTCTGGCTTCGATTACCTCCTTACCTAGATTTGTCTTCTTAAAATCACAGAATATCAAAGCTGAAAAGGATGTCAGAGACTAGCTAACTTATCTGTCCTATGTCCACACAGAAATCCCCCCTACAACATCCCTGACAAGTGGCCATCCAGTCTCTGCTTGAAGACCTCCATGGTAAGGCAACTCCCTCTTTCCTAAAGCAGCCATTCCATTGTTTATTACATGTAATTGTTAGGCAGTTTTTCTTCTCATCAAGCTTAAATTAGATTTTCTACACATTGCTGCGAGGAATGTCCTACTTAGAATTCCTCTAACAAACAACAGTCTTTCAAATACTTAAAGAGGCTATTATGTCCCCACCTCCCTACCCTGACACCAACATTTCTACTCCAACCAACCATCATATGGCATGATCCTGAAGCCCTAGACCATACTGGTCACCTTCCTCTGAATGCTATCCAGTTTATTATTCATATTCTTACTAAAATGTTTTTACTAAAATAGGGCACCCAGAACTGAAAAATTAAGATTAAATAATTTAAATAATTTTAACAATTAAAATTAACAATTACTCCATTAAGTGAAACACCAAGTTAATCATTTTGTAGCTGTGATAGAATGAGCCCTTGGACAATACTGGCCATGGGGTTTTCTTAGCAAAGATACTGAAGTGATTTGCCATTTCATTCTCCAATGGATTAAGTCAAACAGAGGTTAAGTGACTTGCTGAGGGTCACATAACTAATAAGTATCTGAGGCTGGATTTGCACTCAGGTCTTCCTGATTCCAGGCCCAACACTATATCCACTGAGCCACCTAGCTACCTTTTAACTATTTACATTAAATATTTGCTCCTTTCTCCTTATGCTATGAATACTAATTATTTCCATTTTTACTTAATTTACATATTTTAGCAGAAACTATAAAAGATTAAAGGAGTTGCCAATGTATAATAAATTCTTTATTATACTACTAGTATATACAATTATTAGTTATATATATATAACTACTTAGAGATATACTTTTTTAATTGATTATATTAGTAAATTTGCAACCCGGTATTGACTATTAACAAGTACTTTCCTGAACCACTGTCAACTGGTATGTGTTTAACTTTGATTATAACTTAAAACATAGAGAGTTCTGCTATGAAAAGCCATATCATTCATTCCTTCATTTAATCATTTATTCAATAAAACCTTATTAAGAACCTTGTGTCCAATAATGCAATGTATCCAAAGTCATCATGTAGCTGGGGCCAGGGAACATGGCCTGCAATCATGAGAAACCTGGCTTCTCTCTATGCTGGGGCACAGGGAAAGAAGGGTGTGTGAGAGCTGAGTGGAGCTTCTCCTCATTATTAGAGCAAGAAAGACTGAAAAACCTTCAAAATCAAATTCATAGGTCAAAACTGTCAGAGGCCAATCCAACAGTGGGAAGGAGGGAGGGAGGGAGAGGGAGAAAGTGCAAAAGCTGTCTATTAGGCTAAGCAGAGTGTCCTATAAACGATGTGAACAAAAAAGGTTGAGCTTTACTCAGACTGCAATATTAAGTTAACAAATCAACAAGGAAAAGATATGTGGTATACAAGCTCAAAGGACAGACATTACAGAGTTAGATCCCTGCTACTACCCTTGGAGCCACTATCTAGTTTTTAAACTCTTCATAACTTGGTCCCTCCATATCTTTCCAGCCTCATTACACTTTATTCCCTGTCCCATATTTTATTATCTAGCCCAAGTTGCCACTCTCAATGTGGCACTCCATCTCCCAGCCCTTTGCATTGGCCATCCCCCATCACTGGAATGTACTCTGTCCTCACCTCTGTTTCATAGGACCCTTCTCTTCTTTTAAAATGTAATTCAGGCACCACTTTCTACCTGAAGCCTTCCTCGATCCCTTCAACTCTCCAACAATCCCATTCTAACTACCCTATATTGAATTATCTTGTATTTATTCTCTAAAGATTTATTCTGCCCAATAGATTATAATCTCCTTGAGTCTTAGGATGTTCATTCTTTGTATTTATATCCCCAGTGCCTTACACAGGGCTTTGCATGTGGCAGGTGTTTAATAATTGCTTATAAAACAAGTTGATACCAAAGCCTTTTACCTTTTACTGCTGTCCAAGGGCAGCCCTCTCCTCCTCTCCCCATCCCACCCCACCCCACCCCACTGGATGAGCTATTGCTGTTAGTATCCTTGAGCTATTTACTCATGGTGTTGTTGTTAAGTTTTCAGTTGTGTCCATCTCTTGGCGACCCCAATTGGTTTTTTTTTTTCTTGGCAAAGATAATAGGGTGATTTGCCATTGCCTTCTCCAGATTTTTTTTCAGATGAAGAACTGAGACAAACAGGGTTAAATGACTCTCCCAGGGTCACAGATATAAATAAGTGTGTGAGGACAATTTGAACTTAGAGGATGAGTCTTCCTGACTCCAGGCCTGGCACTCTGACCACTGTGCCACCCAGCTGCCTTGGTTACATATGGTAAGCACTTAATCATTACCTAAGGAATTAAAGGCATCCCTATCTCCTTTGATAAATACAACAATATCACAAAAAGAGTAGTTGTTTTCCAGGAGTTTATGGGAGAGGAAGGAACTGTAATTTCCACATCTAGCAGCTAAATGGGAGTTGACTCTATATTGTGTTATTATTCTGGTGTGAGAAGAAGTCTAGTCTGGTGGATGGAAGGCTGGGATTAATGTCAAGAAAACCTGGGTTCAAGTCTTACTTCTGATAGACACTAGTCAGGTGTTCATGGTCAAGCCACTGAGGAGTGGTCTCAGTGTCCCCAGACCATGCTCTAAGATTGTAAGTTACAAAAGAGTTGCAGACCCACCTAAGTGGAAGAAATGTCTACATAGAGTTTCCCCACATAAATGAAATAACAGGTCCAAACAAATGAAAAGGGGGGAGGGGACAGGGAAGGGGGAAATAAATTCCTAGTATAAATCAGATTCAAAGTGTGTTAGGTCAAACTGAAGTTAGTCTCCCACAAGCGATATTTTAATAAGGAATATTATAATCTATACATTCAAATAATAGCTAGATATCAGGCATGGCCTACTTTCAAAACTCTGAAAGTAATGCTGTCTTTAATTCTTTCCAAATAGATCAGTACTTCTTTCTTTCTTCTCCTTGAACCCATCAAGCACCTCAGAGAGAAGGGAGTTGCAGCTGATATAAAAATGAATAAGGACATTACTACCAGATAACGAGAAGTGCCAAAAGCCATCCCTGGCCAACACTGACCAGCTGTATAGGTTTGGGGAAGGTATAAAGTAGTCCAGGGGAGTGGTGGAATTTCTGGAAGCAATCCTATTCCCCTTCAAAACTAGACCTCTAGCGAGGGAAAAGATTGTTCTTCTTCCCACAGATTATCGTCCACTCTGAACCGCCACACCAAACTAAAAGCTCAACTCTTGACTGCTAAGCAGCCTTCTTGAGGTCAAAGACTATGGCATTTATCAATTTTCTATCTCCTCCTAGAATGCATCGCACCTAGTAGGCATTTACTACATGTTTGTAGAATTTATTGTTGTTTGTCCCTCATTCTCAAAGAGAACTATGAAATCTGGGAGGTGATGCCATGACATGCAAGTGAATTGGACTTAAGTGAGGGAGGGCTGTGCAACGTCACCAATCTCAATTTCTCCTCCAGAGCCATCTGGGTCCAATGGCAAGATTAGATCAGGACGACTAGAGATGGCCCCGGATGCAGTGGGAGACCTCGGTAGCTTCTTTAAGCCAAGGTCTTTAACAGGTCTTAGTTTAACTGAGGCAATACCCATTTAGTGATTAATTGAACACAGGAAGCACAAAAACTTTCTGTGACCACAGTAAGTTAAGGTAACAACTTCATTTTGAGCGAAGGAGAGACAACACGGCCTAGCAGACAGAGCAGTAGACTTGGGGTAAAGAAGATCTGAATCCTGCTCACACAGCCAGGGGCAATGCACATAACCTCTCCAGGCCTCATCTGTAAAATAACGACATTGGACTCAATGACCTCTAAGGCCCTTTCCAGCTCTCAATTTGTGATCCTATATGGAAAGAGGCGCGGTTACAAAAGATAATCACTGATTCATTACTGAAAGCAGAGGAGCAGTTTCAAAGGTTTGGTGGTGCTTTCTCACTTACGCACAACCATTTAGGAGTTAGGGGAGTAACGAGGGACCAGTAAGTCAACGGCCAGGCTACAAATATTAATCCCTTCAGAAAATGGCGCCAGCAAAACTGTCATGGCTACGTATGAAGCCTAGCAGATATATAAAACAACATGCAATCTAAGAAAGGGGCCAGGTATAAAGCCAGCCTTCAAAAAAAAAAAGTGAAGCTATAGCTTCATTTCATCCAATTGAGAGGAAATGTAAAGAGTGTCAAATTAACAAATTCAGCAGCAGTCTGTTAATTATGGAGCTAGGTGTGGAACCTAATAGAGTTTTTAAAGCCTTCTAGTGTAAATTAAAAGTTTGCTTATTTTGTAACTCCAGAAATACAGAAACAAAAAAAGTGTCTACAGAGCACCAAAACCTTTGGTCAGAAACTATGAAGAAATCAGGGCCTTATGGTTAAAAGAAAAAGCAATTTATTGTGATCCTCACTACTGATTCACTAATCTAATCAATAATTATTTACCATGCTCACGCCATGTACTCAATATATAGGACACATGAAAATATAAGACAAAGTCTCTCTCCTCCAGGATTCCCAAATATGAAAAACAAACAGAGACCTGGGAAGGGACATTAGAGAATACATTTTGTAAATATGGAAACTGAGGTTCAAAAAGAATTGGTGATTTGCCAACTAAGAGCAAAGCTGGGACTAGGTAAATTTTAACTTTCGTTGCGGTGTCCCTTTCACTGAGGATCTTATGCGTTAGTTCAAAAGAAAAAACAATCACACATGAAATACAAGTGAATATAATTAAGTGTTAACTTCTCTCGTACTAACTATAAGGAATTATAGGATATTGGAAAGGATGTAGGGCTTGGAGTCAGAAGATCCAGCGTCAAATCCTGGATCCCAAACTTACTAGCTGGGTGGACAATTATTTCTAATCTCTGAGTCTCAGTTTCCTCATTTGTAAAACAACAATAAATACCTACTTTCAAGGATATTGTGAGAAAAGCACTTTGAAAATCTTAAAGTGTTATACAAATGTGAATTATTATTATTACTATTATGAATGCTTGAATTTTATGATCAATGTAGGCTAGAATAATCATAGAAAGCTTCATAGTAATTGTCCTCAGATAGAGGATATCTGGCTGTTAGGAGATATCCATCAGTACAATTATTAGATGACTTCACATCTACATCTCCTCTTCATTCCCTGAAGCCTTGTTTCCTTGTGTTTACTTGTCAGCCTGTTATTTTAATGTTAAACAAAATGCCAAATTCTATCTGTGTTTTAAATTAATATTGTTTATTGAAAAAGGAAGAAGGGGAGTCTGGAGACCATGTTAAAATATTTATTTTCAAAAAGCACAATTAGAGAGAGTGCATGGAAAACTCAAGAACAGGAAAAGAAAAATCTTTTCCAAAGTACTTGACAAGCATTCAGGAAAGGGTAGACACTGAAGAAATTCTTTTTTGCCCTGATTTTTAGAAATGGTATATGCCAGCTTTGCAACAATCTCCCTTAGAAACACAGAAGAGTTCACAGGATTTGTTGAGGAAGGGAAAGAAGAAAAGATTTTTAAAATTATCTTAATGATAAATGCATAACAAAGATGATCAAGTGATGTTATATGTTTAAAAAAATTCACTAGAATTTGACCTGGGACACTAAAGGCAAGACTGAAGTAATTATTTAGTCCATACCCCACCCCCACTTACAGATGAGGAAACTGAAGCCTAGAAGGGAGTTGTTGAGTCGCTTCAGACTCTCTGTGATCCCATTTGGGGTTTTCTTGTCAGAGATATTGGAAGGGTTTGCCATTTTCTTCTCCAGCTCATTTTATAGATAAGGAACTAAGGCAAACAGGGTTAAGTGACTTGCCCAGGGTCACACAACTCAGTAGGTATCTGAGGCTGGATTTGAACTCAGATCCTCCTGACTTCAAGGCCAGCACTCTATCCACCATGCCACCTAGCTGCCTCCTAGAAAGAAGTGACATCTAAAGTCATATAAGTAGTAAAAAGCAGACCTGTGATTCCAATTGAGGTACTCTGACTCTAAGACTAATTTTTTAGACTCTAAGACTGTTTTTTCCATTGTACTTCAGTGTTTCCACATTCTGTATCCCCATAACCTCAGAGTTCAATACTCCTGATATCTCTTAGCATAGAGAGTATACTTTGGAGACTACCCTCCACTGTCCCCTTCCTAGGATCATAGGAACACAGATGTAGAGGTTAAAGGGATCTCAGAGGTCATCCAGTCCAAGATGCTCACATTTTATAGGTGATGATGACACTAAATTCCGGGAAGGTAAACTGTCCCATTCATGATCATGAAGATGGTGAGCACATGGGAGGTGAATTTGAACCCAGATTCTCTGCCTCCAGAAACAGTGAATGCTTTTCCACTAAACCACATGTACCTGAGTTTTGACAACACCATCACCATCCATTTACTGCCATTCATCTTGACTATGAGCTAGGAACCATGATGGAATTTTTACTTGAATACCTATATGGTTTTCTAACCGTTTCACCTTATAAATTCCCACCCATGACAGTTCCTGTGTGGCTAGATGGTAGAGTGGATAGAACTCTGGCCTTGGAGTCAGGAAGACCTGAGTTCATATCTAGCTTCAGACACTGACTAGTTCAGTGACCCTGGACAAGTCACATAACCTCTGTCTGCCTCAGTTTCCCCAATTGTAAGATAGGAATAATAATACCACTCACCTCACAAGGTTATTGTGAGGATCAAAAAATATTTGTAAAGTGTTTAGCACAGTGCCTGGCATATAGTACTAATAAATGCTTCTTTCCTTCCTTCCCTCCTCCCTTTTTTCTTCTCCCTATGAAAATTCCAAGTACCCTACTACTCTCCAGCTATATAAAAAGCTTACAGATTCTACCCCTATTATATAGCTACTCAAACCAATGCAGCCTCAGTCAATCTGTATCACAGCCAATCTCAAAAACTAAGAGGAAAAACATTTCCGAAGAGGGCCCAGAAACTACAGAAGGCTCCCTTCAGCCCAGACAAGCAAAACAAAAAAACCAACAACAAAAAAAAACACAGTTGTTTGGAACTTTGCAGCTCAGACCTTCCAATACCTTTGAAGTCTCTCATGATATCCAGATAGAATTTCCAACTTCTTAGAAGACTATAATTTCCCAAGTTTATAATGAGGGAGTCTGAGGCACTCTTAATTTTCCTCACCATGGGAAAAGAAAGAAAGCAGGAGCTCTATCAGAAAAGCAATAATAATTAGCATTTATATAGTGCCCTTTACTAGGGACCTCAGAGCTCCACACAGACATTTTCTTGTTAAGCCATGTAATAGCCTTGTGAAGGAGGTCATGGTAAGTGCAATTTTACAGATGAAGAAATCTATGCAGAGAGGATAAAAGTCATGCCCAAGGTCATGCCCATGCAGGAGAACAAGTAGTTCCAATCAGGTGTCCCTTATCTTTCACTTTGCAGCTTTGTCCACACTGTCTCTCAAGACAGGCATACATGAAGAATTAGTTTGCAACAGGGCTCAGGAAAGGACTTTTGTATCACTAGGTCATGGCGCTACCTACAATAGTTGAAGGGACAACGCTCATAGTTTCTAATGAACCAATATCATTGAACCAAGAAAATCTAAGTCTTTTGAAAAATAAAGTTCATTATTAATAGAATGGACAAGGGATCATCTTTTCATACAACAGCCAAGGCACATCAACAAAGACCACTAGGCAGAAGAAGCTGGAAAGAAACCAGCTTTATTGCATTCCATTGCAAAAAAAAAAAAGTGTCACAACAAAGACAGGCTAATACTGCTGCTTGGAATACCTCAAATAACTTTAGCTTCCATATGTTCAAGTATCAAGACTTATGGCACTTGTTCAGCCAAATAAAAAGAAAGCATTCTTCAGATATTTATAAACCAAGACAGGAAGGAGTTATTTAAAGTCTTTTAAACAACAACTAAGACTGGTAACCAAAAGTCCCTCAGTTCAGTCAATTTACATCAACCTGGTTGGTATCCACATTACAATCTTGCTTTTTCCAGGGAATTTTACATTTTAGATAGATTCTCCTTGTTTAGTTATGTACGTGTATGTATTTTCTCACTGAGACTCAATATTAATGTGTGAAAACCACTAATCAGTACAAAAAAAATTAAAAGCCCACTCACCTTCCCACTCCAATTACATTCTCTATCTTTCTCTGGAATCAGCTAACCTACAATGATGCTAAATAAACTTCAGAACCAAATAAGGACAAGGGTGAGGAAGTAGAAATGTCAGGGTCAAAACTGAACTCAAAACCTCTTCCAGAAGGTTTCCAGGCTAATCTGATCTGATTCAGGTCATCTATACTTATTTCTTAAGAAATTCGTATATTTATTCCTAAAAAATTGTGTATTGTGAATTTTTGTATTTATTGGGCAATTGTATATTTGTGTACTTTATTGTGTAATGATTGTGTAATTGTGAATTTGTGTAATTTGTGTAATTTCTATAATTTATTGTGAGTGTATTTATTCCTAAGAAATTGTGTATTGTGAATTTGCATGCAATTGTTTTTGCATTTATGATTATTTTAATTTGTGTTATTCTTAAACTTCCATGAATTCCTACTCTGATTACCCAAAGTAATCACAGGTAGATCTGGGTACTCCAAGACTATACCAGTGAAATACAATTCTACCATCCCAGAAGGGCTGGTTACATGGGCATTTATACCATCCAAAGGCCCATTTATCTAAACAGTTCAATACCAAAAGACTAAAATCACCAGATGGTGAGTTTTTCTCTAAGCCCAAGAAACAGGCAAAAATGCAAAATGGTCTTTAGTCCTGTGTGGTCCTCTTCTGCTCATGAAATAAGAGAGCTGGTGGAAAAGAGGATAGAGAGTACTAGGAATCCTATAGATCTTAGATAATTTACAAACATTAACTTAACTTTTGGTACTCTTACTTGGCCATCTTATCCAACAGCTATTAAGTTAAGACATTACTAGAGTGGTTGAACCACATCCATTAGGACATCCTAAAAAACCCAAAAGACATTAAGAAGCTTTAGCTAACAGATTCTCCTCAAAGAGATATAAATAAAACAAGACACTATTATCTCCCCTTGAAGTGCTCAAAATGGGCAGAAGCACCATTAAGATAATGGTAACTTATACATCAACACCAGATGTAGGAGATGAAGACATAGGAAAGTTGTATGATGCACCTGACAAAACTCTCCAAACTAATTGAATATATAACTTGATACAGTATGACTTCAATATAAAACCAAACAAAAGAAATATGTTGAAAACTACATTGGAAAAAATGAGGCAGTATTAAGAAACAAGAAAAGGTGCAGGTAAGTAGACTAAGAAGCCTCATGCCTATACGATAGAAATAATTTATTCAAGAAGAGAGATGAATATGATGACTGAGCATGGTAAATATAGAACATCAAAAAAATAGAAAATTATTATATTTTGAAAGGATTATCTACTTCTGAACTGATTTTGGAACCATCAGTAGCATATGAGGAATGCAGATTGAAGAAAGGGTGTTTTGGAGGTGTCTAATCCAGCTTTAAATTACCAGAACCAAAACTCTAATCCCAAATCTTGCATACTACTTGTATGCAGAAAAGATCATACTTCCAGGAGCGCACTGTTTATCAGAGAATTGACTGTGTTCCCACAGAGTTGTTACAAGGAGGGTACTCTGTGGGCCTGAATGAACCAAGATGTTGCTAGCCATCAGAGATATGGTGGAATATATGCCATCTCTCTTTAGGAGACACCCCAAAATCTCCCCATAGTATCAATGGGAGAATCAGGGGGAATCTTAAAGTCACCTAGGAACTAGAATTAGCCATGTCCCTAGAAGACCTCCTTGACCAAGTAATCTCCTTCACTAGTCCTTTTTTGTTGTTCAGTCATTTTTCAGTCTTGTTCAACACTTTGCGACCCCATTTCAGGTTTTCTCGGCACAGATACTGGAGTGGTTTGCCGTTTCTTTCTCCAGCTCATTTTAAAGATGAGGAAACTGAGGCAAACAGGATTAAGTGACTTGCCTGGGGTCACACAGCTGGTGTCTGAGGCCAGATGTGAACTCAGGAAGATAAGTCTTCCTGACTCCAGGTCCAGCACTCTATCCACTGTGCCACTCTACTACTCTTATTAGTCCTCTAATGATGTCCAAAATTCTGTCATTCTTGGTTCATTTCTTCAAATTTTTAATGGATTGAGCACCATTAAAATTTAAATACCCTTAGGAGGGATAGACATTAAGCTTTATTAGCTAATAATAGCTTTTTCTCCACCTAGGAGGAGAAGGTAGGCAAGAGTTAATAGTTATATTGATAAAGAGAGCAACCATGATGAAGAAATCACTGATCTTACAAACTTCAAAGATAAACCTAAGAGAGCAGTTCCCAGAAGTAATAGACATAGAGTCAGTAGGTTTCGAAAGTGTTATTTTTGAGAGAGAAGTATGAAACCAGAACTTTGGCCCAGGAGAAAGAAATTACCATTTGGGCCATAAAGGCTCCTATGCAAGGCTGAGGAGAGGGCTTCCTAGATAAGAGTGAGTGCTAATGAAAGGAAGGAGCAACAGAAAGGAAACAAGCTGAATGGGAAAAGCAAGAGGACAACAAAGAAAGACTGGCTATTTTCAAAGTTTTACTTGGGTGCAGCCCTGAATAAAAACTGTTCAGAACAGAGTTGAAGTTGGTAGGCCATGTCTCTCCTAAATGCTGTACGCTGACTTATATTAGTCACCCTATGCACAATCCATGCCCCAAAAGTTGATCAGAAAAGGGAAAATTCACCAGTATACTCCTGTGCTATATTTTTTAAAGCCTTGAGGTTTTTTTTTTCAATACCAGTAATTAATTTCCTGATATCAGCCTTATTCTTTGAACCATCCCTTTGAACAACCACAGCAACAATAACAAAAAAAAAAAAAAAGTTAAGGGACAGCTTGGTTGCGCACTGGGTAAAACACCTGCCCTGGCTTCAGAAGGACCTGAGTTCAAATCCAGCCTCAGACACATAACACTCAGTAGCTATGTGACTCTGGGCAAGTCACTTAACCCCACCACCTTTGCCTCAACAGAAAAAAAAAAAAAAAAGTTAAACAAGACTGACCAAGGAAATGACTATATGGTTCCAAAGGACAATATGAGAAGACAACTCTTTATACAACCTCTCTATAGAGGTAGGAAAATGACAGTGTAAGAGGTTACTGTTGAGTCATTTCAGTCAAAGCCAACTCTTCATGACCCCGTGGACCTCTGTCCCTGGGGTTTTCTTGGCAAAGATACTGCATGGTTTACATTTCTTTCTTCAGTGATAAACAGTGGTTAAGTGACTTGCCCAAGGTGACACAGCTAGGAAGCGTCTGAGATGGGATTTGAAGTCAAGTCTTTCTGACTCCAAGGCCAGTGCTCTATCCATTGCACTACCTAGCCACCTCCATAGTGTGGTATATCCCATACGTTTTCAGGTTCTTTTGATGTATGGATAACTTTTGCTAATTTTTTTGTCTTTTTTTTCTTCTTCTTTTCTTCTTTCTCTTTATTTGTTTGTTGCTGTTGTTGTTGTTGTTTGCTAGGCAATTGGGTTAAGTGACTTGCCCAGGGTCACACAGCTAGTAAGCGTCAAGTGTCTGAGGCCACATTTGAACTCAGGTCCTCCTGACTCTAGGGCCGGTGCTCTATCCACTGTGCCACTTAGCTGCCCCTCTTCTTCCTTTTTTAAAAATAATATTTGTTATGTAAGATGGCTCTGTGGGAGGAGAAAGAGATGGCATATTAGAAAAAATTCTGGCAATGTATAAAAAACAAAAAATAAATAAAAATTTATTATTAAAATGAATTTAAAAAATCATTACATCTGGTGGCTTATGTACCATTTGGCTACTATTGTTCTGAAATGTAATACTTGTGTGACCTTGGGCAAGTCATTTAACATCTTCAGTCTCAGTTTCATCATCAATAAAATAAGGGGGCTGGACTAGATTCTCCCTGAGCTCCAATTACCATTAAATCTATGATCACACAATCCTATAATGTCTCTCTTAAGAAGATGGAATATATTTGTTTTCCAGGATCATTGTTCATAGTAATTAATCTGAATTTAGTTGCCTTTTAATTTCATTTTTCTTTTATGTTACTACACACACAAATTATGAATTGATTCAGATTCCCCAAAACAGCCACATTCAAGACATATGTTGTTCAGCAAAAGAGCGTTGGGGCTTGAAACACTGTAGTGTTATGTCCTGAGATACAACAGTATTCCTCTCCCAATCTAGAGTGTCAAAATGAGCTATTCACACTACATTAAATTCCAACTAGACTCGTAATTGCTCCAGCAGTTATCTTTATAAAACCTAACAGGATCTAGAGGCAAATTATTTTATTCTTCCTAATGGTACACAGAAAAACTATGCCTCCTTTTGTATGGGACATGCAACCAACAAAATGGTGAACTTGACATTTTCTCCAATCTCCACTAATTCTGAAAAAACTCACAATAGAAGAAATACACTTTCTAGACATAGAACAATAACAGCTAAATCCTTAGGACTATAGAGCAAGAAGCCTAACAAGGTAACAGCCTTATGAATTAAAACTGAGTAACTCTAATCCTCAAAGCACTTACTTAGCACCTCTCCTCTACAAACTTCCACCCTATAATAGGCCTCCAAAAGTGACCCACACATTTGTGATTGGGATTTGAAGGATTCCCCTCCCGCTGCATAGAATCTGTAAACATAGCCTACTCGCTGCCCATCACCACACCACTGAAAGAGCAGGAAATTTTGACTCATCCCAGTCATGTGAGGAGGAAGGGATTTGGGGGGATGGAGTGGATTGTGCTTTTTTTTTTTTGCCTGGGTGACTTTTAGGTTGGGTAACCCAAAATCTATAAAGATTCTGCCTAGAATACTCACCTCACCCTTCCCCCAAATCCTACAAAAAATACAGCTCAGTCAGAAAAAGACAGATCAAGAGATACAGACTGCACTGGGGCAGGGGACCAGAATGGGTGGCTATATTCAATCTAAAGGAAAGGGACTAAAATTCAATTGGAGTTGCTCCTGCACAACCAGAAACTACTGAGGGTATAGTCAAAGGTTCATGAAAAATAAATTCTCCAATTTGGGAAGAGATTGAAGAAGTTTTGCTGAGGGGGAAAGGAGGGAGGAGTCAGAAAATGAGTGACAAGGAAATGTAAAGACAAAAAGCTAAAACTATAAAATATTTCAAGAAGAAAATTCAGTCAAAAACCTAGCATGCAAATAGATAAATCAACAGAGTATATTTATGTTAGGAATGAAAGATAAGTACTAAGACATGAAAAAATTACAAAGTTCTCTAGATAAAATATTACATGATATAGGCAAGTAAATCCATGCCTGGTGTAATAAAGAACTCTGAAATCTCCAGACAATATGGAACTACAAGAAAATGTTTCAGAATCATTCAAAAGAGAAATTAAAAAACATAAAAAAGAACAAATGTCAAAATTTATATCCTGCATAGAATAATTAACAGTATAAAAACTTGAATCCACAGTGGTGAGTCTCTCCAAAGAAACCAGAGTAAACAATGGATTCAGAATAGAAATATACTGAGGTGAAGGACAAGCTAAAAGATGACCAGCAAAAAGCAATAATGCTAAAAGAACATATGATCTCTATAAAAGTCATTGATCTTAAAAACAGGGCATGAAGAGATAACTTAAGGGTTAGAGGTCTCTCAGAAAAATGTGATAAGTCAAAAAAGCGTGAATACTATAATTTAGAAAATAATTTAGGCGCTTCTGAATACAGAAAACAAAAAAAATCAATTAAAGAACACATAGATTGCCTCCAGAAAAACAACAAAAACTATTCTTCCAATTCCAAGAGACATAGTAATTAAATTTAATAATTCCAATGACAAGCAACAAATTCTGCAAGAAGCCAAGAGAAAAAACCTTCAAATATAAAGAAAAGGAAATTTAAGTAACACCAGACTATTCCACACACACCAGAAGCCAAAGAATGGAATGGAATAACATATTCTGAAAATATATTCTGACACACCCTACAAATCTGAGCCATTATAATCATCAATAAAAAGATGTATGTTAAATGAAAATATTTGAAACATTCCTACAAAAATAAAACAACAAAAATCCAGACATGAGCAGAATAATTGACTTGCTAACACCCCAAACAAAAGAAACACAGGGAAAGTAAATATATACAGCTACCAAAGAAAGAATAAGTAAAGAAATAAATTATTCCCCAAAGAGAAAGACTGACCTACAGGGTTCAAAAAAAAAAAACAAAAAACGAGAGGTGCTATTAAGAGATTTAATAAAGTACACTGGAGATAAAGAAGAAAACAGAATATAAAAAGACAAGAAAGTGACAGTGGAGAAGCAGGGATGATACACCATGGAGTAAATCCTATAACCATCCCACAGGTCAATCAATGTATTTTGTGAGACAAAATAGCAGAGTGACTGGATGCATAAATAAGAAAAGAGGAGGTAAAGGACAAGGGGAGTATTTGATATGCCTTTTATCAAATCCACAATTGAACAAGAAAGGGAAGATAATTAGGTTCCCTCATCAAAAAGAGGTGTTACAGGAGATTTGAAGAGGTTAGCAGAAGGGAGAAATAGAAAACAGAGGGAATGAAAGGGTAAAGTACCACAGAAGAGCTCTCCCATGCAGTGGTATACCTCTGTAACAGGAGATGGAAACTTTACCATGGGAGAACTGGTACACCACTTTCTCTGAGAGATTACTGTTCCTTTGTGACAATTTTCTGCCTCAAGAGAATTTAAATTGCCACTCCTGGGGGCAAATAAAAGAGTTGGTTGAACACAGACCCAAGAAGCAGATTATATAGTAAATGAATGGGACAACAAATGATCATGGGAACGGGGACATTCTATGATGGGAGAATGCTTCTTTCACCCTTACTTCCTTTATGAATTGATATTTTTAAGAGTGAGGCACAACAGAAAAGTGGGACAGTAGAGCATGATGTACAAAGGCAATGATACATAAATTCATTAGAAGAAAAAGTTCAGAAGCTCTAATGTTTCAGAAGCTTTAGTTCCATAAGGAACACAAAGAGATTAAATAAGGAATCATTAAGAATACAGACCATGAATCAAAAAATAAAATTGAAAATTGAAAGGAAGGGTAGAGAATTAATGATGAAAACAAGATAAAGAAATTCTTCTTAGAAAAAAGGTGAAGAAAAAGAAAAATAACCAAAACAAGAGGGAAGAAAAGAAAAACTACTTAACTGAGATGGAAAAAGAGGGAAAGAATTAGATAACAAAATAAAAAAAATAAAGTAAAATTCCAAAGATAGGGAAAGGGTTGCTAAATGAGAGAGAAGGGGAAAAAGGTGGAGGAGAAGAGAGCCAGAAGGAACATGGATGCATCATAGTGGATTGAATTCCTTTCATATGATTGTTATGCCACAAGCTTGATGTCCCTAATAGGAATGATTTTATGAACATACCATTAGCAATGAAATGCCTTACTTATTTAACATCCCGAAAATCAAAGGGTCAGATCTTCAAAGCAGTATCTGAGCCACAAAAGAAAAAAAAACCTATTAGAGGGAGGTGGTGGTGGAAAAAGACAGGGAAGAGAAAGAGGGGAGGATGATGAGTACATACAACCTAGTAATGATCACATTTATTAATGTTTAAAATTTATGTTTTATTAGAAAGTATTTAATAATTAGTTGTTAATGATAATCAATATTCAAGATAATAGCTCTAGTGATTTAGTTACAATACCAAAACCTTTTTTTAGGACAGCATCTGCCTCACTGAAGTTTATAAACCAATTTAAAATATCCTAAAAACCAAAGTTATAACAAAGTAGTATTTATCAAGCTTCTATCTCAGATATCACTCCACAAGAAGCCACCCACGGGAATTCCATGGAATGGACAGAGCTCTAGGGTTGGCTCCATAGTTAATGCTATGCAAGACTATCCAGCCTCAGCATTTTTCCAATCTTGGCCCAGGGAATGCTTTCATAGAGATGAGATGATACAGCAGGTGGTTTAAAAGATAGTGTTGGATTTGGCATCAGGAAGACTTAAATTCAAATCTTGCCTCAGATACTTAACTATGTGATTCTTGGCAAGACCTTCTATATCTTTAAGCCTCAGTTTCCTTATCTATAAAATAAAGGGGTTGGGCTGGGTCACCTCTAACGTCTCTTCCAGCTCTAAATCTGTCATCTTACTTTATCTGCCCGAAGTTACATGACTAATAACTAGTAAGCAAATGGCTTGGGACCATTATGCCACCCTGGCTTTCTGACTAAGCAAATTAGTCATTTAAGAAAGAGAATTATTAAAACCTTTGTAAGAATAAATTGCTAGGAAAAAAAGAAAATGCAAAACTCTGAAACACCTATTAACTTACAATTGATATGGTAGGAGCAAACTTAAGACATACATACCTCTATTACCTTTCAGAGCACTCTTCTTAGTAACTAGTAGATTACCGAATTTTGGAGAATTTTTATCCGATATTAAATCAATATATCCTATTGTCTTTCCTATGGCAAACTTGAAAGCTATTTTCATGCTCAGCTTTGAGAGTATTCATTTATAGTCCAATTTAGGATCCATATGAAACAAAAAATCTAAATCTTAGTCACTAACAGCATTACTAACAGTCAGCATAGATATAGTGCCTTATGGTATGCAATGCACTTTGCAAATATCTCATTTTATCTCCACAGCAATGCTGTGAGTTAGGCACTGTGATTTTGCTCATTTTACAGATGAGGAAACAGAGGCAGACAAAGATTAAGTGACTTGAGCAGGATCTTACAGTTAAAAGTCTGAGGCAAGATTTGAATTCAAGTTTTCCTGAATTCAACGCTTAGGAAACATTCAGAGTACCAAAAGACTCTCACAATCACGAATATTTTGATCTCTATGTATCTGTATAGACAGGGTATGGTAAATGGAAAGAGTGCTGGTATTAGAATAAGGAAAGAACTATATTCAAGTCTTCCTCTTTCACTCACCAGTTTTGTGACCATTGGTAAGTCACTACACCTTCCTAAGTCTCAGTTTCCTCACCAGCAAAATGGGAATCATAGAAGTACTAACCTTCCAGGGTTGCTGTAAGGCATCTCAAATGAGATAATATTTGTAAAGTACTCTGTAAACCTTAAAGCATCCTATGTTAACATTATCATATCTTAGGATTTTGTGTAAAAAAAAAATCTCACTACCAAATAATCATATTCTTCATTCTTATCTCCTTAATCACCACCATGGGAGGGAAAGTACTTTTTACAAGCTGTCATTTAAAAACCATGGCCTATAGATTACCAAGATCCAAGGAGATCTTTTTGTTTAGATTATAAATATTAAGTAATACTCATAAAACACTTTGAAATTTACATATAGAATCACATCAAAGACTCATAACAAACCTGGGGGCTAAGTACTAAGGGTATTATTATTGCCATTTAATAGATAATGAAACTGAGCCTCAGAGTTTCAGTAATTTGTCTATGGTCATATAGTTAAATGTCAAAGGTGAGATCTGAAACTAGGGCTTGAGGATTCAAAGGCCCTTTGACTATAACAATGAAGTTCTCAATGAGGCAAAAAAAAAGTTGGAATAATATGATCAGGTACCATGAAATGAAGATAAAATTATTATAATTCAAATTGATTATTGAAGGTCAAGTTGAACAATACTTCCTTAAGTACTCAGATCTAACTCCCAAAAGTAGGGTTGGATTTTGATCAAGAGAAGCCTTCTTCTGGGTGTAGGGAGAAAGAAAAACCTCAGCTTAATTAATTTTTCAATCTCTTGATTATTCCACCCAACTCACTATTTCCCTTACCTCATTAAACATTTCTTCGCCATCTCTCCCTCTTGGGCCCTTTATTATCACTCTCTTCTCCCTTGGCTCTCCTTGCAAAGTTTAACATTCTCTATTTCTTCTGTTATCTTACCAACACCACATCTGATTTCCCAGAAAACACTGGGCAGAGTCAACAACTGTCATCCAGTGCCAGTGTACAAAGTACCATACCAGACACAAGAGGTACAATAAAAGAAATAGCTAATGTCACCTTTAAGGAAGATAAAATAAAGACAAAACTAGAGTCAGAGCACATTGCGGGGCTCATTCAAATAAAATAGTTCAGCAAAGTCCAGGCTCACACTAAACCTTCAGAAGCTCCAGCCTAAGGGTTTGCTATTTAAATTCTCCTAATATAACCCAAGACATATGGGAATTAGTCACAGAAGAAGACATCGAGGACAGGATATGGAGAAGATATTTTTCTGACTCCTACAGGTATTAAGACCTTTAAGTGTCAGCTAATAAACAAATTCCTACCATTTTAATTTTCTTTTTTTATCTATCGATATCTTTGTTTTCACATCACTTTCATTTCCAAAAATGTCCCTTGTGCCTTCCCTACTCAGAAAGCCATCCTATGTAACAAAGGATAAAAAAGAATTGGGGGGTATGAAGCAATGCATTAAAACAAACCAAAATATCAGCTGAGACTAACAGTATATCTACTATCACCTAGTCAAGGTCCTCCACTCCCCTCTCCCAAAGATGAAAGGTAGTTTTCATAGTGGTTAGATGACTGGCTTCAGAGCCAGGAAGATTCAGAGTACTACCTCTCTGCCTCATACTGGCTAGAAGACCTTCCCTGGGTGTGTCATTTAACTTTTCAGTGCTACTGGCAACTCTCAAGTAAAATCAACAAGCATTTATTAAGTGCCAGCACTGTACCAAATGTTTGGGATACAAAGAAAGGCACAAATACCCTCTGCCCTCAAGAAGTTCATAATCTATTAGGACAGACAAAATGTAAAGGGCTATGTACAAACAAGATATGTTCTCAATAAAAGATCGTCTCAGAGGGATGGCACTAACATTAAGGGGGACCAGAAATGGTTCTTGTTAAAAGGTGGGATTTTAGGTCTCACATCGTATAAGTTGCAGAAAAGGTACCAACCTGCACTGGAAAAGGAAGGATTTCCTTATCCTGATCTCCTTTATTTACGTATAGACGTCAGCTCTCTATATAATCTTTCATGTTCTCTCCACTTTATAGGCTGCCTCCCAGTGAGGCAACTCTGCTCGACTGAGGCTTCGAAGAAGAAAAGTTGTTGCTTGTCCTTCCTTCTCAAAGAGGACCATGACATGCAAATGAATTGGATTTATGTGAGGGAGGGCTGTTCAAAGTCACCAGCTTAACTTTCTCCTCCAGAGACATTTGAGTCCTGTGGCTAGGTATAGATCAGGATCACTGAAGATGGCCCTGAATGCAGTGGAAGCCCTTGGCCTTCTAAAACTTAGATCTTTAAGGGGTCTCAATTTACTGAGGTAACACCTATACAGTGATTAGGGCTAGGTAAGAAAGGAGTCAGAGAAGGGCCTCTTTACCTAATCCAAAAAAAATAATCAATCTGGGAAGGAAAGACCCTCAGGGTTTCTGGCTAAAACAGAAACAAATCTTATTTACATGAGTCAATGAGAGCCAAAACAGTGACCAAATGGGGCTTGTCCTGGGATCTATAGTTGGTCAATCCCTGAATACAGGTATTGGGGAAAGGAAAGAAGAGGCATAACAATTCTAGAGAGTCTTCCACAGCATACCTTAGCTTTCCAGAATGACTTCTTCATGTACTGAAAATCAACACTTAACTGGTCTTCTACTTACACTATTTTAGTCTGTACATCTTAGAGCATCTGGGATGAATATAGGCTGTTATGTCTCCTCTCTGAGACTCAGCACTAGCTTTGAGATCACACAATCAAAGGATTAAGGGATTTACAACTGGAAAGGACCTTACAGATTATTTCATTCAAACCCCACTTCCCACATCCCCCTTTCGAATCCTCTCTGGGAGAAGACATATACATAATGACAGACTTACAGGAATAAGAGTAATCACGCATTACATCATTTTTAGGGTTGCATAGAAGAAGACAGTCCCTGGGTTCAGAACCCTCAACTTCCACTTAACTCTTGAATTACCTTGTTCGACTCCCTTGACATCTCTAAACCTCAGTTTTTTCATCTGTAAAATGAGGTCATCTATTGGCTCAGATGACCTCTTCCAAGGACTCTCCTAAGGTCCCTATGATCCTATACTGTTCCTAGGTATTACACTAGTAGTTTGGCTTAGCTGAGTACCAGTGCAGTGATGAGGGCAGACAGGGACTCCAAAGAGGGGTATGACAGGGCCAGAATCACTGGGGAGTGGCAGCCTGAGGTGAAGGAAGAAACAGAAGAAGGCAATAACCTGAAAAGCCACATGCCAATAGAGGAAAGTCAATGGGAAAGAAGCATATATACCCACCCAATGTTGGCACCCTAGGGCAATACCTTTATTCACCCAGCGCTATTTGCTGCTCTGGTCAGAACCCACTGGAAACTTTTTGTAATTGTATTCCTGCTCAGTGTTAGTGTGTCATCCATTTTATTACCCTCTCAAACCCTGCCCCAGACATACACTTAGTAATATTTGGTAGAGTCGGTTGTAACTTAAGTAAAAATCATGTTATTTGTTGCTCATCTATTTAGTTTATAATACTGGGAGTAAATCAAGTATTATTATGAGGAAGATATTTTAACACACAGACTATCAAAATACTTCCAAAAGATTAGACATTGGATTTGTATATGTTTTATTTTTGTTTCACATTATTGATACCATTTTTGGTGCTTGTTTTTCCAGATAAAAGAATAGTATTTACTATAGTGTTGACTTAGAAAAGGGGAACCACCTTTCTGACCTATTCCTCTGGATCTGGTTGTCTGATCAACTGACAAGAACCTGACTGCTTATTAGTGGACCATGAAAAGCATGGTCCCCAGACTGACTTCACCCAAACAGAAGACTCTATGGCCAGGTTCCACTACAACGTGTACATGTACTACAGGAGCACACTTCTGACTATGTTACTCCCTGATTGAACTCCAATGGCTACGTAGTACCTCTAGGAAAGGGTTTCCTATTTTGGGCGTCATGGACCTTTTTGGCAGTCTGGTAAAGTGTATGGACATGTTTCTCAGAATTATGTTTTTAAATGCATAAGATAAAAATACAGAGGATTACAAAGCAAACTAGTGTTATTGAAATAAGATGCAATTTTTCCCATCCAAGTTTACAGATCGCCTGAAATCTATCCATTGACCCTAGATTAAGAATATCTGCTCTAAGGCATTTGACCACCTGGTCTTACCGGACTTATTTTGAATCATTCACCTTCATTCATTCTCCAGTGCAGACAATCTGTGTTTCATACTGCTTCTTGCACCCAGCAATCCATTTCTTACTTTTCTCTTTTTGTACTGGCTCTCCTCCATGTCAGAAATGCCCCTCATTTCTGCCTCTTATAATCCCTCAGTTTCCTTCAAACTCGGCTCAAGCGCAACTTTCATGATTAGGTCTTTTCCTGATCAATCTGCTGCTAGTACTTTCCTCTAATAAAATCACCTTGCAACTGTTTTGTTCATATCTCTACTTGTACCTTTAAACTCCTAGAGGGCATAGCCTGTTTTTATTTTATTTATATTCCTAAAAGCTAACACAGTACCTGGCACAGAGTAGGCAATTAATAAATATTTGCTGATGGATCGATTGATGGGTAACTTTCTGAGACAACCCCTCAGGAAAGAATGGAAATTTCTAGATTTCAAGTCCTTTGCCCCTTCAGTTTTCCTGAAGCACCCCTCTACTCCCACAGTGACCACTGCAGGCAGTACAAAGCAGACAAAGTAAACATTGTTGGGCTGGATTTAATTAATTAATTACAGCATGGGTCATTCTACTATGGAACTAGGGAATCTCAGAATACAGATCAGAAATTAGCTAAGTTACAGGTATGTGGTCTCCTATTATTCCATTATCCTGACTCAGCTGTAAGCATTACGCAGTCTTTTCAGGTATGCCCTGCTCTATGCCTTCTGATTCAGCCAGCTCCTCACTAATCTGGACACTGCAAGGCATTTTGCCCTGCCTTGTTAGTTCACCCTTACTTCCAATTCCAGGTATCCCACTGAGCTAGATCTAACAGTTCCATAATCATTAGAGAAGCAAGGTCCTTTTCTCTCCAGACACAAGCTCCATTCCACTTCAGGTCAAAACTGCACTTCTCAAAGTCCCTTGAACTTCAACAAAACTGTGTCCCTGGAGCCTGTCTGCCCAGAGAAATTCCCTGAAATAGTCATTCGTGATTCTGGGCACACAACCACCAACCAGCTCAGTTCCTCTGAATTAAGCCTCTTCTCTAGACTTTTTCACCTCGATTTCCCAGAGCTGGCTGTGCAGTGTTTCATTTTCTCCAGTCCTTCTGCCTGCCAAGTCCCAGTTTCTCATAGAAGAGTCCCCATGATCATCCCCATTCCGGAATCCTCAAGCTCCTATGTTCACACATCTTCTCAGGAAATCACACATCCAGACACTTACCTCCAGGGTCACTGTTTCCCCTCAGACTAAAATTAGTATGCAACCGAAAGCATCTGTAGAACCTAATTACAGTTCACTTAATCTGGCCCCAGCCAGACTGGGGATACTCCCAAATCCACATATGATTTTCTTTCTAAAGAGGAGAGGGACTAGATGGTATTGAAAATTCCCAGGGAAGGAAGTTCCATCTACTAACACAGGTCAAAACCATCTCTGCTCTCTTCTTTCAAATCACAGGTGTTCTTAACCTAGGGTCCATTAACTTTTTTTAAAATATATTTTAATAATTATTTCATTATATTTTGTTTGCATGGCGATTTTATATCATGTACTTAAAAACATTAGTCTAAGAAGAGGTCCAGAGGTCTCATCAGCCTGCCAAATGGGCCCATGACACAAAAAGAAGTCGAGAACCCTCCTTTAAGCTGCACCATCTTCCTGATAACATCAACTGTTAATTGGCAGTTAGAAGGTGCAACGGATATAATGCTGGGCCTAGAGTTAAGAAGACCGGAGTGCAAGTCCAAACTTAGACATTTACTAGATGTGTGACCTTAGGCAAATGACTTAACCTCGTTTGGGCTCAGTTTCCTCAACTGTAAAATGGGGATAATAATAGCACCTATTTCACAGGGTTGTTGTAAAGATCAAATGAGACAAAGTGCTTTGCGCAGTTCCTGTCATGCAGTGTTAGTTGTCATTCTTACTATTATTATTATTATTATTATTATCCATAAATGACGAAACAAAAAAATGGATTTCAACTGCAGTACTTATTTTATCATTTAAATTAGAAAATTGTAATTTTGCAATTTAAAAAGTGAAAGGGGAGTTATCTGAAACTTTTCCTTCAGAGTCTACAGTTGAAACTGTTACCAGATAGATGATAGACATTAGCAATGGAAAAGATCTTATAGTTTCCTAGTCATACCCTTTATTTATAGGGGGCACATAAACTGAGGCCCAAAGAGGTCCCAGGCCACAAATTTAGTCAGTAGAAGAATGAGGTTTAGAACTCAGTTTCCCTAGGATTTGGTCCAAAGATTTTTTTTCACTCTACCATGCTGTTTCCCATACATCTGGAGCTAACCTTGAGTCCTATGTTTCTCTGAACAGAAGCAAATCTGATGTTTGTATATTCTATTCTAGTCAGATGTTAACCAATAGTGGTGATGCTTTTTTTCCTGTGTACTGGGGTTCCTTTCTTGTACACCTGCGTCTTTTTCAAGGCGTGCTTTTTTTTTCCCAATTAAGAAGAGCTGCGGGGTAGTCAAAGGTTAAGTTCTTTCTCCCTACTACCTAACTGATTATCAGATAGGAGGAAAGAATCTTGTTGGCTGGATTGACCGTCAAGTCACTGGGACACAGCATATAGTAGAAGGGATCAATATCATGCAGCAATATTGCATTCCTACACAACACATTTTTACCTCTAATAAGGACACAGAATTGCTGTGGGTATTTTTCAGAACCCACCAGATGAGGCAGTGGCCTCCTATTATTCCTGACTAATCAAACTAAATTGAAATAAACACGATGCCTGGCTGCATCTGACTGGGGGTGGGGGGGTGCTTAAAAAAAATGAAAACGCTTTCATACAAAAAAAAGTAATGAAATGCTTTTTGCCTCAAATGCTCTTTTAAAAAAAAAAAAGACAGATCCTGTTCACATCAGACTCCATTCTGAATTTTAATTTCTTAAAAACTAATGGAAAGCAAATCTTTATTCTCCTGTCTACCATTTATAAAAGAAGGCTCAGAAATCAGATACTAAGGGGCACCATGTGATAGTTAAGTGTTAGCATTTAACAAACTAGTCTATAACTATAAATAAATCATTTCATCACAGCTGCCTTCTCAAGATCTGAATATTAATAAATGGACTTAATGGGTCTTGATTTACTACAGAATTTCTACCGAATTAAACAGTTATTACACTGATAATTGTGTCCACATGTAGCACAGCATGGCTCCCTAAAGATAAATCCTGTGTGATGTGAGAGTCTTCCAGTAACTGATTAATCCTGAAGCCTATTTGAACAGCATTTTTTACTTGCAGCATTGAGACTGATTTAACGAAAATTAGCAAATGGAAGGCATGCTGTACAAATGTCCTTGGAACAGACTTTAAATCACAAAAATAACCTCATTTGATTAATTGAAAATACACCAAAGACAGGTTCAAAAGTGGGACCAATTCCAGGTGCCCACTGAAGCCACTAAGTAGAATAAAAAATGGAGAAAGACAGTTAGATACATCTAACAGAAATACCAAAATATCTAAGGTCTGCTGTCAGAAGCCATTCAATCTAGTAGCCTATGGGGGTATTTTTATAAGTCCTGGTGATTTGCATTACTCCCTTACTACCAGTTCAAAAACTATCATAGAAAAGAGATTAATAATGTCATGTGGTATCAATGTCAGTTTCCATGGCAACTTGGAGATTGCAGGGTTTAGGGTAACAGATGGGAAACACTGTAATGTATTCCTTAAACTTCATCATTATTTTAGAGTAATATGTATTCACCTTTGTGGGATAAATATGATATAGTATCATAAACATTGATATTACACTCTTGCCATCACAACCTATTGACTTACTGAGTTTTTACTGAATTCAATTATATAAAAGGAAACAAAATAAATCAATTGTGATCAGTATATACTATATTGAATTGAATAAAGGAATGAAATGCCTTATATAACAATGCCTTCTATGCATTAAATAATATTTGGGTCAGCACAACTTTGGGGATCACAAAGTAAAAATGAAATTTAATTGTACTTTCTGAATTTTGATATCCTTCAGATTTTTTGGTTTCAAAGAATTCAAACAAACCTAAAGTGAGACATGTAAAGAGAATATGCCCAGAACTGGGAGAAATCTAAGGAAGGAGAAGTTGCTTCTGAATGGAAGGGGAATTAAAATTGGGGGGTTTCTTGAGTGTTAGGTGAAAGAGTTTAGATTTAATCCAGGAGAAAATAGGGTTTGGGGCAATGAAGAAGATGGGAGACTTAGAACACCGAATTAACTATGCAGAGATATCTAACAGAGATATATCATTTAGGAAGGAGAGGAGAGGAAAGAGTTCAGTGGTAGGGAAACCAGTTAGAAGGCTATTACAATAATGCAGGTAATTTGAGGTGGTAGTAGAAGTCAGTAAGTCATCATTGTCCTGGCAGCAGTAGTAGCTTACATTTTTGTACAGCACATTTCTGTTCTGGGAACATTTTCCTGTCCATTTCATTTGAAGAGATAGGTAGATTGGAAGAATAAAACAGATTACTGGGATCAAAAGAACTCAGCTGCTAATTGGATGTGGAGAATGAAGGAAAGAAAGGATGGACTCAAAGATGATTTGGAAATTTTTGAGACTTAATGGATTAGGGGAATGGCAGTATCATTAACAAAAATCAGGAAATGCTTCCAGCAAGTAAAAGTGACAAAAATTCAATCAGATGATCTGAGTTTAAGATTCAAGCAGGATATTCAAAGTCAAGATATCTGGTAGACAGAAATATGGATCTGGAGTTGGAGGAAAAGCGGCAGGGCTGAAAACTTTTGTGGAAATCATGAGGGTGATAGTGACAGTAGAAATTATGAGAGAAAGAGTTTATCAGACAAGAGAACAGAGAGAAGAGGGTTAAGGATAGGAACCTTAGGGGGAGGGACTCTAGGATAGCCAGAAACATAAATCTCGTATATATGATTTCTAGACCCCTGACTCTAGAATGACTGGATCATATATTTAGACCTAGATCATACCTTAAAAGTGATTTAGTTCAACCATTCCATTTTATAAATGAGGAGACTGAAGTCCAGCGAGGTCCCATAGGTTACCAGATTCCAAGATTCAAACTTCAATCCTTTGACTACACATCCAGAACTCTTTCCACTCTTTCCTTTGGTTATGTTTGTTAATGTTCCTCTTAAAATGTGATGAGCAGCATTCCTCCCTTCTCTGTAGAAGTAGGAGACTGCACAAATAGAACACAGCATATGTTGGACTTCATGGATACATTGGTTAGTTTTCCTGAACTGATCCCTTCCCTCCTTTTTCTTATTTGTTTATAAGAGAAGTGGTGGAGGGGAAGGGATATATTGGGAAATGAAGGTGATGTAGAAACAAAAGATAACCAATAAATATTCTTTAGTGTGATATGCTGAACTCAACCCAACATCCTAAATGTGAGCTAACTAGCAAAGAGCATGATAAAAACAACATTCCCCTCCTGAATATAATATTCTATTAATGCAGCCTAAGATCAAAATGGTTATTTCAATATCCACTGCCTAATGTTGGCTCACATTGAGTTTGCCCATCCATTAAAAGTCCATAAAAGGGCCACTAAGTGTGCCAGGTCTGGAGTCAGGAAGACTCATCTTTCTGAGTTCAAATCCTAGTAGCTGTGTGACCCTGGGCAAGTCACTTAATCCTGTCTGCCTCAGTTTCCTTATCTGTAAAATGAACTGGAGAAGGAAATGGCAAGATACTCCAGTATCTTTACCAAGAAAACCCCGAATGGGGTCACAAAAAGTTGGACACAACTGAAACAAATGAACAACAAAGAGTGTCCACTCCATCACGCTGCAGCAGAAGCAGGGATTTCCCAATGACAACAAATGTTCCTACAGCAGGAAGTCCAGCCGATAAATGTTTGGAACATTTAGAAGTCAGGCGTCCATTTCCTCATCTGTAAAATAAGAGGATTGAACTAATTGTTTTTATAAGGTCACTTTTAACTTTAAAATTTTCTAATTCTAATGTGAGGAAACTGAGATTCAAGTAGTACCAGGGCTAATAGATGCCTGCTCCAAATCTATTTCCAGGATACTCAAATCATAAATTTGATTCCTTTCTCTGAAAGGAAGCTCTCTGCAATTAAAAAGAAAAACCTAAAGTAAAAGTATATCTGACCTTGTCAGGTATGCTCTCACCAATCATACAGGGTGCATGCAGTCTGAGTACAGAGAAGGATCATAGGGTAACCCTTCACAGTAGCCCCAAATGTGGAAGTGGTACTTGATATATCTGATACCATGAATGACCAAAAACACCAGAAGCCCAGTAGTATTAGCTTCCCAGCTACCAGCCAACAAGAAAGAGGAATATTATGAGAAAGGTGACAAATTCCCAGTCAGCATACTCTGACTATGTGTAATAATTTACAACTTACTCATCCTAGCTGAAAAGCATCATGAATTAGCATGAAAGGGTATTGAAGCCAAAGAACCTGCAGGTTTGAGAGCTGATAATTATCATTACTATTCAAGAGAATGTGCTTTGAAAACTGTGAGCAACATTTTTTCACATGTCTAGATACTGCCCTAACAGTCCTGCATTTCGACTTGTGCTTAGCTTTAGAAATAGAATAATACAGAATGTTAGAATGATGTGTATCATTCACACAGTCCTTAAAGCTGTAATTATTAAAATTATTAGACAACTTCCCTGTTTCACGAATAGAGATTACAGCTGATACATAGAGTATTGTCTACTATATATCAAGACAAGTACTCTCTGCAAAGGATCTGCAAAGATGGAGACTGGTATTTATTCCTCCCTGAGATAAAGACTCTCTCATCTCTCAGGAATATTGGCTCGGATTGAATGAGTTCGTGAGGGGAAAACCCCTAATGCAGCTGATGGATATCAGGGATCCCTCTCTCCAAACAGAGAATTTTTCTTCTTGTCAATCACATCTCACTGTGCACATAACAAAAGATCTTTCACTGAAAACATTTTCAATGCCCCAAAAATACTAAACTGCAATGGTAACATGCTTTTCTTCTGAGTACAGGGCTTTGGAATAAGAGGTATTGTCTACTCTCATATAAGTTTAGGCAAAAGATAAAACAAAATAGATGATCGTAGTAATGATAAGAAAGAAAATGTCACTGTCTATTCATTTTGTCACCAAATTTCTATGAGTTCACTGTGATCCTCACAGACAGGGCAGTTACTATTACATTAACTTTATAGAAGAGTAAAGGTCAGTGTGGTTAACTGACTTGTCTCTAGCCCCATAGCTAGTGAATCAAATCAACAAATACTTATTAAGTGCCCATACCCAGAGAGAGGCAGCATGGTATCACGGAAAGAGTGGTTCTCTCCTGGGCTTGAATCCTACTGCTGACTCACACAACCGGTGTGTGACTCAGGCAAAACTTAAGCTGCCCAGGCATGTCTCTAATACTAAGCTGGTGGGGTGTCCATCTGCACAGGCAGACTGAAGTTCCTCACTGGTAGCTCATTACACTTTAAAAATAATAGTAATAATAAATAGCATTCTGTAGTGCATTAAAGGTTTGCAAAGCACTTTACAAGTATTATCTCATTTTTTTTATTCCTTACAAAATCCCTGGGAGGTAGGTGCTATCATTATCATCCCCATTTTATAGATGTGGAAACTGAGGCAGAAGTTAAGTGATTTGTCCAGGATAACATAGCTAGTAAGTATCTGAGGTCAAACTTGAATTCAAGTTTGCCTGACTCCAGGTCCAGTGCTCTTTGCACTGTACCAAATGGGCCAAGCATCATCCCAGACTTCATAAAGCTTAAATTCTATATTAGGATAGTAAATGATTGACCTAGGATTAGGACCCAGGTCTCTGAACTCTAAGTACAATGTACATTATGGTGTAATATCAAAAGTGGTCTTTTAAAAAGCCACAGTGGTCATCTGTATCAAACCCCACATATGCGTACAATATGTCTACATATGTAAATCATTTTCTAAGCAGCTACTGCTGCTCTAAATTGAACCTCCAGAGACAATGAGCTTAGAGGAACTAAGTGGCTCCACTTTGAATTCACTGGAACCATGGATGCTGCCGCACATACTACCCACCCTCTTCAAAACACACACACACACACACACACACACACACACACACACACACACTTTTTACCTTTTGCCCCCAAAATTCTAACCAATTCAACACTATCATTGCCTCTGCAAAGGGTATGTAAATGGATTATCCCATTATTCCACTTACCATCCACAAAAGACTCTTATCTGGCCAGGATTTCCCTATGTGCAGTAAAGGGAGCTTTATTAGAATATAAGTTCCTCAAGGGCAGAGTATCCTACATTTGCACAATGCTTAGCATATAGTAAACATTAGACTGTGAGCTTTTGCCTTTTTTTATCCTCAGTGTTTTATTAGCACAGTGCCTGACACATCGTAGGTGCTTAATACTTATTGACTGACACTTAAAATCAATGTTTTTTCATTCATTCACAATGCTAATTCTGGAGAATTGGAGCCCTCAATAATTTTAAAAGTGTATTCTCCACTTAATAAAATCTTTCCCAAGAGAATTTTGAGGATTCCTTTAATCTATTTAGAACTCACCAGAGTATATTCTAAATTTTAACTCCCACTAATTACCCTCCCTTTGGGGCTGCCTTTGCCTGCTGTGGTTCATATGCTGCTATGAGCTCACTCTTTAAAAGTATTCAGAGAATAGTCTGCACCATTGGAACAAACTGTTTAGCATTAAGCATGCTGACAATTAGAAATTGCTTTCTTCTTGTGGATTTACCTTTTAAAGAAAAGCAGTCCCTGAATAAAGTTGCATATAAAAACACTATTATAGTCATCCTGCAATTATCCACAAGTGGATTATCCATGGCTGCTTCTGTTCCAATATCCAGCTGGGTCCCACACTGCTGACAGGAGGATCAGAACAGAAGCAAGTTGATGTCTAAGGATGAATGCATTCCAAGCACCCCAATAAATGATTTGGAGATTATCTATGCCTCTGGTAGTGAAGACAATAGACAGCTGACTATAATGACTTCCTTAGAGACAACATGGTGAGTAACTGGGTCATTGAACTTGAGAATTAAAAGATTAAATTACTATCATAGGGTAAAGTTTTCTTTGTCTCAATTTCCTCTATATTATGCAAACAGTATTTGAACTGTCCCTCCCCTAAGAGGTGGGGTATAGCCTTAAAAATAAATCCAGGTAAATTGTTATAAACTCCTTGGGGAAAAGACCATACCAAAAAAAAAAGTTTTTCATTCCATACTGATCATTTTCTTTTTTAACTGGACTTATAATTTCATTTCTGTAAAGAACACTTCATAAAGAAATTCTCCCTACCAATACAAATTGGCAACTATTCTGCAATGCATACTCTGCTCATCATCAAGACAGAGACTGAACCTGTGGTTGGTATGTGGACTGGGATGGAAAAACTTCCTCTACAAATGAAGGCTGACACTTCACTTACAATTCATAGCTTTAAAAATCTGCCTAGAGCACTAAGGAGGTTAAAGGAATTGTCAAGGGTCACACAACCAGAATATCCAAGGTAGGAGTTGAATCTTCTTGGATCCAAAGCTGACTCTATCCAGTACACCATGCTCCCGACCATTTTACCAGGTCTAACAGGTCTATGGAATATAAGAGGCCATGGGCTCATCTCCTTTTTCATATTAGTCTCTTTGCAATTTTCTTCTCATTCTGCAGTCACAAGAAGCCACTCTCCATGATCTTTATTTCACAGCCACAGCCTTTCATACAACAGTGATAATCTATACATTAACATGCAAAAGGTGCCTCCAAGAGTAGCAGATTAAGAGGCTTTTCGGCATTGAGCACAGGCGCTGAATCATTTAGCAAAGCCCGGTGTACATCCAAGAGCTCACTAATGATTGAATGTAATGTTTTTTGGGGTAGGGATACTGTTTGATATGAGTCCTTTATACATGTAGCATCAGTCTACATGAGTTCCCAAAAAGCTATTTACACAGTGGCCTTTTCATTATAGTTTTATTATAGTGACCACTTTATTATATTTCCCCTTTCACCCTTTCAGAGTCAGAATAATGTATCTCATGGTGTTGGGACACTATAAAAGGCTTACAACAAAATTTCCAAGAGGAGCAGTTAAGTTGGCATTTTAAGCCTCAGCATCTTGGCTACCTTCCAATGAGGGTAAACTACACAGTACTTCTCCAAGTCTCTCTCTGTGGCTACAATTAGAAACACCCTTTTCCTTACTCAAATGATGGCATATTGTTTCTGGGTCCTTTCAGCAGTAGCTAGATTCTACCTCAAGGGCAACAGTAACATGCCAAGGGTGAAAGATGTATCCTCATAATAATGAAATACAGAAGGACAGAAAGAAATAACTAATTGTAGATTTGGTCACTCAGCTTGAGGATAGTATCTTAATACGATGGTGGGAGGGGGAGTGTGCAAGAGAAAAAGCTAAAGGTTTTATTTATTCTTCTTCCTGAATTTAGGAGACAAAGAGCTCTTTACCCATGATCCATTCTATTCACCTTCAAGAGAATTAGGAAAGTTAAATCCTGAAGACCAAATAAAATTTCAGTCAAGTAGAGATCTGGAAGTCACCTGATTCATGAAGTAAATGGAGACAGCCAGCTAGGTCTGGAGGACAGGCCAACATCTAATGAGGCTATCTGCATTGATCAACTAACCAGGTAATTACACTACACATAACAAACTACAGATATAGCAGACACAGCCCAAACTGTCTATCTCTTTCGGTATATCTTCCTTTAAGTCAATAATTCTCCTTTAATTTATCTAGTTACATTCTACTCTCTTGGTTTGTAACCTAGAAAGCTGATCCTCCCCAATTTGTATCTCTTAGAGGAAAGAAAAGAGGGGAGGGAAGAGGAGGAATTAGCAAGGCAGAGAGTTAGCTTTGAAGGTGATCTGAGCACTTACAAGTTGCAGAATCTTCCTGCAAGTTGCTACAGTTTCCAAGAGATTGAGTCAACTCAATGTCACTCAGAGATTCAAAGACAGCAAAGCATGCTGATTAATTTCTATCATGTTGTCTATTACGGTGGATTTCATTTTATTTGTAAGCTATTGTTCAGCAATTGCCCCAGTGTTGTGCTTTTATTAACTTATGTGCAAAAATGTTCATTTGTTCATACACTGAACAAATCATTCACATAGGACGCACCATTTACACTTTATATTTATCTGTGTGCATGTGTTCTTTAGTACTCAATGTTGCACTTGTATCAGCTGTTTGAAGTTCAATCACAAATTCTAGAGTGTCCTAATAGAATTCTCAATTTTATTACCCTTTGTTAACTTAAGGCAAATACTGAGAGCGCTTATCTGTTTATTATTTTTCAATATGGACTAACAACACTCACCATGATATAGTCCGCATTTGGGAATTACAAATACATAGATTTCCTGGAGAAAGGAGAGAAGGGGTATATCCATTAAAAATGAAACCTTTAAAATCCACTAAATCAAGGTTTAAAATTTCTATACTGAAATCAAAGCAGGAAAAAACCCATATACTGGATGATTTGTAAGGTCCCTTCCAGATCTAAATCTAATAAAAAAAAAGAGAGAGCTTTTATAAATAAGTGTTCATAATGATAATAAAAATCTTAAATGGGGAAAGAAAGACAAAAACCACATCAACATTTCAGTTGTGTCTCAGGGGGAAAAAAAAGAGTATTCCTTTAGGATTTTAGGAAGGTCAACAAGAACTTTTTCATGCCTCAAATGGATGCCCTAAATGCAAGATTTCAACATCTCTAAGGTCAAGTTATGTGCTACCTGAAACTATGAGGGATCCATAATTTTATTAGTAAGAACTCTTTCTACCACAGAAGATCAGAGTATCTTCAAATTCAGTGGCATTCTTGTTGATACTCTTCCATAAATCTTCCATAAAGGAACAATGCAATGCAGAATTTGGATGTCAACCTGTTTTTCCTCATCTCCTCTACATGAACTGATTGCATCTTTTCCAGTGACTCTAATGATGGCTTTTAGACATTACCCAAACAAAAGTCATCTTGAGTATATGCTGCGGCTTACATGTACCATTCATCTTTCCATTCTCCTTTGGATCATGTGTAATTTTACTCTTTTGAGATAAAGGTGTTTGTTCCATGATTCATAGCCATATAATACTGTCAGGAAAATATTGATATTAAAAATAAAGAGCATTTTTAGCACTGAGGAGTTTAAAATCATGGAAAATGCTATGTAATTTCTAAAATGTAATCAAACCTGATCTAGTATTTAACACTGAACCCAGCTCACTTTCTATCTGCAGTACTCATTCAAAAGAAACATAATAGAATTTAAATATACATCCACATGTGTGCACACAAACTAATGCAATGAGATCTACAACTACTTGCTATGATCTGAGTAATGTGTTTTTTTTATCTACTTTATTTTTCCATTGTGTGTGATTAGCTTAGTCTCTCAAATTACTCTAGATCTCATTAAAGAGGATTTGTACTATTCTAGGTACTTGGCACTTAGCATGTCATCAACCATTAATAGGTGAATTTGGAGAAGATCATCATAAATAGAAATTGTATTTGGACTTTGCTCAGAATAGTTTCCCTAACATAGGTCAACAACTCCCCTGGTGTTTTGCCTCACTTGGTGTTGACATGCAGTGTTATTTCTATTGTTATAAGTGTCATAATTTTATGTGGCAAACATTTGCAAGGGAGACATTTTTTGTGAGAGGAGTCTTTGATGGCTGCTATTTTGTTATCCTAAGCCAAATTTCATCAAACATTATTTTAAGGGTCAGCAAGTTGGCACAGTGGATAGAGCACTGGCGCTGGAGTCAGGAGGACCTGAGTTCAAATCTGACCTCAGACACAATAACACTTACTAGTTGTGTGACTCTGGACAAGTCACTTAACCCCAATCTCCTCACAAAAAAAAAGTATTTTAAAAAGCTGGACACAGCAGGATTTTGCAGACTCTATACCTCTCAGTTCTGTGATTATAAAGATGTGATTTGTTATAGAGAAACACTGGTGAAAGCCTGATGATTCCTATCCCATGTTCTGATCAAGTTCTTCTTTGACATAGGCATAGACCATTGCATGGTTCAATAGACATAAATGTCTTCTGGATCACTTAGGAGGGTGAATAAAAATATCATCTATGTTTTTCCCCTTTTTTTGCAAATCTCTTCCTCTTTGGGATTACTTGAAAATAAATTATTATGAATAGTAGTCATAGCAATTCACATTTTTTAAAGTTTACTAATCGCTTTATATATATTACCTCATTTGAAATTCACAACCCTGTGAAATAGTTGCTTGTATTATCCCCATATGATGGAATTGAGGCCTAGGAATTTATGTGACTTTCTCAGGGTCTCAGAAGCTAGTAGGTATTTGAGGCTTTCCTATCTCCAAGTCCAATATTCTATCTATTACACTGGTGGTTTTCAAAGTTTTTGGTCTCATGACCCCTTTATGTTATTAAAAATTATTGAGGGGCCCAAAGACCTTTTGGATATCTTATAAATGAAAATAGTTTAATGAAAATAGTTTAAAAGGGTCTTGGGGATCCCCAATATTTACTGAACTACATTTTGAGAACCATTGCACTATACCATACTGCTAATTGTTAAATGCCTTTAAAATCATGTTCTCTCAAGAACAGCCAGCTTCAGATATCTTCTGTATACCTATAATAAAGTCCAGCCAGCTACTTTCCCCAGTTTCTTAAGGGCCATTTGCCATTTCCTTATATACTGACATCATGAGGTAGAACCCAAATGTCTGAAATGAAAAGAAATAAATCTATAGATAACAAGAGATATGTTCTTGACTGTGTCTATTTGCTGTCTTGCAGTTTAAACTACAATACAACATGGTAACAGCAATACTGCATGATGGTCAGATGGGAATGACTTGGCTATTCTCAGCAATACAATCATCCAAGACAGTTCTGAAGGATGATGAAAAATGCTATCCATCTCCAGAGGAAGAAGTGGTGAGAGTCTGAAGGTAGAGTGAGGCATCCTTTTTTTTTTTTACTTTATTTTCTTGTTTTTTGTTTTTTGTTTTTTTTTTCAGTCTGTGTTTTCTTTCTTTCACAACATGGAAGTATGTCTTGCATGCCTGCACGTGTATAATCTATATCAAATTGCTTGCCTTCTCAAGAAGCAGGGAGAGGAGGGAGGGAGAGAATTTGGAACTCAAAATTTTAAAGAATGAATGTTAAAATTGTTTTTACATGGAATTGGGAAAAAACAATTTTAAAAAATTTAAATAAAGTGGAAAAAAAAACATGTTAGTTTAACTGGACCTTATATTAAGCTTTCTATAGACACATTTTCCCCCTGCTGCTTTTAGGGTGACAAAAACCCCAATACTGTATTTGTAAAGTCTGTGTGGCTTAATAAAGTACTAGTCTTGGATGCAGGAAAAGCTGGGTTCCAATCTTACCTGATGCTAGATACATGACTCTGAACTAGTCACTTACTTGAGTATGTAACAGCTAACTTTAAGACTTGCTGAGTCATATACTTACTCATGCCTCAGTTAACACTCAGGCCTTCTATACTGAACTACGTATAAACTTAGTATTTATTTAACTGCATTATATTCCCTGATATGCCCCCTAGTAGAATATAGACTTCTTGAGAACAGGGACATTTTGGTTTTCATCTTTGCATCCCTTCTACCCAGGGTCTTACACAGTGATGTAGCAGACATTGAATAAATGTTTGTTAAACGTATTTGAATGTTAATAGAGGAAAGCCCTGGCTAACCACACAGCAGGCATTCTAGAAACAGCTGTCCAATTTGAAGCCATATCAACTAAATAGAGGGAAGGTTGAAATCAATTGGAAACAAAGAAAGACTAAAGATCTGAAGAAGATTCACTTAGAATTGTAGGAACTTCAACTCAAATTGTTTAAGTCAATTCTCGACTCTGGAAAAACAGGAAATGTACTAAACTAAATATATTGACTTTATCAAGACTTCTTAATCAAGTTGAACTAATACAAAATAGTTTATCTCCTTTCCAAGAGGAGAGACATGGCAACCAAGAGTAGCACCAACTTCTAAGTGCAAGCTCATTGGCAAATGCTGTAGAGGACGAAGATGTAACATTACAGATAATGACCTCATAAAATAAGGTTTTTAAAGAAATAAAATCATTTAAAATATACAAGGTGAATCAAATGATGCTAATAAAATGTGGTCTAGTAGAAGTCTTTAGAGGACCTGCTTTGATAAATAAGTGGAAGAGTGATTTGGAATTAGTTTGTCAATTGTAAACAAATGTTTCAAATTCTTCAAAGGGTTTAAAACCAGTTTGTTGTTTAGAATTTTCTCTTGAAATTTTACTTAGCCTATTAAGAAGGTCTTTGTTTAATAGAAATAAAATTCAACCCACTCTGTCTGAATAAGCATACTTCAATTAAGGGAGCTCAATTAATCAAGTCAACAAGTACTCATTTGGTATCTACAGGAGGTATCCAAAACTGTAGTCTACACC
Source organism: Vombatus ursinus (assembly GCF_900497805.2). Lineage (NCBI taxonomy): Eukaryota > Metazoa > Chordata > Mammalia > Diprotodontia > Vombatidae > Vombatus > Vombatus ursinus. Next base: position 3,628,165 of record NW_020954608.1, on the reverse strand, counting down.
ATGGGAGATACACAAGAAGCATTCAACAGGGTCACTGCGAGGGAATGGAAAGAGCATTTATCCAGGAGTCAAGAGACTGATCCATCACAAATGAGCTATGTGACATTTCCAAATCATTTATATATATACATATCAGGTCACCTCAACCTCAGCGTAACTGAACTCATCATTTTTTTCCAACTTCCCTTGGCACCACCATTCTTTGTCATTCCCACTCCCAGTCACATATGTTTAAAAGCTGCATGTTGTGTTTGACAATCCCTACATCTAGTCACCAATTTTATCACAATTTGTCCCATGTTCATCAATTCCTTTTCTGCCTTATGGCTATTATACAAGTTGAGCTCCTTCTTACTACATGCCTGAACTATGACACAAGTGTAACTAGACTTTCTCTGTATCGCTCTGGTCTTTCCCCACTCTAATCTGTCATATACACTATTGACAAATTAATCTTCCCAAAACATTTCTTTGATCAAGTAACTCCCCTGCTCAAAAACTCTCATCGGCTCCCTATGGCTAAACAAAGTTCAGACTAGACTCTTTTGCCTTGCATTCAACATCCTACACAGTCAGACTGCCTTACCTTGCTAGAGATAAGCCAGTACACAAACTCTCCATGTCAGTCATTGCCCCTGCTTAATACGTGTGATGCTTTCCTGTTCACATCACCCTTACCCTATAAGCTCTAGCCTTCATATTACTAATATCCTTCATGGCCCAACTCAAGTACTACCTCTATTAATAAGGTTTTCATGATCAACCCAATTAGAATTTCCCTCCTTTGACTTTTATTGCCTTTATCACTCATGTAGTACCAATCATATATGAGTTTAATCATTATAGTTATTTATGTATGTTTTATCCTCCCTATTGACTGAAAGCTTCTAAAGGACAAGAAATATATCTTAAGTTTTTTGTTTTTTTTTTGTATCCCCCATAAGGCCTATCAAAATGATTGGCATGTAATGGGTACTCAATGATTTGTTGAGTAAAGTGCAGCTTCCCTGTTTTTCTATCTGTCCATTTCTCTATATAGTATAACTCTAAATGCTATACTAAACTCTACATAGTATAACTCTGAATGAAATAATGTATATGGAAGATCTTTGAAAAGTTCAAAACATGATATAAATACATGGAATTAGTTCTTTCATCAAATTGGAAATTACACATATATATGAAACCAAATAGCATAAAAACCCTCTCACAAATTAAATTGCTACTGAATATCAGAAAAAAATCAAATATTTTGGGCTAGAATAATTCAAAAAGTCTTAACAGAAGAAGTGAGATGTAAAGTGGGTCTCAAAGTAAATATAACATTTGCTGGGGCAAGGAGATGAGCATGCCATACATATGTATATATGTATATGTAGGTCTACATATGTGTATACACACACACACATATGCACACATACAACCCAAAGGTTCATATACATATAAAAACCAGCCTAAGAGACCCTTTTTTTTGAAGGGCATTAGATCAGTTTTCTTGAACAGATTTTTAGACCATACCTGAGCAAAAATCTGACTGCCACCTGTTAAAACAACCACTCTTGTAAGGACCATTTGAGTGAGGCCCTTAAACAAATGTCACTGCCATCATCAATGGCTAGTGTCTCCTAGAGTAGAGAAAGGTGCTAATCATAAGTAGCAATTTAACCAATAATGCTTTTGTTTACACTTCCATTCCTAAAGCTAAATGTCTGCTTATTTAATTAACAGCGAAGTCCTTGAGTGGTCATATCCATTGTTACTAAAGGTGTCATAGTACTTTACAAGTATTTTGAAACTCCTGGGTATGGAATTAAGAAGCCAGTCTTAGCAAACTTAGACTTAAAAACAATTGTAATTAAATAAACACTAGCCTTGAAAATAGAAGTATATGTAAACACTGTTTTATGAGAAATGTTGCAAAGTAATTGGTGAATTCCTTATTTGTATTTTCCCTGGGTTGCAAACCTAACCTGATAATAAGGCTTTAGTCTTAACATTTGCACACACACCTCAGCAATTCTATCCTATTTGCTATTACCTGCTGTATGGTCCATACAGGAGGACAGGCTAGGGAAAACATCTTTTATAGGCTAGTCAAAGTTGTGTATCACTCTGTTAAGATGAATAGGGCACGTGCCTACCACCTACTCTTAAAATAAAAGAAAATCTTCCACTGCAATAAACTCTAAGGCTACCAACAGTGAGCTCCAAGCTGGCTAGGGGCATGGTAACAGAAGGCAATGCTAAATATGTCTTTTAGGCCTGGCTTGGAAAACCTAATTGAAGAATTGCAATTTCATCCTGGAAGGCAGCATTTCTTTCATACAGCTTCCAATGTGATTGGCTGGAAGAGGTAATCACAGGGTTTTGTTTAGCTCCTGGGATCAGTCTGCTTAGCACATAATCTGTAACCAAACTCAGAATGCTTAAAACTTCAAAAGTACATAGCTTAATAAGACTAGTCTCCAAATTTCGGCAGCAAGAATTTTTTTTTTAAACTTGACACAATTTTCTGTCCATTCAGACTGAATAAAAGCTGTGCTGATCTACTAATGTAACACATGATTTATTCATGAAGGGAAGGAAGGTTAAGGTCCCCTGGGCATAACAGCTTGAGCACTGAGACCAGTCTCTCTGGACTGCTTAAGCAATATCGATAGTTCACTTATGACATTTGCACATCTTGGTTAATGTGGCATAACAAAAACCCGAGAACCTTTAAGCCAAGTCATTTTTTCCCCTACAGTGACAGTAAGTAAAGGATGACAAAGGATCCCAATTCTGAGCTTCCCAGAAACATCCTAACAAAATAAACAGGGCATCATTACTACTCTCCACCCATAATGATATACTTTAAATGGTCAGAGGTATGGGAGTAATTCTTAATTTTTTCTTAATTACAAGCACAAAGGTATTCCCTAAGAAAGATTAATTTTTATTACAGGAGGAATATAATTCATTAAAACTGTAATGTTTCTTTTTCTTGATCCTAAAGATGATGATGATAATAACAATGGACACAATAATGCTTTAATGTGTTTAATGAAATTAACATATGACACTGTTTCTAAGTCTATAATAACAATCCTGTGATATAGGTATAGGTACTATAGGTATTTGAATCTCCATTGTACTGAAAGGGAAACTGAGGATCAGAGAGGCAAGGTCACAAAGTTAGCACTAAAAATGTCATCTGAATCCATGTCTTTCTGATTCTGAACCAAGCATTCTATCCATTAATCCATGCTACCTTCCAGATATTACAAAGCTCCAAGTAGAATGGTATGTATTCCTCATTTATCCAGCATAGGGGTTGGCAGTCTGAATAATTCTTTTTATAAATAACTGATGCTTAATTCTTTTTTATAAAGTTTTACATTTTTTAAAAACTATAACATGTTTTTTATGGACTATTTCCTAGTTAATGTAGCTCAGTGGCTAGAGTGCTGAATTCAGAAAGATATGAATTTGAATCCTGCCTCAGGCCCTGGCTGTGTGATCCTGAGTCACTTAACCTCTCTCAAGCCACAGTTTCTTAATCTATAAAGTAAGTATGATAATAATACCTCTCTCACATGGCTATTGAGAAGATCAAATGAGATACTATCTGGAAACCCTTTGAAAACCTTAAAATATTAGTTATCATTATTATTATTATTATTGTTATTGACTTCCTCACTGTAATAAAAATGAACTAAACAAGATCATGAACATGTACTACATTTATACAACAATGTCATACAATAATACCTTCAGGATACAGATATATAGGGCTAGACTTAACTTTTAACTGAATTTCAAGAATGCCACACTGTGTTCCTTACTGGTCCCGTTGTCTTCAGGGATACCTCCAGAAGCTACTTAGTTATGTGGGGCTCTTTGTCCCTAAGTGAATGACTCCTCCCTACTCACCCTATTTTTACTGAATGGATTCCTGGTGACTGCAGGGAGAAGTACTCTATTATGTCACTGTTTAAGCTAGATTTGAAAATACTCCAGTTGAATGAAGGCCTCGGTTTGACACTAATACTCCTTCCTGATATCAGAGCATTTTTTTTTCTGCTTCATACTTGCTCTTCTTACATTCTGTATACTGCTGATCTCCCACATTCACTGTTAGGGAACAAGTGAAAGCAGTCAGTTGAAGTGTAAGCATGCTACAAAGGAAAAGGAATTAAACTACATTAAACTACATTGCCAGAAAATTCCAAAAAAATAAAAAACCTACTATTCCATTCAAAGCACCATTTTTACCAGCAGTTGGTAAACTTCGCAGAATTCTCCAAATTATATATATATATATATATATATATATATATATGTGTGTGTGTGTGTGTGTATGTGTGTGTGTGTGTGTGTGTATATATACACCCCTATACATATATATATATATATATACACACATATATACATATATATCAGCAAGTCAATAATGCATGATTCTGGGTTATCACACACAAATTATCAACGGTCTTATTTATGATGTACATATATGTATGAATATATGCAAACTCACATATATATTATATATAGTTTTATATACTATATAGACAGATATAAAATTGTATCATCCCTTTAACATATCTACATGGTAGAGTCCTCTCAAAAAATTGAAATTATCTCCTTATTCTATTGATTTATCTATGTAAATAAATATGTACATAAATTCATATAAATTATTTCTATATGCACTTAAGTTTGTGTTGATATACACATACGTGCGTTGCATGTATGCATAGGAGTAGAAACTATGCTCATGGTTTCATTGGTACAAGGAACTTCCAGGAGAGTAAATTCCCTCTACCAATGTAGGCTAAACAGCTTTTTTGACACTTAGTCTTAGAGAGGTACCTAGAGCACTGCAAAGTCAAGTGACCGGACCCAGGTGTCGCTACCTATGTGTGATATGTATTCCGAAATTCCAAAAGCCCCAGGATGAAGAGAGAAGGTACTCGTAGATAAGCAGAAGAATATTCAAGATACGGAGAAGAAGAAGAAATTGAACAGATGATAACTTTAAGCAAAAGGAAAATGAGATCACAGAATCAGAACATGAGCATTGGAAGGGAAGTCGACAGCCATCCCCAGTCCAACCCATGGACTAGCTGTATCTCTCCCCAATTTTCCACATGTGATATTGTCAGTCACAACAGAAATTTTTATTTGGGGAAATAAATGTCTTAATCCAGTATGAGCATCATGCTTTCCCAAAGGTAGAATTCCCTAACTAGTCAATAATTACTCATCAACCTTGGGGCTAGTTATGATGCCAACGTTTTGAGGCTCTTGGAGATTTACAACAGGGAATGAAAAACCAAACAAAGCCCTTCTCCATAATCAATGTCTTCTGATATTGCTCAACTCCAGAAATGTAGGTAACTACAGGTCAGTACTGCCCCCTCCACTTTTCCTAAACCGGTATTGACATTTCCCCTAAGCATTGTTTTGTTGTTCTGATTCTTCATGACCCATTTGGGGTTTTCTTGGCAAAGATACTGTGGAATGGTTGGCCGTTTCCTTCTCCAGCTCATTTTACAGATGAGAAAACTGAGGCAAACAGGGTAGAGTGACTTGACCATGATCACATAGCTAGTAAGTGTCTGAGACCAGATTTGAACTCAAGAAGATGAGTCTTCCTGATTCCAAGCTCAGTACTCTATCCACTGAGTCACCTAGCTGCCCTGATAATGTTATCCTACACATTAATTTACTGTGCTAGACCTCCGTTGCCCTGATCATAACACGTAGAAAAAAGACTTCCATAATACGTATCGGACAAATTATACAAATATTTTGGAAATTATGTATCTGCATGTGTTGCTGATCTTAGCATTATGTAGGGGTGTCTAACACTAACTGGAGGAGAAATGGGCCGCAAATCTTGCAACACTGTTGCATGATAGAGAGCACGACAGTCACATAAATACATCCAATCAATTATTACAATTTCAAGCCATTCTAAAATTTCCATTTAATGAATAAGTCCATTTCTATTCTTCGTAGGATTTGACAGTGGCTCAATTTCTATAGCTGATGTTAATATTCGACAAAGTGCTATTGATGGCTATATCATCTGGTACATATGCAAATACATACCCATTCTTAACTTAAAACACTACTTGCCCTCCATCACAGACATGAAAGATGCTTCCCTCTTGATCTTTAAAATGGTGGATTTTAATGAACAATGGGAAATTTAGAAGAGCAGTAAATCTGTTATTTCTCTCTACAGAACTGAGTTACAGGAAAATAGGAAGTTAAGACCCCCAAGCAGACAAAGCTATAATGAGAATCTGTATATCCTAAAGTATTTCAGGGTACAAAGGCTCTTTCATTTCGTCATTAAGTCAACAAGCATTTATTAAGCTCCAACTAAGTGCCAAGCACGGAAGCTGCCCTTCCTTCATTCAATTCAATTCAATAAACACTGAGTAGCTATCATGTACTGAACATTGCTCAGGGAAACTCAAAATTAACATAAGATATAGTCCCTGCCTTTGTGTAGTCTGTGTTCTAATGTGTGTACGTATAGATACCAAGAACCCTAAACTCAGAGTTAGAAGACATGGTGGGTTCAAAGCATTTGACTCTAGTCAATTCTCTAGGCTTCAATTTCCTCACTACAAAATGAGGGAGCTGGACTTTACCTCTCAGGTCTTCTCTAGCTCTAACATTCTGTGATTTTGCCACAGGTGATGGTGACAAAAAGGAAGACACAATAAGAGCCAAAGGCATGCCAGCCAACTATTTCCTTATTCATGCAACCTCACCAAATAATCTCAATCTCTCTCTCTCTCTCTCTCTCTCTCTCTCATCCTTGTGGGAAGGATATGAGCATTTATACAGTACCTACTATGTGCCAAGCACTGTGCTAAGCAGTATTACAAATATTATCTGCTTTGATCCTCACAACTCTGGGAGGTAGGTGTTAATATTATTCCCATTTTACAGTTGAGGAAACTAAGGCAAAGCTGTTTGTTTTTTAAGAGCTTTGAGATCTGACTAGATGAGTCAAAAAACTCTCTAAGTAAGATCAGCCTTAGAGCTCTGGATTCTAGTCAGAATCTTTCTTCTATTATTCACCTTTCCTTAAGAGTTATTCTCCCAAGTCAATTCCTATCTTTCCTTCCCCAAGGACAAATCACAAATACTATTTCTGGTTGAAAAATATTTCATCCTGCAGGAAATGAGAATCTCTTAATGTGTATGTGTGTATGTGGGTGTGTGTGGGTGTGTGTGTTCCTCTTTACACAGAAATTTAGAATACCAACAAATGTTTTCCTGATGTGTTGAATTATATGTACCAGGGGAATATATGCTAACAAAAAAAAAAACTGAGAATGTACACATTCAAGTAAAGGCTACTACCCTTATTTGAAGAAATAATGACTGTGAAAGGATTCTTTCCACCAGCAATACCATTTCTGCTACCTTATCTGGAATTCCATTGTGGAAATGCATTGGGATATGAGTTCTGGTAGTTTGAAGAATCCATCTTGTTCCTTCAGACGTACCTTCTACATCAGTATGTGTATGTGCTACAGAGAAGGAAGGTGATCATGACGTTACCCATCTTGCTCCTTATTTGCCAACTGTCAACACCTGGGAAATTCACTGAGACAGTGTTCATATTTAACCTTTTCATTGAAAACCAAGCAGCCTGTAACTAGGCCAAAGATATCAGAGCTCTGTGATAAAGAACTTCAGGTAAGGTCATTTAACTCTCCAAGGAAAAGAATGACCACCAGCCTTTCCCTCTTCATGTCTAAAAACAACAAAGAGGAAGGGAGGAACACACACACACACACACACACACACACACACACACACAGAATAGAAATGAGAAAGAAAAGAAGAGGGGAAAAACAAACAAACCACTTCAGATGCCAGAAAATGAACAAATACCCTGCATTTGCAAACAGAACAGAAAAACAGAAGCAGGTGGTCAAGTAGCTAAGCTGGCAAAGCTATTGGCTACTAGCCGGATGGCCTGAAATCAATCTTTGCTGAGGTCACTAATGTCCTCCTAGCACCCAATTGTATCCCAGTTACTTAGAACTTTAAAAAGAAATACTTATGGCAAAACAATAAAAATTAGACCCAATAGAAACATATACCTGTTTCAAAACCAATGAAAAACACAACACCAAGAAGCCAACCAATCAATGGCTAGATATCCACAATCATTTACCAAAGAGATGATCTGTTCAAATCATTGATTACAACATGGCAGGAGAGCCATAAACTTTTATCCAGCCCATACTTTTATCCACATTCTTATAGAGAAGATAGTTTATCTCATTAAGTAGTATGGGCTCTGCTTTCCCAATCAATTGCATCTTGAATTCTAGTCCTGTCCCTGCAGAGAGAGAAAAAGCAATGATACCCTGCACATGTAATTTCCCCTCAGTTTCCTCAAATGACAGAATTGAATTAGATATACACTAGGATCCCCTCTGAAAATGATTCAAACTATCCAAGTTTCTCAGGTTCTGGGACACCTCTAAAGTCTTCCAGGGAACTACAATGGAGAACATAAGGAGCACATTCCTCAGGCAGAAATTTATTTGCAATTTAATGGGTCCCCTAATGTTTTTATAAGTAGTAACACAACACTCCTGCATGTGGTTTTGCTTTCCTACCCATTGTCCACCATCACTCTGAACAGAAGCAAGGGTATGACTACAAAATCTTGAGGACTGGGAGCAGGCAAATGTGATTCATACCATAGCAATTTACACCTCATTTGAAGTCTGGTTTTACAACCACAACTCTTCTGAGAACACAGGGTATGACACTCACTTGAATGGAATTCTTTTTTTTTTTTGTTGCTAGGCAATGGGGTTAAGTGACTTGTCCAGGGTCAGACAGCTAGTAAGTGTTATGTGTCTGAGGTTGGATTTGAACTCGGGTCCTCCTGAATTCAGGGCCAGTGCTCTATCCACTGTGCCACCTAGCTGCCCCAAATGGAGTTCTTTTTGACAGAAAAATACACACAACACTATTATCCATTAAGCAAAATGAGTTTCCAGGGTCCTAGATTTGATAGAAGAGTTATCTAGTTACTAATTAAGGAGAAAGTAAATGTGCTACACTTTTAAATACATGCATACATATGTGTGTGTATTATATATACATATGTGTGTGTATTATATATACATATGCATTGTGTGTATATATATTATATATATGCATTATGTGTGTATATATAATATGTAATTTAAACCACTCGATTTCAAAAATCAATCTGCAAATGAATTTAAAATTCTCATGAACATGCTGAATAACCCAAATATTTCTGAGGCGGGGGGAGGGGTGTAAAATGAGAAATGAATCCAAGCCTTCTAGGTCCACAATACCCACCCCCAGATGAGGGCTTTTTGTTGTTGTTGCTCATTTTCAGTTGCTTCCGACTCTTCCAGTTCGTGTTATAGATGAGGAAACTGAGGCAAACAGGGTTAAGTGACTTGCCTGGGGTCACAGGGCTAGTAAGCATCTAAGGCCAGATTTGAACTCAGGTCTTCCCTAGGTCTTTTTATTCGCGGTTTTACTCCATGCTTCATATGCTAAACAAGTTTTTTGGAGACTACTTTTCACCTTGAATAACATATACCCAAAGTACAAGAAAGTGAGTATTTTCAATCTAAGTGAATAGCCAGGAACACATACAACTCCCCTTAAATAACAAGGTTAGGTAACATGGGAAAAGGTATTAGTGAAATGCTGATCATGCCATTTAATAGAAAGGGCAGTGCTGGAACCTTCCTTACAAACTGCATTTGCAAAACATCGAAAGTGAAAACCAGGTAGACAACTGTCGGCCTAGTTTGAAGCACAAATCCATGAAAAATTGCAAGTTAAACAGAGGAATCTTTCAAACACAGCACACTGTGTGGTCCTTATCAGAAAAATTAACATGTATTACATTATCAATTCTGTGAAGCTTTCCAAGCACATTCAGCAGTAATAGGACTTGAGGGGGGGAAAAAGTCAGACACACAAAAGGGAAGCTCTGCTTAGTACCTTAACATTTAAACCTTCAGGGGATTAAACTGAGAGTTATATCACCCAAACATTGGTTTTTGAATGTAATTACTCTCTACATAAATAATGAAAAGTTCAATTATGTAGGGCATTTTTGAAAAATGTTGGCATGTGGCTAAATAGTGGAAAAATCAACACAGGAGAGTGCTACTCAGTTTCTGGTTTACCTTTTTTGTCTCCTCCTGCCCTTCTTAAGGAGATGATGTTATATACAGAGGCCAGAATTTAATCACAGATTTTAAAAGACCATAGAATTTAAAATCTGAAGTTCGAGAGCACCTCAAATACCACTGAGCCCAACATCCTTATTTTTCTGATAAGGAACCTGAGAACCAGGGAGTTGAAGTGACTATCCTAAAACGAAACAGGTAATAAACATGACTGAGGGTCTCCTGCCCCCTCGTTTCTCTTTTCACTACAAGTTACCACACTGCCTCCCTTACCACATTTGTCACATCTATGGCTTCCTAGCTATGACATATAGTTAGGGAAGAAGCTGAAATTATAGTACCACCTCGCCCATCTGAGACTCAGCCATGTTATGAAACATGCCAAAACCATATTATAACAACAAAAAATAAAAAAAAACACAAAAACTTTCAAGCCACCAAAGTAAATGCCCCAAACTTCATTCATTTTTTGGCAAACTTACAAAAGTTCAAAATCTATTTCCTTTTATTTGATAAACAATTCTGAGAACCCTGGTTATATGCTTTCTAAGCCTACAATAAATTTAAAGCAGCAAATCAGGAAGAAAAGATTCTACCAATATGGTGAACTACAGAAGTAAGAGGTGACCACAATGGAGGAGACAGGAAAACTATTGTTGTTCATCCCTCATTCTCGAAGAAGACTAATGATACCAGTAGGGTGATGTCTTGACTTGGAAGTGAGTTGGATTTAAGTGAGGCAGAGCTGTGCAAAGTCATCCAGAATCATCAGAGTCTAGTGGCAAGACATGGGTAAAGACAACTGGAGATGGCCCCAGATGCAATGGGAGACTTTGGCCTTTTGAAGGTCTTAAGGTCCTTCCCAGGCCTCAGTTTGTCTGAGGCAAAGCCCATTCAGTAATTAAAAGCTAGGTAAGAATTGAGGCAAAAGATGGCCTAGTTTGCCTTCAAAAAAGAATCAGTCTGAGAAGGGAAGACCCTCAGGAAAACTCAAAAGAACAGAAAACACAGCAATATGGTGCCATTTAAAATAAGAATGAATAACCCCATAGGCCCTGTGCTCAGAATTGCATTACCACACAGTACAATACTAGATATAATGATGGCCCTGAATTTTAAAAGACAAGATAATATGTATATTTTAATCCAAAACAGTTTTTATGCCTAATTCTTGTCTTTAAAAGACAAGATAATATGTATATTTTAATCCAAAATAGTTTTTTATGCCTAATTCTTAATTTATTGCTTAAATGGGGAAATGAGAGGCAGTTTGGCCTTGGAGTCAAGAACATGCCCTGCTTCTGACACATGTAGTCTGAGTAACCATAAAAAGTGTCCCAGGCAATTCTCAGACTATTGTTATAAATCATTTTCAGATCCCCATCAGTGGAAGTAATTTTTTCACTGATAAAATCAAAGGTCTGAGCAATAATAAATAAATAAGTAAATATAGCTAAAAGAAAAAAATTGTTGCTTTAATAGGTAAAAATTTAGCTTCCTAGAAAACCTGACTGCCCAGAAAAATTTATTCTCTTTAATTCTAAGGCCTTCCCTCTATTGGTTATTTCCAATTTATCTTGCATATTTGTACAAAGGCAACGTGGAGGGCCTAATAGACACAGTGCCAGGCCTGGAGTCAGGAAACCAGAATTCAAAGCTGACCTAAGAACTTACTTGCTGTGTCTTTGCTGTGTGACCCCGGACATGTCACTTAACTTCTCTTTGCCTCAGTTTCCTGGACTGTAGAACATGGATAATAGCAGCACCTATGTCCCAGGGTTATTTCAAGGATCAAATGGATCACAGTGGTCACTATAGAAATCATTATTCCCTCCACAGTGACAACAGTGCATGTATTGAAACTTATCTTACGGGGTTCTTTTTACAGAAAGAGGAGAGTTCTTTAGGCAGTTTGCTAAGACAGAGAGAACTGAATGAATGTTTAATTAGAAATCTACATTATTCTTATCTTTAGGTCACATGGAGATTAGTTCTTCTGGAAACTCATCCATGTTGGAAGCTAAAAGTAAAGGTCAATTTTCCCATCAATTGCCCTCTTCCAAATTAGGAATGGGGATCTAACCTGTGATTTCATCAGTGCAATAACCTTCAAGGTCAGAAAACTCCCTCTACCAATGAAGGTTGCCATCTTCTCTGCCATTCAATCATAGAGCGCTTCTTAAGAGGTTAAGAAACTGGGGGCAGCCAGATGGCGCAGTGGATAGAGCACTGGCTCTGGATTCAGGAGGACGTGAGTTCAAGTTCGGCCTCAGTCACATAACACTTACTAGCTGTGTGACCCTGGGCAAGTCACTTAACCCCATTGCCTCGCCAATAAAAAAATAAAAAATAAAAAAAATAAAAATGAGAGGGTAAGAAACTAATGGGACAGAATGACAATCAGAATGTATGAAGGTTGGGATCTGAGTCAGACCACTATATTACATGGCCTCTTTCTCCAAAATTAGACCACCCTAAATCCTAATGTTTGCCATAAATATCCTTTACAATGTTTTATTACCTACAGAATGTCACACAAAAATGTCACATGACTGGGCAGGTGGAAATTCTATACCTAATACCCAAAGGACCACATTAATTAGTTTGAGCTGGACAGAGAACAAACTATCATAGAAGAATAAAAATGTGAGTAACCAGGAACAAGGGTAATCCCCCCTGACTCCCTCACTACAACAAATCTGATCATGTGGCTATTTATTATTTAGCTGATACCAAAGACATCTGGCATTTCAATAACTCAAAGGGCAACTGAAGACTATGCTAGATTCAATGTAATCCCTCTGACCTTCTATACATTTGCTTGATTAATTTAGAATTGGGTTTTCACAGATACATGAGCAGACCTACTCAGGAAAAAAAAAACAGAAAAAAATATAATCTTAAAAAAAAAAAAGCATCATCCCCCCAATGCATCAACTGAGAAGAAAAAGAAAAATTCTGTTTCTCTCCCTTTGGGAATCTGTAATTACTTTTCCATGCTTTAGTATAACTGGTTTCAACTCAGCAAAAGAGTGGGTAAAGATGTCTTTTCTAGACAATAACCCTTGTTGCACTACATTATTTTCCATTGTATCTTCCTAAAGATTTAGTGGTGGGGCAGCTGTTTTGTAGGACAGCAGGTCCTCAGCTTGCTGTCCCTATGGGACCGTTTCCTATAGAGATTAATAAGACAGTCAAACAGAAGTGGCTCTGAAGAATATGCTATTTGTTCAAAAGCTGTCAACAGCTAATTCAAAAAGGTTTCACTGGGATCTATTTTGGCTTTTAAAATTGCTATTAAGTTGGGTAATATTTAGGCTTCACTTGCTCCAGAGGGCTGCTGAGGACACTAATAATTGTGCTTCAGAAATGTCCACACCTGCAAAGCACACGTACATAGAAAGGGACAAAAGAGACAAGCAAGAGATCATGGCCTATTCGGCCGGGTGGGCACGGCGATACTAAATGATGATAGACCTCTAACATGCAAGTAATGTATATACTGACCAAGGCACCAAGAAAAAAAAAAATCACAGTGAGTTTTTTGTACTGCTGATAGAAAAACAGCAAGCTATCACTGAATTAGGCTGCCTAAAAAGTACAAACAAAAATGGGCAAAAATCAATCCAGAAAGCAATCACATTCTCCAGGAAGGGAAAAAAAAAAAGGTAAGGTATATTGTTTTAAGTAGAGGCAATGTTTTATACTGTTATAATAGAAGCAGTCCTGAATGGAAAGACAAGCTCTAAATCAAAACGACCTGTGTTCAAATCCCACTTTTCTTAACATACTAGCAGTGAAGCCCTGGGCAAAGGCATTTAATCACTCTATGCTCTACAAGCAACTTTTCAAAGGTTGTATACTATATAGAAGGACCATTGGTGGAGAGTTTCCTCACCTGGAATTTCCCTATACCAATAAAATCACGTGTTGAATCACTAGTCCTACCCAAGCAGTATACATAAAAATCAGCAAGTCAATCAAGAAAGCCGTCATGTTTTCCAGGCAGCAAAAAGGTAACGTAAAAAAGGGGCTGACTCAATACTGTAGGAGAAATTTACAGACTAGCAACTGTATATGGCCTTGAATATGAGTCTCTGTCTCTCTGTCACTGTCTCCATTTCTCTTTCCGTGTATCTCTCTGTGTGTGTATGTGTGTGTGTGTCTCTCTCACACACACACACACACACACACAAACACACACACACCAGATAAACATCCTACACTTTCTACTTTCCTCATTTGTTGCTTCTTCTCTGGTTTTTCCTGTTGCTGTCCTTTCCCGCTACATTTTTTTTATAGAAATGAGGTTTGTTTACTTTATAGTTTACAGATTACAAGCATTTAATTCAATTCAAGGAATGTTTATTAAGTGCCTACTACATGCAAAGCAGCATATTGAGGATAGAGAAAAAATGAAGCAATTCCTCCCCCTTAAATGTATACTATATTGAGGCAAAATAAGACTTATACACAGAAATGTTCATGAACCTGGGGGTTGAGAGAAGAGTAACAGTACCTTCAACAGAAATAAGGAAATTCTACAGAGGGCTGATATTATAACTTTGGGACTGGTGGTCTTGAGGCCATCATGACAGTGTCCCCTTAAGGGAGGCTGTAGTTTATAGAATCTATGCATGGAAACCATTGTTTTAAGACTAGACCTGATGCTCACGTCCCTCTATATTTTTGCCTCCTGCTCTACTTCTGCCTAAAGCCAACATCAAAGAGATCAATGGGCATCCCATTGCCATCATTAAGGGCTTTAAAATCTAGGCACTTCTAGAGCAGGGTTTCAGTTTGTGCCTGACAAGACCCAGCCCAACTATGTTGATAGAACCTTTATCACTGTATCCCCACTATGACTAGAGTCTAGAGTCCTGGAGCAATAGTACCCACCCTTTAAGTAGAAAGACTCCGTTTTAACATAAAAAAAAATAGCACAGAACCTCCCACTCCAGTGGTTTTAGTATTAGTTTCTATTAAGAACATTTGTAGATTTTTTTTTAACCACATCTGTGAATTCACTGGTATAGTAAGAAAACTCTCTTTCCCAAGGCATGTAAGCCCCTCCTCTACACCTAAACTGGGGTGTTGAGGGTTTAGTCTGCAGGCCTGCCTGAGGCATTGAGAGTTTAAGTGATAGCTATGAGAAGCAAGACCAGAGCTCAGGTCTACCTTATGCTGAGGCCAGCTCTCTCTATATTAATGCCAGGCTGCCTGTAAGAAAATACAAAAAGACAAAACATGACACAAATTCAGTCATGCTTTTAAACGTGCCGTGTTTATTGTAATAATGTCTACATATATTTGAAAAACAGTGATGCATAAAAAGTGTGAGATGTATTATTTCATTTTGCATATACTAATGTATATACTTGTCGTCTCCTCCAACAGAATGTTGACTTCTTTTGAGAAGGGATTGCTTCATTTATTTGTGTCTCTCTCCAGCACTTGGCCCAGTGCCTGGCATATATTTGTTGTCGTTGAGTTGTTTTCAATTGTTTGAGTCTTTGTGACCCCATTTTGGGATTCTCTTGGAAAGATACTGCAGTGGTTTGCCATTTCCTTCTCCAGTTCATTTTACAGATAAGGAAACTGAGGTAAACAGGATTAAGTGACTTGCCCAGGGTCACACAGCTAGTAAGTGTCTAAGACCAGATCTGAACTCAGGTCTTCCTGACTCCAGGCCCAGTGCTGTAGACACTGAGCCACCTATCTGGTGATTATTAAATGATTGCTGTTGATTATTCAGTCTACAGACACCGTGTTTGCTTATCTATGAATTCATATATGGATCTGTGGATGCCTTACAATGATACCCTGCAAAAAATCAATAGCTCACTGGTTAGAAATTATTGTCCAGGGAATAGCCAAGTCACAATTAGTATCTCAGTATTTACTCAGTACATTTTTCCCTCTGGTCAGGGCCTGCCTCTAGGCCAACAGCGTCAAACTCAAACAGAACCAGGGGCCTCTAAACCATAAGGATCCCTGTGGGTCACACATTGACTTAGTTTTAAAACAAAATGTTACTTATATTTTATTGAGTTTTTATTTTTTTTGTCAAATATTTCCCCATTACATTTTAATCTAGTTTGGGTCACGCTGTAGAGTGTTTTGGGTATATCTCATACCTTTGCTCTAGGATAAGGTTCACAGATGAAATGGGATGGAAACACTTTGTGAATATTACAGTACTACAAATACTGTCAGTCAAAAAAAAAGGTATTATTACAGGTAATGTGGCATAGTGGATAGAGCACTGGATTTAAAGTCAGAAGAGCTGAATTCAAATTCTGCCTCAAACACTTGAGAAGGCCCTAGATATGTCACTTAACTGCTCTCTGACTCAAGTTTCCTGACAGGTAAATGGGAATCACAATGCTTATACTATTTATATCACAGAGTTCTTATGAGGTTTAAATTAGATCGTCCATAAAAAGGGCTTTGAAAACCTTGATGTATATTATAAATGTAAGCTTTTGCTATTGTTATTATGATTAAAGCAAGATTCCTTAGAAGAAGCTATATGGCCAAATGAGGTAAGGTACACAGGAAAAAAAAATGCTATGAAATGCAAATAACTTCAAACATCATGCATATGAAATTCCTGGAAACAACAGAAGAGGAAAAAGACCAATATGAGCATGTGTTATTGTCATCCAACTTTAAAATAGAAGCAAAAGGGGGGAAAAGCATGGCCTCCTATATCAGGTCTTTTACATGTCAACAAAACTACACACGATTAGGCTTAATCTGCATATATCTATGTCCACATTTACAGCAAAGGGAAAAGACTGATAGATAGCACATTTGTTATTTCAAATCTATGAGACCACATGAATACCAGCAGCAGGTTATCTCTGAATCTGTCTGAGAATGCCTCCCCACTTTGAGGGATCCAAACATGAAATTCTTCATTTAAAAAAACAAAAACACACTTTTTTTTAAACCAAACTAGTAAGTTGGAGGTAGATAAAACTATCTATGTATATAAGTAGATTTAGTTCAGACACTTCTCTTGTCTAGAAAACCCAATTCCACATTCTTTGTCTTCACTCATATTTCAATGCTTTTGGCTGGAAAGAAGCCTATGATCCTCCCTGCTCAATTTAAAGGTAAGTTACTGACACTTTTTTTTTCTTTGTGTTAAGGCAATTGGGGTTAAGTGACTTACCCAGTCACACATCTAGTGAGTATTATGTGTCTGAGGCCAAATTTGAACTCAGGTCCTCTTGACTCCAGGGCCAGTGCTCTATCCACTTTGCCACCTAGCTGCCCCAGATTACTGACACTTGGAGGGAAAATGATTCATCTGCCGCCTTCCACAAAGTCACAAATCTATGAGCTTATTGATGGCAAGCGTGCTTTT
The DNA here is from genome assembly GCF_900497805.2 of Vombatus ursinus. Classification (NCBI taxonomy): domain Eukaryota; kingdom Metazoa; phylum Chordata; class Mammalia; order Diprotodontia; family Vombatidae; genus Vombatus; species Vombatus ursinus. Next base: position 3,610,576 of record NW_020954608.1, on the reverse strand, counting down.
TCCATCAACAGGGTTCTCCTTTAACCTTTCATAAAGGCTAAGGAAAAACAAAGAGGAATGGTTTAAGAAAAACAGCGTGGTGGAACGGATAGTGTTGGACTCAAAGTCAGGAAGATCTGGGTTCAAGTCTTACCACAGACACTAAATGTGAGACACTGGACAAGTTATCTAATCTCTCTGGGCTTCAGTTTCCTCATCTATAAAATGGGCATAAGAATAGCACCTTAGAGGCCCTCAGGTCCTAGGATACAAAGCAACAAGGGTTGAATAGCTTGATAAGGTTACAGTGAGTTGAAAAGGAAAGGATTCACAGCTCTTTGAGGATAAATGATTAAGCCCTAGGGCTGTTGCTTTTGTTATTGTTTTTCTTTCCTTCTAGAAGATGACCTAGGTGTCAGGAAAGTGATGCCATGACTTGCAAGTGAAGTGGATTTAAGTGAGGGAGGGCTGTGCAAAGTCATCTGCTTCACTTTCTCCTTTGGAGCCATCTCAGTCTAGTGTTAAGATATAGATCAGAATGACTGGAGATGGCTCCCAAGCCATAGGGCACTATAAAGTTGGAGGGTTACATAGGTCTCTGAAGAAGGGAATATCCGTCAGAAAGGAGAGTAAAATTTTATCCATGTCTATATGCTTTGTGTTTCTTTGTGAGTCCTTTGTGTTTCTTTGAATTGTCTGTGGGGAAAAAACAAGTGCTATCCCATAACTATTACGCATTGTTACCTTTAATACTCACACAGAAAGTAAAACCCTTTCACCATATCTGTAAACAGACATGAATTATATTCTTAAGTTCTGAAAGAAAACTAATGGTGGGGAGAAAGCAAGCCAAAGAGGTATGAAATGGGGATAGTTGCTCTCTCTAAAGTTGAACTCTGTGACCCGGCCTCAGACCAAACACTTGACACTTACTAGCTGTGTGACCCTGGGCAAGTCACTTAACCCCAATTGCCTAAAAAAAGTAAATTAAATTAAAAAAATAAAATAAAATAAAATTGAACTCTGTGTAAACACAGAGCTTGATGTTCTCTGCTAAAGTCAATAGAGAAAAGACAAGAGAAAAAGGATATTATCTTTCCCCTCAGAGTGATAAGGTCCTTTCCCTAGCTGCTTCCAATTCACTCCTCAAAAGGTGCCAAATTCTAGATCTCCAGCAATTTAAGACCTCTCCCTTAGCATACTTTTATCTTATTACTTCACTGATCAGCTCAATTATCATGGTTTATTCCAAGTGTGGGGCGCTGTCTTTGGTCCTTGGCTTCCAAAGACAATGGAAGTCGTGGGAGTAGTATAGTTCCTTCCTCCCCCACTGACATAGCTATAATTGCCTGAGTGACCTTTCACTGTATCTTCTCATTATTAATAAAGATAAGGTACAAAAATAAATTTGACTCAAAGACCAATTTTCTAGCAAGGAAAAGTGTATTGTATTTTAGTAAAAAAAAAAAAAAACAAAAACGCACATATGCTCTTCCCAAATTTGGCCTCAACAAAAACCTGCATTTTGTACAAAACTGCCAATTACTGCGTTTTAAATTACAGCAATTTTTACCCCCCAGAGTCTTTACAACCACATAGCCCTACCAGCTACAATTTAAGAACTTGACTCATTTAATTTAAGTATCCCCTGGGCATGTACCTTTCCAACTAAATGCAAATGCAGAGATAATAGGGTTCAATATTAAGATTACTAATCACTAAGAATGGTTTGTTTCTTTAATGAAATAGATGTTGATCTGCTAAATGATAATCAATCAATAAGCATTTACCAAGTGTTTGGGGGCAGCTAGGTGGTGCAGTGACCTGGAATCAGGAAGATTAATCTTCCTGAGTTCAGATCTAGCCTCAGACACTTACTAGCTATATGACCCTGAGCAAGTCATTTAATCCTGTTTGCCTCAGTTTCCTCATCTGTAAAATGAGCTGGAGAAGAAAATGGCAAACCACTCCAGTATCTTTGCCAAGAAAATCCCAAATGGGGTCATAAAGAGTCAGGCAAGGCTGAGAAACAATTAACAACAATTAGGAAGAGAGAGGAGGATATAGCAGTTAAAGGGATCAGGAAAAACTTCACGTAAAAGTGGTGTCTGAGCCATGTCTTCAAGGAAGAGATGGTCTCTGTGAAGCAAAAGTGAGGAAGGATTGCATTCCAGTCATGAGGAAGAACCAATAAGAAGGAAAAGAGTTGGAAGGAGTGTCGGATGGAGGACAAAGAAAAGGGCAGCTTTGCTATATTGCAGGGTAGACAGGAGACAGTAATATACAATGAGGCTGTAGAGAAAGGTTTTAGTTAGCTCTTAGTGATATTCTCTAATCCTGTACTCCACTCCCTTTTTGTGGTTACAATTCCCTAGGTGACACAGTGGATCTAGCACTGACCCTGAAGTCAAGAAGAACCGAGTTCAAATCCAGCCACAGACACTATCTGTGTGAACCTGGGAAGGTCATTAACCTCTGCCTCATTTTCTTCAACTGTAAAATGGTAATAACAACAGCACCTATCTCCCAGGGATGTTGTGAGAATCAAATGAGATATCTGTAAAGCACTATAAATGCCAGCTATTATTAGCAATGTCTCCTATGCTATTTCTTCCCCCTGGGAATGAAGTTTCTGGAAAATTTGTTACAGAATAGGTCCTATTTGCCACTAGGAATATACTTATATATCTAATTGACTATGTGACTAAAAGCTAAGGGACTGCTTTTTTATCTGTTTTTTCCCCAAAAAAAGACCCACTAAGGTCAAATTTTTCTCTTCCTGATTGACACCAGAAATGGCAACAATAGGGAAATGTTAAGTTTGACAGCATTAAGGGGAAAAATGGAAAAAACAAGCATAGGCAAATGTACATTTTTCTTTCTTTTCTTTCTTTTCCTTCTTTTCTTTCTTTTCTTTTCTTTTCTTTTCTTTCTTTTCTTTCATTTCTTCATTCTTTTCAATTAATATGTCCTCAAATGTGGTATGGAAATTTATTTTTTGTAACTCATAGGAAGTATTTAAAATTCACAGAGGTAGTAACTATTTAAAAAGGAATCTTATGGAGAAAATCCTTTTAAAAAAGCAAATACCACATTTTTTGCTATAAATTTCAGTTTTCTTCGATGATATTACCCTTGCTTAAGGCAAAAGACAACTGCATTACAGTAACTCTTCTCCTCACTGAGGGTGTTATGGGGAGTTATTTAGGCATGACCATTCACCATTCAGTGGCATTCACAAGCTTCATGGGAAAAGCACACCTGGGAAACATAATTCCTTGGAAACAAGACTTCCAAAACTAATAATAGAACACAGCAATGGGACAACAGTCAATTCACCTCACTAAGCATTAAATGCCTACTGTGTGCCCAGCTTTGGAATATTCAATCACTGGAATGAATAGCCCTCTCTCCCAATCTCTTTCTTTCTGTGCTTCTGTCAGGAAACTATGAAGATTACTCCAAATCTCATTCTTTTAAATGAAAGCTACAGATTACGGTTAACATCTGGACCACATTTGAAATACAGCTTTGTTTCTTCAACAATATATACATGTTAACAGCTCATCTATATTGTTTTCTTTTTGTTTTGTTTTGTTTTGTTTTGTTTTAGTAAGGAGAGTTTCCCATTACTTTTCTTCATACAGCTTTTTCATAGTGCATAAAATTGACCACAGAGTATTCAATTTTTGTAGCCATCCTACCCACTTCCAAAATGCACCACCGTGTGTGTGGAGGAGAAAGCAGTGAAGGGGGCAACAGACAAGAGCAAACATCATGATGCTATGGACAAGTAGGGCCGTGATTACAGGTAAATAAAATAAGTATCCACTTGGAGCAAAAAACCATTAAGGGGGACAGAATGAGGGCAAATCTTTCTCATTATTAACTTTGTTAAGTGAGCATTTTTTTTTTTTTTAGGCAGTTGGTGTTAAGTGACTTGCCCAGGGTCGCACAGCTAGTTAAGTGTCAAGTGTTTGGTCTGAGGCCACATTTGAACTCAGGTCCTCCTGAATCCAGGACCAATGCTCTATCCACTGTGCCACCAAGCTGCCCCCTAAGTGTGCATTTTTAAGGATGCAGAAAATTATGCTCTGTGCTGCACATAGTTAGCTTGTGACATCAAATTTCATTCTTATCCTACATCTCAGGCACTACTAGCTATGTGATCATAGGCAAGTCAGAGTGTTATTATTTGTGAAAAGGGAACAATCACACACTACCAACCTCACAGGGTCGTTGGGAAAAAAAAGCATTAAGCACAACTTAAAAATACTTTATGAATGAGAATAAGACAGTGTAGTCTAGTGGACAGGAAGTTGGCCTTGAAGCTACAAAGACATGGGTTCAAGTCCTGCCCCAGCTACATACTGACTGTGTCCGCCCTTGGGAAATCATTAATCCTCTCAGGGTTCTGGACAAATCTCGGACTATAAGTTGCCAAGAAGGTATCAACATGCTCTGAGGAAGTGTCCTTAGCTGGGAGTTCCCTATACCACTGAAATCACAACCCCAGTTCCTATTTCTATGAAAGATACAGAGATTACAATTTTCAAACTTTGCTTAGGACAGATTTAGCTGGCTTTTTCAAGATCTTGGTAGGAGGAAAAGAAACTTCCTGGGCACTTCTTTTCTTCATTCTCTCCACCAAGGAAGTCAGAAAAGGAAATGTATCAATACCAGAAAAACATATGAACTCACAACATCCCATTTTCTTTTTCCCCTTTCTCCCAGTGCTGCATGTCTACATCACCGCATTGTCCCTTATCTGAACCACAGAATCTGCTTCAATTACAGTGACAGGGACATCATTTTTGTTCCCTGTAGCAACCAGGAATGTGGATTAAATGATCAGTTTTATGTGCATTTTGATAAAAAGTGAATCAAGAAAATCTTTCTTCTATCACCATTTCCCCTCATTTACTTTCTCATCCTCTCTCCCTCACTGAAAAAGTCAAATTTAAAGCCTGCCCACACTCATATCACAAGCAACTAAATTGTTGGATTTTTAGAAAATTCCAAATGCACCAACTTTACTACACAGGTTCAGACAGTCATGTTTGAACAACTTATCTAACCTCTTTGTGCCTCAGTTTCCTCATCTCTAAAATGAAGTGGTTGGACCAGGTGACCTTTGTCCCTTCCAACTCTAAATCTATGATGCTGTGATCCATTGTAGAAGTTACCTCATGAACAAGTTGATTTTAAATCAAAGAAATAAAACTACGATGGCCAGGGAACTGATCTGTGCTTTCTGGCTTATCTCTTGTTTGAAGGAAAGTTAGAAGTTAAGATCCCTAAATTAGTCAATTCCTCAAATCCTGGAAACAGGATGACAAATTCCAACATTACAGCTGGTTAAGGGAGAGATGGAGATGGGAGTAAACCTAAACCAGATGCTTTTTCTCCCAGATCTCAGGAAATTGTGCCAGATAGTCATTGAGTGGTGCCGACAACATGTAAAAGCATCATCACCTACCAGAGTCTATCAGCATCACACAGGAAAAAAAAGGGGGATGTTAAAGAACCAAGTAAATACATATACAACCTACTACGTACCCACAAAATAAATCAAAGATATATCCTTGGAAAAGAAAATACAATGCTTTCTGCAATCCAAGGAAACAGGTTGCATCAACAGGAAGAACCTCAAAAAGAACTCCCTATCTATCCCTTACAGATACACAAGGTCATTGTGCAGCTCATATCCCACATCCCACAAAACCAAACTTAATGAGAAGGCCACAAATAAAACCAGAAGCTCAATCTTCAGTATTTAGGATACTAGGACAGCTCATTTAAACCTCCACAAGCTGAGGATCCGATGAAAACAAGGCAGCTGAAAGGGTTGATGAATATTAAATTCAGGCTTGTATTACTTCAGCACAAGTATTTTTCCAATTTAGATTCTTTATAGTCCATGAACTTTTGACGTGCTCTCAGTTAGGTAAGCTGACAAGCTGTCAGGGGAGTTGAAAAAAAAAAATGGTAGCAATGTCAGCTCTCTGTTCTGCAACAGCCGTGCTCCTACAAGCCTAAAAGAAAATGTTGTTTAAGAGTTTTGAAACTTTTCAGCTCCAAAAATGAAAACTTATGTTAACTATCTTGAGCAGTAGAAGATGCAAAATTTACCACTATCACATAAAAATGCTGTTTGCCAGTTTTAATTGTCCATAAACAAGTAAAAAAGGACATCAACTGTGGAGTATACTGTCAGATTAATTCTTTCCAGTGAGCAAACATAACACGTATACATTTAAAAACAGAGAAGGAGAGAGAACTTGGAAGTGAGAAGATGAAAGAGAGAAAGTATAGAAGGAGAGAGAAGAGAATCAGAGTTCCCACTGAAGAAAGGTGTCACTAATCCAGATGTGATTTGGTATATTATTTGGTATGGGCAGGTAGGCGACACAGTGGATAGAGTGCCCGACCCCAGTCGGGAAGACTCATCTTTCTGAGTTCAAAACTAGTCTCAGACACTTACTACCTGTGTAACCCTGGGCATTCACTTAACCCTATTTGCCTCAGCTTCCTCATCTGTAAAATGAGCTGGAGAAGGATGGCAAACCACTCCAGGATCTTTGCCAAGAAAACTCCAAATGGGGTCATGAAGGTTGAGACGCAACTAAACAACAACATCACTGGTATGGGCAGTCATCTTCATAAAGGTCACCACTGTTTCCATAAAGAGTGGAATGGAAGTAGGTGGAAGACAAATAAACATGTGTACAAATAAGAGCCCTGGATTCTATTTATTCTTCACTAGCTGTGTGATAGCCCACCCCACCACCATTTTGGGCCTTAGTTTCATCATCTAAATGATAAATGGCTTGCATGTGTAGAGAACTTTGTGAGAGTTCTCTCATACGCTGATATTCCATGCAACACAATGAGGTGGGCACAAAAGGTAAATAAGGACAATGCCTCCCAAGTACCCAATTTGATGAGAGGTATATAAGCATTTTGGAAAGATTAAAGCCCTATTACAATCATAAGGTGATCTTATTAAAGACGTAAGAAAGTGAATTATAAACATTCCAAGTCAAACAATAATGAAAAGGAGGTTTCAGAGGGATTAAAACTCAGACCACATTAGAAAGCTATGTCAAAACTTTCCAAATTCAAGATTTTTCAGCCTTTCTTACTATGGGTTTCCTGTTCCCACGAAGGAAGCTATACTTTGCTTTCCAGGAGACATCTGGCAAAGGACACCCAGCTGATTTGAAAATTAACATTTAAACTGTAACACAGCGTTGTTAATGCTCCATTGTACTACCATCCTGTTGATTCCCAAGTATAGACAGCTTTATCCTGTTGTAGGGTGTTAACATGCGATAAGGTTAAATCATATCTTGGTAACACTGTTAGGTGCTAGATTACTCTAAAGTGAAGGTTTTTTTAGGCATTTTAAAAATAAAACATCCCCAAAAGCAAGCAATAATAATAAACAAATAAGCACGTCAAATAACTAAAAACTGTATGGCAATATCTTCCTTTTCCTTACCATTTACATAAAGAGGAAATATCAGTTTATTGTTATGCTTTGGAAGTAGTATATAATTGCAATAAGCACATTGTATGTGTAGGATTCTATCCCATCTGATCATGTGATTAAACAGTACAACTATTACTACAACATGGGAAGGATTTGTAATTTACAGGGCTCTGTGATTTCAGCTTAGGGAACACTCCCTCCAAAAATGCAGACTGACATCTTCCATATCTGACCCAACTTATCTACAACCATCTATGACTTAATAAATTAAGAAATTAAGTCCTAGGGAGTTGTCTAAACCATACTGAAGTTAACAGACAAGGCTAAACTTACATAGGGTCAGAGGCAGATTTGAACCCTGGCTTTTCAAATACTCAGCCCAACATTTGATCCACTCACTACTAAAGACAAATTGCTTCTAAAGGCAGGTACTATTATCCTCATATTCTAGATGAGGAGAATGATTCTCAGAAAATCTAAGTGACTTGATGGCAAGTTGCAAACACCACCTGAAACACCAAGTACCCTGACATCAAGTCCTTTTCACCTACACCACATCCTACCTGGGCACTCTTAGGAGCATGATACAGTTTTAGGGAAATCTAGCAGAAGTCCCAAATTAAGTCAGTACATCAAAAAAGTAAAAAAAAAAAAAAGCTTAAAGAAAGGAGTTTTTTTGTTTATTTTAATCAAATATCTTGATATTCGCTTGGAGATTTTGTTTTAATTTTTAAACCTCTCAGCTGTGATGAACTCTAAAAAATGAAGATCAGATATATTCCAAATAGATAAAAATGACTTAAACTAAACCTGCATATGTTCTACCTACCTTTAATTTCAAATGTTTCTGGAAATTTAATTAAGTCTCCTTTTAGTAAAAAAAAAAATTCAAATGGCTAAATACATTTTAAGTATGCCAAAACACCAAGAAATTACAAAACCCAATACCAGAATAATTCATGTGCTACATCCTTAATTACTTCTGCAGTTAGAAAATTACTATTCTCATAAGACAACCCAGGCAATCTCCAAAAAAATTGTTCCCTTCTAGTTTAATCTAGGATAATAAAAACTCAAACCTAAGTCATTTTTGCCAACTAAGACCTAAAGCAAAACAAAAAACAAAAAACAAAAAAAAAACCCAGATTATTACAAATAATTAATTGGGATTGCAAATGAAGAAAAATTTCTCCTTTCAAGGGGTACTCTAATAAGGGTTTCCTCTCCCTCCCTACAATAGGTGGCCACACACACACACACACACACACACACACACATTTTCATTTTCACAGCTGCTTCTGTAGAAGAAGCAGGAAGGACAGCCTTCTTCCCCTGTGTTTAAATAGGACCAGTGGTTGGCTAGTCTTTGTCTGATATAGTCCTATGAATGGCAGCCAAAAAGCAAATGGGAAGGGAGGGGCGGGAAGGAGGATTTTGTTATTGCTCTCAGAGGCTATCATTTTTCAGGTGGAAAATAAGAATATCATGCCACAGTGACATTTTGCCTTGTGTCACAATGATTAATAGTCCTAATTTTTTCCAATTAGGGGAATAAATGCAACCAGTCAGTGAAATCTGACCAGTCTTGCACAGTATGGGCAGCCAGTGCTCTAAACTGAATGGGAAATGAGATCTTAGATGATGCTTTGCCTTTCTGTATGTCTTAAGAGTTTCATTATATTTCTATTCATGAGTTCTTTGGGCTAGAAAGGCAAAAGAATATTTAAAATAATTAAGGAACTCTCTTTCCAAAATATATTTTCTTTGAATTTTTCTTATATAGTTCAAAATTATAGCCAATAGCCTACAAATAAAATATTAACAACCTTGACAAAATTAGTAGTAGGGACAAGGCTGTTTCAGGGGGAAATCTTTTTCAATACAGCAAAGCAAAACCAAAGAGCAGATTTATGGAAGCCTAAGCAGTTCAAGATTTAAAAAAAAAAAAAAAAAACAGACAAAATTGCTAAATCAGCAAATAATTTTTTTCATTTCTTTGCATGAGAGATTACTAGCACATGGAATAAGCAATATCACACAGATATTATCTTTACCTGAATACAAACCAATATCATTAGGGAGACAAAACAGTTTCAGAGAGAAAGCATTACTAAAATTTAAGGATAATCTATAAATTAATCCCACAAACATTTCTCCTCCTATGAGAACAGCAATGGGCCAAGTTGCTTAACTTTGCTGGGCCTCAGTTTCCTCATCAGTGCAATGATGGTGTTGAACTAGATGGCCCCTGAAATCAATGACCTTAGGGTCAGATAAAAGACATGTTCAGAACTTATTTTTAGATAAGACATAACTGCCTACCCTCATTAAGCTTAAGACAAAAGCACAGTTCATTAGGTAAACCATACTACCTATCAGATGAATTGGAGGACTGTTAAACAATGTTTTTTTGAGATCATTGAGGAAGGAAATCAGGAAGGGCTTTAAGAGTTCACTGAGGCACTCACTTGGACTTTAAAGTAGTGAGGAGCCTAAGAGGTGAGGAGGGGAAGGAAAAAGCACATTACAGGCACGGGTTTTGCTGAGGCAGCTGGGGGCCTTGTGGCTAAAGCACTGGACCTGGAGTCAGGAAGACCTAAGCTCAAATGTGACCTTAGACACTTGTTAGCTGTGTGACCCTCAGCAAGTCTGTGCCTCACTTTCCCCAACTGCAAAATGGGAATAATAATAGCACTCAGGGTTGTTGTGAGGACCAAAGGAGATAAGAGAAGATACTACAGAAATGCTTGCTCCCTTCCCTTCCCTACATGAGCAAACACATGGAGGTATGCTTGGCGGGTTGTGGGCAGTTCAGTTTGGCATGTGTACAATGCATAGAAGGTTGGGTTAATGGAGCTGGAAAGATAAGACAGCACTAGACTGTGGAGGATAAACTAAAAATAGGAAATAAATATAAACGCCTTTATCTGACTTCATCACTCAATTCCCTTGTCCCTTTCATGTCTTCTTAAACTTTGGTCTTCTCCACATACACTATCCATGTTCCAACTACATTGGCCTACTTGAAATGCTAGCTTCCCCCCATTCCTGGAATGCTCTATACCTTCACCTTCATCTTGGAGTTTCTCTGACTTCCTTCAAGACTCAGATCAAATTCCACATACTCCAGGAAGCCTTTCCAGGTTTTCCATAGCTACTAATGTCTTTTCCTCTCAAAATGTGTTTGTGTACATATTCACAGATGCCTACATAATATATTCTATCTCCCTAGGTTACATGTTGCTCCCTCCCCCCAATCAAAATGTAAACTCCTTCAAAGTCAGGGACTGTTTTCGACCCCTCCCCCACTTTTTTTGGTATCCTCAGCACTGTGGCCTGGCATATAGTAAGCACTTAATAGATGCTTGTTAAAATAAGAACCTCGGATGTCCGGGAGTTTGAACTTTATTCAGGAGGCAATATGAAGCCACTGAAATTTTTAGAGCAAAGAAGGAATGTGACAAACCAATGCATAAGACAAGGGGTTCTGGCAGCAGTATGAAAGCTGGATTTGTGAGTAAAAAGTGGAGATGATTAAGTAGAACCTGTTAAGAGGGTTATTGCAATGTTATAATTAGGTAGTGAAGAGCCCAGTCCTAGGCTTCTGGCAATGGCGATGACTGTGACTGGACATGAGAAGTGATTGATAGTAGAAGGAAGAGAGCAAGGTAACAGCAAAGTTGTGATTGTGAGAGGCTCACTAATGGTGCCTCCAACAGAAATAAGAAAATCAGAAAGAGTGAAGGATTCCAAGGGAAAGCTGCACAGGACCATGGAGACTTACTGGAAGAAGGGAAGTGACTTGTCTAAGATCATTCAGCTAGTCATATGTAGAACTTGAAATAAAAAAAAAGATCACTTCCAGGATCTCATTAACCCTGTCACAGAGACTTATCAGAAGTAGCACAGCATCAGGACAAAACTCAAGGGTTTATTTTGTTTTGTTTTCAGAAACAAACCACTACATTGTATTACTACAAACTAAATGCCATATAAGATTGTAGAAGGAACTCTATCTATGACCTGTGATCTCCCATCTGCACTTTTATTTCAGCCATTCAGACCACTGCTTTGGTCACATCTTCTATCTTCACCACCCCCACCATGGCACTCTAAGACACTGTATTTCCCCATCTCTAAGCAGTCCTTCCAGCTCTCCTGCTCCTTTACTCCTCCCAGACCTGTTCTTCTAATTCAATTCTATTCAAGAAGCATTTATTAAGCTTCTACTAAGCAAATGCAGGGTAACTCTGCTAAGTTCTAAGGATATAAAAATCCAAAAATGAACTGCTCCTGCCTTCAGGGAACTTATATTCTCTTGGGGGAGTAAAATATGTAGATAAATGAGTAAATACAACTTAATTTCGGGAGGGACAGAGCATTAACAACTAAAGGTGACCAAGAAAGGCTTCACAGGAGACCATACATGAGCTGAGGAGCCTTAAAGGCAGCTAGTTCTAAAATGCAAAGGTGAGGAGGGAGTGTATTCTAGGTAGGAGGGACTGCCTGTCCAAAAGCACAAAGGCTGGGGATAGAATGCCAAGTTCAGGGAACAGGAAGCAGGCCACCATAGTTATAACAAAGGGAAGTAATGTGAAGTAAGTCTGAACAGGTACACTGGAATCATATTGTAAAAGGTTTTAAATAATCAAAAGGGAAATTTAGATTTTTTTTTCCTAGAGCAATAGGGAGCCACTGAAGTGACATGGTCAGAACTGTGGGTGCTTTAGGATTTGGCAGCTACATAGGAAACAGATTGGAGAGGTGAGAAAGTGAAATCAAGGAGCCCAGTTAGGATGGTAATGGTCAGGTGAAAGATAACAAGGGTCTCAACTAGGGTGTTGGTCATGTGCACAAAGTTAGGGAAGGATGCAAGAGAGGTTATAGAGATAGAATCAACACTTGGCAACTGACTAGATTTGGAGGGCAGAGAAGAAGAGTGAAGGACTGAGGATGACTCCAAGGCTATGAACTTAGGTGACTCAAAGGATGATGGCAAACTTCAATAGAAACTGGGAATTTTGGAGGACAGATAGGCTGGGTGAGGATGGGAAGGGGATGATTAGTTCTGGTTTTGGAAATATCAAGTTTGAAATGCCAAGGGTCACCTGGTTGGAGCTGTCCAGATGCTGGTGATGTGGAACTGGATCTCAGGAGAAAGAACAGAGCTTAATATTTAGAAGTCAACACATAAAAATGACTGTTAAACCCATGTCTGCATCGTGTCTTTTGGCTCATCAATTCCTCCATGTTTTACCAGTGCATCAGCCCAGTTCTGGCCTCATTTTCCTCCTTACTCAGTTTTATCATAGTGGTCCATCATTTCAACAATGTTTTTTTTTTCTCCACTTAAGAAGCCTCCCTTCACTTTTTGATATTCCCACCTTACTAATCCTCTATGTAAGCAAACTGCCATGTCAATCTTTTTTTTTTTGCGTAAATCAATTCAATAAGCTTTTACTGAGGAACTTGAGCAACAGAAATTCAGTGGTTGCTGCCCTCAAGAAGTTTCCAATCTACTGGAAGTTACAACATATATACAGATAAACAAATACAAGGTCATTGGAGGGAAGAATGAGCCATAACTGGGGGGAAAGGGAGTAGAATTAGGGAAGGCTGAATGAAGAAGGTGGTACTAGAGCTCAAGCCTTGAAAGAAAAAAAAAACATTTGGAGAGATAGCGATGAAGAGGGTATATTCTAGGCATATATGGAGATATGGAGGTAGTCAATGGAATACTGAGTCTGGCCAACAGCCAACAGTCTAGTTTAAACAGAATTTAGAGAATATAAAAGTAGCATCACAAAATAAGGACAGAATACAGGCTGTGGACAGATTTTGCAGGGTGCCAAGTGTAGGGCTTGAGGAACTGGCATATTGCTACCAAACTGACATTCAGTAGTGTCTTCTATCTCTGGGCATTCCTTATGCTAAATAGCTGAACTGGAGTTGGGTGCAGAAGGATGAAGGGAGAGAAAGATTAGGTTTCTCTGAGCATTAACTAATGTTCTGTGCATACTTTAGCAGGACCTGTTGACTGACTATGGGCAAACCACAGTTTCACTGCTCATGTTAAAAATGTTAAAAAATGTTAAAAATGTTAAAAAACATTTAAAAAAAAAAAGCAAAGTATTGTACATTAAGCATAAGATCAGCCAAGGCTGAGGTGAAAATCCTTCCAGGAAGGAAGAAAAAAAAGAAAAACATCTTCCAGCTATTTAAATTGCAGCTGAACTCAGGTGTTTCTATTGTATTTGAAGACTAGTCATTCATTGCAGCTGTCTACCTCAACCAGGGTGGGGAAAATCTTCCCCCAGTCCCCCCAAAAAATCTATTCTTTTGCAGGAGGACAGTGAGTTGGCCAGGATATGAGACATTATCAGAGAACTGTTTCCTCAGGCATACATCTGAACTGTAGAGTCTTAGTAAGCCACATCACCAGCATCATCTCAAGTCAAAATCTCCACTTTAAAGTTTTGAAAGAAAAATATACCTGCCTTGACCTGAACACCAAACTAATTTCTCTGAAACAGGCAAACACATCATATAATATCTTAAGAAAAAATTACAGGAAGGCCCATTATATTTCTTGGAGTCTAGCACCGTGCCAAAGATATATTTCAGTAACTGCATTGATTACTTCAGGTTTCCAGTGGATAATACACATCATGCTGGTGTTTAACTGTTGGAAGAATTAAACTAAGATAAAGAACATGACTTCTCTCTCCTGCCTCTCTCCCAAGGACAGGCCTGTTCCCCAGGACCAGAATTCTCTTACTTCCCTACTTTCACCTCCTTCAACGCCCAATTCAAATGTCACCTGATTTGTTGCATTTGCCCATTATCAAGGTGTAAATGCTCATATTGAAAATTTAACAATCATGTTTCAAGTTGGCTCCAGCACACCCCTGCCTTCTTTCCTTTCTGACATCATCTCCCAGCCAGAAGTTCTCTGATCTCATTATGTTTTGCAATCTTCTTATTTACTTATATTTTATTTCGTGTTCTACTTATCTCTGTGGTTAGCTTCCCCCACTACATCTTAAGCTCCTTGAAGGCAAGAATTGGATTTTATTCATGTTTATCTCTATCCACCCCACATCCCCCAGCATCAAACAGAATTGTGCAGTACATAATGTATATTTAATAAATGTTTGTTAGATGAATGAACTCATTACTCAGAGAAGCACAGTTCATCAATACCAGATCAGTTACATTCTAGATGTTTCATGTCACTGTCACATCTCCAGTATTTGTTGTTGCTGTTCAATCATACCCAACTCCTAATGACCCTATTTGGGGTTTTCTTGGCAAAAATACTCGAGTGGTTTGCCATTTCCTTCTCCAGCTCATTTTACAGATAAGGAAACTGAAGCAAACAGGGTTAAGTGACTTGCCCAGGGTCAAGCAACCTGAAAGTATCTAAGGCCAGATTTGAACTCAGGAAGATAAGTCTTCCTGATTCCAGGCTGGGGGCTCCATCCACTGCACCACCTAACCTGCCCCACATCTCCAGCATCCAGTAGGAATAGCAATCTAACCTAGCAGGTGTATTCTCATCCTCACTGGTGCCAAGTCACAAGCAATAGTCATAAGAAAAGATGCCTAGAACCTTGCTAAAACTCTCATAATTTTGTTGCTAGCAGAAGCAGCTAGAAAAAGGAATAAGGAAGCTCTTGAAACACTTGGATTGTTTGCTGGTTCTGTAGGTCACAAGGAGATATGTATGGAAGGTGTGAAAAGAACAGTCCAGCATAGTCATTCTTCAGGAAAATGCACATGCAGTAAAACCATTTAAAAAAAATGGATCACTGACAAGTGTGTTGCTAAAGCTGTGGGGTGTGAAAGGAAGGGGGGTGGGGTGGGGAAGATGGATGTAAAACAGACAATGGAATTAAGATTATAAACAGCAGCTTACATTCAAACTGGAGTGCTTACTTAACAAGCTCCCAAGGGCAAGGAATCTATTCATTTAACTCTTGTCAGACTGGACAATCCCTAAAAAAGTGAGACTATTTCATTTGAGCCCTCATAACAGCAAACCAGAATCCCGCCAAACTGTCTTATTTGAACTAAGCACCATGACAAACTTCTCCAAAATACTCCTGGGATATAAACTCTTGTTTTAAGGGAAAAAAAAGAAGAAAGGATGTGTGGACGGGCAGGGGTAGAGAATTTACAATATAATAGAATGTGCACACTAATTCTCAAGCCGAAACTCCTGAGTGCTTCATAAAGGGTGGTGAATTTTTATTAAATGTGAATTCATTTCATAGCTTTGGAGAAGAGATGAATATTCTCTCTCTCTCTCTCTTTTTTTTCCACAATGTGAATCTAAAAAGTCAGTGTGAATACTCAGGCCCAAAGTGACTATAACAACAGTAGCAGTATCACATGCAAGCAAACCATTTTGGAGAGGAAAATTAGTTTAAATGTATAACTCTGGAAGAGAGAACTTTATAGAGTTGAATGACAAAGTGAAGTCAGCTGCTCCAGATACAACTCATTCCAGTCAAACCTTTCATTCAAAGGAAATACCCTATACCTTTAGGTAGCTCAATTTTTACATAGAAACACTTTATTTATCATGATAATTTTTTTTCAGGAGTGCTAAGTCATCTCTGCTAGAATGTCAAATGCAGTATACTATATGTGACAGAAAGAGCACTGAATTTGAAGTCTGGGGTGCTAGGTTCAAATGCCAGCTTTACCCTTACTAGTTTTTATGAGTATGGACCATTCATTTAACTGTGCCTCAGTGTAAAATGAGGATAACAATACTTGTACCACCCACCTGACAGGAATTATAGAATCTAAGAATCTAGGTGACACAGTAGCTAAAAAGAGACTTGGAATAAATAAGACCTGAGTTCAAATTCTGTTTCAGACACTAGGTGTGTAACACTGGGCAAGTCATTTGATATCTCTCAGTCTCAGTTTCCCCATCTGTAAAATGAGGATGATAATAATAATAACTACTTCACTTGATCTTTGTGAAGATCAAATGAACTAACATGACAGCACCATACAAATTCCAGCTATTATTATTAATAAAATCATGGATTGGGACAGCTAAGTGGCTCAGTGGATAGAGCACCAGCCCTGGAGTCAGGAGGCCCTGAGTTCAAATTTGACCTCAGACACTTACTAGCTAGCTGTGTAACCCTGGGCAAGTCACTTAACCCCTATTGCCTCCAAAATAATAATAATAATAATATCATGGATTCTTAGCTAGAAAGGACCTTAAAACTCGCAGCCTCATCTCATCAATAAGAAAGATGAAGCCCCAAGAGGCTATGACTCACCTAAGGCCACATAGGAAATAAGTAGCAGATTCCCTATTAAAAATCCCATCCTCTCAGACTCCAAAATATAGCACACTTTCCATTGTATCATACATATAAAGAAAGTGCTTTACAATCATTAAGGTGTTGAATAAATGTTTGGTATAAACTGTTGAGTCTCTGGAGAGTGTTTACATATTTACCCTAGTATTCAACTATATAAGAATATTTCCCTAAGTTTAGCTTGGGTCTGGAGTCAGAAGCCTCAAGTTCAAATCCTGACTCTAATGCTTAATACCTCTGTGATCCTGAATAAGCAATTTAAACCTCCCTATAAATCAGTCAGCCTCTGAGATCCTTTGCAACTCAAGATCTAAAATCCCATAATCCTATTGCTTTATTATGCATACATAAGCTGTTGGAGGAAGAAGTCTGAATTCTATTTACTGAAATGTTATTTACGCATTCTGTTGTTCAACATACTTTTTGGAAACCTCAAAAACATGTGCAATCTGGCATAAAATATTTGTTTGTGTGGAAACTGTCACAGAAATAGAAATAAGTAGCACCTTAGCCAAAGAATACACTGGTGAGAAAGAAAATTTGATTATTTTAAGAAAAAATAATAAAAGTTCGTATATTGCCAATTTTACAAAAATCAAGACAGAACTTAGTTATTTCTTTTAGTGAGAGTCAGAAGTAGGTGGCACAGTGAATAGAGTGCTGGACATAGAATCAAGAAGACCTGAGTTCACACTCAGCCCCCACATTTAATAACTGTGTGATTCTAGGCAAGGTACTTAACTACTGCTGGACTCATTTTCCTCATTTGTAAAACTGATAAAATGAGATCATATTAGTAAATTTTTGCAAATCTTAAAGTGCTTTCTAGATGCTAATTATTATTATACCTATTCTTATAGTCCTGAATATGCATCAATAAAGTGATAGCTATTCTATAGTTAGGGGCAGTTAGGTGGCTCAGTGGCTAGAATGCCAGGCCTGGAGTCAGGAAGACCAGAGTTCAAATCTGGTCTCAGACATTTATAAGCTGTGTGACCCTGGACAAGTCACAACCCTTTCTGCCTCAGTTCCTCATCTGTAAATGAGCTGGAGAAGGAAACAGCCAACCACTCCAGTATCTTTGCCAAGAAAATCCAAAATGGAGTCATAGAGAGTCAGACACAGCTGAAACACTGAACAACAACTCTGCTGTTGGGAAAAGGTCCTTTTGTCTACTCTACATCCAAAAATAACCTAAGACTATATAAACTGGGCCACCAACCAATTACATGACTAATAAAAAGAGGGATAAATTGACACTTCAGAGATAAATCTGATTTTATTTCATCTACATTTTTGATAATTCAATTCAGTAAATGAATGAATAATTTGCTTGTCATCCTTTGTATACATATTGTCCCACAGTCAATAGAGCATTCACCTTGAATTAATTTTCCTGTAATGGTTTCAGTTTGGCATGATATTATTCATTTGGTCTTTCTTATGACTGAAAACCAGTAGAAGGCAGAAGAGTAATTTTTCATGACTGACTGCCCTACATAGAGATAGAGTCCACAATCTTAGCCTCATTAGGATTATAGTCATAGAAGCAACAAATCCAGAATTTCAAAGGGAGTCCAACAGCAACCTGAAGTTTGAATCCCCTCAAGCGACATCCCAGCAAGTGGTCATCTGACCCCTGCTTGAACACTTTACAAAAAGTCTTTCACAAACTTTATCCTCATTTGATCCTCACAATAGTTCTGTGCTGTAATCAGGACAATTGAGTTTACCACTCCAGCTTATTTAGAAAACAAGTCACATAAGCTGTCGTGTTCCTTTTAATTACGATCAACAAACTTGGTCAAATGGAAGAGCTGATGCCAAGTGGCATGTTCTCCTTCGGAGTCCTACAACTGATAATGCATCCCAGGGAAACAGATTGTGCTTTCCTTTCTTAAGGTCAACAAAAAGCTTTTTTTGCCCTGGAAATAAAGTCTAAGAATAAGTGATCAATATGTAGTTGATCGAGTTCATTACTTTCTTTTCAAATCCAAGGAAGAGGAGATTCCAGAAATTAGAGAGGCACCTTTCTTAAAAGTTACAACAGCTTAGAACAAAGAAATGCATTTGTGCCACGTTTAAGAAAAAAAACATAGTTTGTTTGGTTTGGGGTTGTTGCAGTTTGATTTTTTGTTTGTTTTTGGCTCAAATCAGAACCAAGTTTATGTTTAGAGGGCACTCTAAGTGTAGTAGAAAGTGTATAAACACAGGATACTTGTCATATGTCTGTCATAATCTTGATATGGTCATTTGTTCTCTAAATTTATAAAATCTACTATGTACAAAGCTTTCTCATTAATGTAATTCAGATAATACAATAAACTAATGATGCTCTGAAGGCAAAAAAGGTGTTACTACTAAACACTTTTAGCCATTTTCTATTAATATTATTTGTATAAAGGATGACTGATCTTGAGTAAGTACATATGAGGGCCCCATCTTCTGAAAGAAATGACTACTTAGGGCATATGTTAGCATGTCATATATCTATGATTTTATATCCCACACCCATGAAGATGGCAACAAATATATAACTTGGCAGATGAGTCTTAGAAATGCCCAAGGCACCAAGAGGTTGAGAGGCTTGCTCGTGATCTTCTAGGTAGTATTAGGTGGTGTTTTAACTTAGGTAGGATTCCTAATTACAAAATCCAGCAATCTATCCACTATGCCACAATGCCTCTCTACTTACAGAATCAGATTGACTCAATGATCTGTAATTGTAACTAACAGTATTTGAACATTTCCAGGGGTGATAGCAGGGGTGAAAAGAGGATTGATTCTTAGAAGAGTTCTGGAAGACGAAAGTTCACTGAAATTCTTAAAATCTTACCCTGCTAACATACCACTTCCTCTAAGAATCTTTCCCAGGGCATTTCTTTTATAGAAATTAAATTTTAAAAAATATCTCAGCTTAAAACTTCCTAAATTTGTACTGTAAAATTCCTTGTTTTCTTTCTATTGAAGTGGGGGGGGGAGAGGAATAGATTTTTTTTTTTAAATTTAGGATGCAAAAGAATGGAGAATCGTCTTCTAACCATAAATGAGAAAGGTCACAATTAAATTTATTTTATGTATTTTAAATTCTTAATTCAACCCAACAAATATTTAAAGTATGTAAGTAATGCATTGTGCTAGAGCTGAGGATGAAAAACAATGTAGCCCTTGCCTCTAATTATCTTGTCCACTCACAGTTGTAAGGATATAGCTTTTAGGACAAACAATGTTTCAACATGAGAACAAATACCCTATGCTTAACACTCCAAACAACTTTCCTACCAACTTCTCATAACAACTTTGCATTAGATTGTAAACACCTTGTGAGGGGGAACTGTATCATTCTCTGTACTTGTCAGTAAGTCAGTAAACATTTATTAAACCAAGTGCCAGGCACTAAGCTAAGTACTAAGCATAAGTGCCTGGGAAGTGGGAGGTGTTTAATAAATACTTGTTGATTGAGTCATTGATTCATAGCACCTTCTGGATCCCTCACTTATAATCATCAGTTTAGAATCATGGATTTAGAGCCAGCCTAGACCTTAGAGGTCGTCTTAGACAAATTCTCCTCTCACAGATGAGGAAATTAGTGTCCATAGCCATACAGTTACCTGCCCAAGGTCACAGACGTAGTGAGTAGCAGAGCCAAGAATCTAACCCAGGTTTTCTGATCCTAAATCCAGCATTCATTTATTCCACCACATTGTGCTGCTTCCCACTTGGTATGTACAACAATCAATCAACAAACATCTTAACTCTTGTGCCAGGCATCTGGAGCTAGAATACAAATATATATGCCTTATCTCTCCTAATAGATTCTAAATTCCTGGAATTTAGGTGGTTTACTTTTCTATTAAACAGCATTTTGTATACTTTTGCATTTATATTCATCTATACAACATTTCTTACTCTCCCTACTAGTTTAATAACTTATGTATTCAGTTTCATTGTTTGGAACATACTTTCTTCATAACAAATCTGTAAGCTAGGGAGTATCATATACTTTTGCAGATGAGGAAACTGAGGCTCCATGAGGTTAAAGAATTTGCCTATACAGAAACTGAGTCACCTAGTTTCTTAAATCAACTTAATAAAATGATTTGTTCTGTAAAACTTTGACTCAATCAAAAGGCAGCACCCAAGGACCTAGAAGGCCACATGTGGCCTTGAGGTCGAAGTTTTTCCATCCCTGGTAGACTAAGATCTTACATCATATACCAAGATAAAGTCAAAATGGCTGCATGATTTAGACATAAAGGGTGATACAATAAGCAAATTAGGAGAGCATGGAATAGTTTACTGGTCAGATCTATGGAGAAGGGAAAAATTTAGGACCAAATAAGATATAAAGAACATTAGGATATTCAAAATGGCTAATTATGATTATATTAAATTAAAAAGGTTTTGGACAAACAAAACCAAAGCAATCAAAATAAAACGGAAAGAAGAAAACTGGGGCAAAAAAAAATTTACACCAAGTTTCTCTGATAAAGGCCTAATTTCTCAAATACATAGAGAACTGAGTCAAATTTATAAGAATATAAGTCATTCTCTATTTGACAAAAGGTCAAAGGATATAAACAGGCAGTTATCAGGATAAGAAATCAAAGTTATGCATGGTCATATGAAAAAAATGCTCTAAATTACTATTGATTAGAGAAGTGCATATTAACACAACTGAGGTGTTACCTCACACCTATCAGATTGGCTAATATGACAGAAAAAGATAATGATAAATGTTGGAAGAGATATGGGAAAACTGAAACAATAATGCACTGTTGGTGGAATTGTGAATTGATCCAACTATTCCGGAGAACAATTTGGAACTATGCCCAAAGGGCAATCAAATTGTGCATAGTCTTTGACCAAGTAACACCACTACTAGGTCTGTATTCCAAAAAGATTTTTTTTAAAAGAAAAGGACCTATTTTTACAAAAATATTTACAGCAGCTCTTTTTGTGGTGGCTAAAAATTGGAAGTTCAGGGGACACTCATCAATTGGGGAATGGCTGAACAAGTTGTGGTATATGATTGTAATGGAATATAATTGTGCTACATTAAATGATAAGAAGGTTGATTTAAAAAAAAAAAAACCTGGAAAGACTTACATGAACTGATGCAGAGGAAAGCAAGCAGAACCAGGAGAACATCATACACAATAACAGCAATATTTTACAATGAACAACTATTAATGACTTAGCTATTCTCAGCAATACAATCCAAGACAAATCCAAAGGACTAATGATGAAAAATGTTCTCCCTCTCCAGAAAAAAAACTGATAGTCTGATTACAGACTGAAGCATACTTTTTCACTTTCTTTTTGTTGTTGTTGTTGTTCAAGTTTTCTTCCACAAAATGACTAATATGGAAATGTGTTTTACATGATTGTACATGTATAACCTATATGAGATTGCTTAATACTACATCAGGGAGAGGGAAGGGGAGGGAGGGACAAAATTTGGAACTCAAAACAAAAAAAAGTGAATGTTCAAAAATGTTTTTTACATGTAAATGGGGAAAAATATAATTTTTTTTTTAAAAAAAGAGAATTTGCCTGTAATCACACAGCTGGTGAGGGTCATAGTCAGATTTTTTTGACTTCACACCCAAGGTTCTTTCTACCTCACACTGGAGGATAAAGACCAAGGTATTCATTTTTGTAGCTTTCCCAGCACTAAGCATAGCTTGTTGTTCACGTAGTTGATGTGAATGAATGAATGGATGGAACAATAGAGCACTTCTATTCTAGGTCTCCTTGCAGAAAGTCTCCTGTGAAACTGTGACTCTACCACACTGACTGAAAACAAATCAAAACCTCTTTAAGTTCAATTTCTTTTCTGTAAAATAGGGATAAAAACACCTGCTGTTCCTACTCATCTAGTTGCAGTGATAATCAAAACAGAATCAGAACAAGGGTCATACAAATGTAAGCTTTTATCATCATGATGATCCTCAGTCACTATTATTCATTATTAAAACTGTTAACAGGTTAAGTTAAATGACTATAATCATCTAGAATTTTGCCACTTCAAGAATCATCCTCCATGAGGGTGGATAGGGAGAAAATTTGGAACCCAAAATTTTAAAAACAAAAGATAAAAAAAAAATTGTTTTCACATGCAACTGAGAAATAAGATATACAGGAAATGGGGTATAGAAATCTATCCTGCCCTACAGGAAAATTGAGGAAGAAGGGATAAGAGAAGGGGGGGAGAGATAGAAGGGAGGACAGATTAGGGGTATTCAGAATGCATGCCATTTTGGGGTGGGGGAAGGGATGAGATGGGAAGAAAATTTGGAACTCAAAATCTTGTGGAAATGAACGTTGCAAACTAAAAGTAAATAAATAAATTTAAATATATATATATACACATATATAAAATCATCCTCCAACAAAGTAGTAAAGGAAGGCACAATTATTGGTCTATTGCTTTTAAAGTATCTCTAACTTGGTTATTCTGAAAGAATTGTCACTTGAGAAGGAGCCATAAGAAAAGGAAATAAATAGTATAATCCCAAAATAGAAATCACTCTTACCCCTACCACTTAAGAAAAAGTTCAAAACCATTCACCCACTGTTGGGCTCTTTCTGAATGCTACTTTCATAGCATCACAACCACACATTATTTGGATACAAAAAAAAAAGTCATGAAATAATTTTTTTAAAACTCTTTAAAATGAGTTTGTAATGGCAATGAATAAAACTAAAAGAAAAATCATGCCCTCCTTATTATTCTTTCCCAGACAAGAGTACAATTACATTTTCTTTTTCAAGGAAACACAGCTGTAAAATAACTTTAATAAAGAGGCAGGTATTAGTTCTCTGTTACAATAAAAGGACCTTAAAAAGAAAAACCAGTCAAATTCAGCCAAAACATCTCTAGAAAATAACTTACATCTATATAGTGTTTAAGAGTTTATACAGTATTTTCACTCCAACAGCCCTGTGAAGTCATCATCCCCTTTTCACAGTTGAGAAAACAGATTCTGGGATTTTATCCCAGGAGATAAAAGTGACTTGTCCAAGGTCACACACCTACCACACAGCTGTTCAAAACTGATCTTCTAATTTTAAGTCTTATGCTCTTTCCATGATAGCATACTTTCCTCTTCCTGGAAAATATAGGCAGGTATTTTTGATGACCAAGTATGTTTATGAACTCCTGGAGAGCAGATACCCCATCTAATTTAGATATTTATCTCCCCCAATACCCAGCAGAATATTTAGTCCGTAAGTTTAGTGAATTCTCTATGTTGATTATTTCCAATTTATCCTGTATATAGCTTGTTTGTACTTAATTGTTCATATTTTGTCTCCCTCAGCAGATTCTGAGATCCTTGAGGACAGGGACTGTCTTTTATCTTTTATCTTTTTTCTTTTGTAGCTATCCCCTGGCTGACCTAATACATATTTGTTGAATTAATGAATGACTAGTAATAATATTAATGTTGATCTCAGCAATAGGACTACAGTAGAAGTACTGAGTAGACCTTTTACATACAAGGTTATACTATTAACTCCGAGTTGGTATGTGCAGCACGCATTTGGAGTTGTTTGACCTGTTATGTTAATGGCTTTTCACTGATTCATCCCTAATCCCTTGCCCAGCCAAGGGTGTACATTTATGAATTAGATAGCTGACAAAAGTTAAGAGTGTTGTCTATGGTCATAGAACAGGAAACAATAACTAACCCACATGGGGATATTACAGACAATAAAATAACTTATCTGTACACAGTGCTTGAGGATTATAAAGTATTTTTATCTATTATCTCACTTGAGCCTAATAACAACACTGAGAGGTAGACTTAGCAAATTTTATCCATCCCATTTTACAGGTGAAGAAACTGAAACTCAGAGAGATTAAAAATAAGTTGCCCTAGAGCATACAGCTAGTTTAATGGCAAAACCTTCTTCAAGTTCATGTCTCTTCATTTGCAATCCAGACCTCTTTTCTGTACTGTATACCAGGAGGTCTCTTCATTGTAGGCACCACACAACTACCTACTGAATGACTCTTGAAGCAGTCATGCCTTCAATGCTCTGAACTATTTCTGTGGGCAATCCCCACTTACACAGAGAAGGAAGGTGACCTCTTTAACTCTGTAAAAATTATTCAGTCTGCAGGAAATCAGAAAACATTTTAAGGGGGGTGAGTATTGCTTTACTCACCATCAGAGGAACTCCTCTTGGAAGGATCAGACAGACTGTGAAAGTGAGCAACTGCCACCTGGCTCCTACCAGTCCCTCCAAGAAACCAGGTGGCTTTTGCTTAGCTCTTCATCTTGTTTAAAAATCATTTTTGGCATGCCATGGAAAAAGTATATACCACACAGCAAGTTCTGCAAAATGAAGATGCTCTTCTTTCTAAAGGGTACATATGATTGGTAGCTTCAGAACTGTAAAGCTGCAGCTTATGGGAATGTAAATCATCATGTAATCTGACCCCTTCATTTTGCAGGTGAAGAGACTGAGGCCCAGCAAAGTTACTGACTTGTGCCTAAAGTCACAAAGCTAGTCAAGGGTAAATTCGGAACTGGAACTCTGGTCTCTGGCATGTCAGTCCAATGCTCTATTTCACTCCCATAACTGATGGAGCCAACAACCAGAATTGGTCAACTTAAAAAACATCCTCATTTCATCATGAATAACCTTTTTTAATCACACTCAAAAGGCAGAATTATATTATACTCAGAAATGTAGCTTGATTCTTATCTTTCATAATTTTCCAATTTTGGACAATTCAGGTCCATAACAAAACATAGATTGTTGTGACAGAAAGGTGTTCATCACTTAAACATTATAGGCTGTCCTATTGTCCAGGTAAGAGAATTTACATTTCCAATCCATTTTGAGAAAAAAAAATATATATATACATATGCATATGTATACACATACTATTTATTATAAAAGAAAATGGAGACTATAGGTTATATTTGTGAAATGTTAACACACGTATATAAAAGGCACAAATGTTTTCTCCATAGACACACATGTATCACTAGAGATAAAAAAAAAAGTCCCATAGTAAAAGTATTAGATTTTCACAGGTATCAAAGACTGAACACTTCAGGTTGTAAAGGCTCAATTAATTTCAGTTGGTGACGAAACAGAGTGACAGCTGGACCAAAAATTGCAAAACTTTGATAACCACAAAATACCCTTCCCTGGTGTTCATAAGAACTACAGAAAACACACACATTTATCAAGGGTAAAAGGGAGGAGGAGGAGGAGGAGAAGCCTTGAAGCACTAACAGCCACAAATAGTTCTCTCCATGGTGAAGAAAGAAGCTCTGCATGCTGGAGTATCCTAGCAAATTTTTCTCGGCACTCCAAAAAATCCTAACAGATGGATGGTGAACAACTAAGCAACCACAAGCCAAACGCTTGAAAAATAATAAAAAAATATTATTAGCCCTCAAAGGTTTGCAGTATAAATGACAAAGGGAAGCAATAATTCTGGCAAGAAACACTCATCTTTCCTCTCTCCCCCTTCCTCTGCCACCTTTTCCCACTCAGCCTCCAAATCACAACTATCACCACACAAATCTGAGTGGTTTTGCTGCAGCTTGAAATACTTGACTGATAATATCCTGTTTGCCACTCTAGGAAACCCCAGAGTGGTTTATCAGACCCTACACATAGCTGTAAAGAAAAGAAAGTAGGAGAGCTAATCGATACTAGCAACCCAGCTGTGACCTGGCACATAAAGAAATAAAGAAAATGAATCCCATCGATAATCTCTATAATTTAACACTTGGAAGAAAGCAACATCTGGGATCAACTCCAAATGGGACGGGGTTGCCCTGAATGGGTCTTGGCTTCTTGCACTAATTGTTAAACCCGGTGCAATGAGATGTTACTGAGATGATACCCTCTTCCTCGGGCTCAGAAACAAAGACAAACTCTTTGGCTTCTACCTAAACGTGGAAAAAATATAAAAGAGACCAAGCAAAAGGAGAAAGCTAGAAAGAATGACTGTCAAACACACTCCAAACACACCTAGAAGAAACTATTGTCTTGCTAACCACTCAACACAGCAGAATGCAGAATGAAGGCTTTTAATAGGTCAAGCAAAAGACGAGATGACTTTGTTTTAGCACTTCACAAAGTCAGTTCAGAGGGCTCCACGGTCCTTCCCCAAGGCAAAATTGGGGTGAGGGGAAGAGGGTCCCCAGTGAAAATGACTCCCACATACAGCACTTTGATCTTTCTTTTTTAATTGCAGGAAACGAATGAGAGAGGAAGAAAGCAGATTTTCCACAGTATCTCCATCTACAGATATCTGCCCTTTTCAAAAACACTGCCTGGCGGCAGTAGATGGCAGATAAGAAATAAGGGACGAGATAAATTCTATAAATGTTCTGATCTCAGTGAGACCTTTAGGGCTGTGGTTAGCCCATTTTTATTTCAGTACCTTCACTGGAAGCCCCATTTCTTTATTTTTTTTAAAAAGCAAACCCTAAAAACCCAGAATGAGTGGAGGGGGATGGGGAGGAGGAAAGAACCCAGCTTAATTCAAACAAGAACGGGAACTCTAGTCCGTATTAAATGGGAGGAGGGAAAGGAAGGGAGAATCCAGTGTTCATCAGTCAACATTAATGTCCTTTGTTGTTCACCTTTGCTTAGAGGAGCGAGTGTTAGACTGTTTGCCTTTTTCTCAAAACGGCAAAGTCAGACAGGTCCTTCCTTAAAACGTGCCCTCCTGCCTCGGTCTGACCCACGGCTATCCCTCGCTCACTCCCCAGAATTGAAAATGCACTTTCCAGCTGTCCCCCCACCAAAAAACCCCACCCCACTCTCCGCTCCCCGCAATGACCCCAGGATCGGACCGGACACAGTAGCCAGAAGTAGAAGCATAACCAAGTCCTCGTTCCTTTTCAAATGACAAGGAAAGGGAGCAATTCAACTGAAATTCACAGAGAAACTCTCCCACCCCCACAAACATTTAGCACGAAATACAAACAAAAATATGCGGGGGATGGGGAGAAGAAGGGCGTTAGGGAAGGAAATCAAGCGGGCTCAGTCTTCTGTCAGAATTGCTCCTTTGTAGAATATTGCACATTTTGCACTCTTGGGATGTTGATGCGAGCCAGAAGGAAGGGTTTGCCTTCCCTTTCTGGTTTTGTTGGTGTCGGTTTTTTTTTTCCCTCCCCTTCCTCTCTTCTCTGTCCCCAACCCTCCTCCCGGGAAATCTCTGCAGCTGATTGTCGTTTCGGATCCTGGGGTTGGGGGGGGGGGGGACCGAGAAGGGAGGACTAGGAAAGAGGCTCGCCCTTTCCCTTGCAACTTGACACACACATGCACCTATCTCCACTTCCAAACTCCGAAGACGGAGATGAGAGTAGGCAAAGCAGAACTGAGGGATTCGTTCCCTTTGCATCGACCGGCTGATCGCTAGCCAGCGGATCTGGCAGGGGAGGGCAGGGAAGGAGAGGGAGGGTGCGCGGGGTTTCGTTGGGGCGGGTGCGAGCCCCCAATCCAGCGAGTTGGGGGGGGCGGGGATGTGTGTGTCTCTCCCCGCTTTAAGATGATCTGCATAGCACAGCACCGTATCAGGGCAAAAGAGGGAAGCAAACGGAGGACTATATTATTCCACAACTATCCATTTCCAGTCTCACCTAAATACAGGGAGCAAATAACGAGAGCAGAAAAGAGGAAAAAGAGGAATATTGCAGGCACAGGAAAGAGAATGAAAGTTCGCCCGGAGAAAGACTCACCTACGCCGTATTTCTCGTGCTCTGTAGGTATCCACATGGCTAAAGGAAGATTCTGTTGTCCCTCTCTATTTCTCCTCTTTTTATTTTTTCCCTCCCACACCTCCTCTCAGGAGCTCAAAACAATAAACCAGAAGCCAGAGTAGCAGCAGTAGCAATAGGACTAAAAGCAGCTCAGCACTCTCAGTCCTTGAGCAAGAGGGAAAAGGGTCAGGACTGGAGTCTTCCCAAGCACTGACACTGCGCGGGCTATGCTGCCTACTGATGCTAAGGCTGCTTAGGCTGCTGTAGCCGGGGTTGCTGCCGCCGCTAAGGCTGCTGCCGCTGCTGCACCTCTTCGCAGCTTCCTCAGACGCGCTCCCGGGGATTCAGACGCGCAGGCATTGTTCTGATTCACTGAACTAAGCGAACACGCCGGGGCACTCTCGGGCGCACCGCCCCCACTGCCTTCCTCCACTCCACTCCCCCCTCTTCCCTCCTCCCTCCTCTGTACCTCCAGATGCATGATGGGCATTGTAGTTCTCCACCTCACTCCAGAGAAGGGACCGGGCACTCTAGCGATTGGGGTGGGGCTTATAGAGGTCCCTCCCACTCTCCCTTGTTCTGTTCTGCTGAATAAGAGCCGTTTGTGGCTACGTCTGGGACTGGAGGGAAGGTTGAAGTTGGGGGTGGGGTGAGGTGTAAATTCGCTCCTAGGTTCTGATTAGAACTAGACACCCAGCCCCTCAGTTCTCTTCCCCCACCCCACCCCACCCCCAGCGGAATGGATTCTCCTGAGACTAAGGGGGTTGCAGTTGGAGAAGATGGTGCTGGCAGCAGCAGCAACAGCAAATTCAGTGAGGCAGGTGAGTTTGGTGGCCCCCTTTAAGCAGGGTCCTTGGTGCCAGCAGCTTTAGTTTGTTTGTTTGTTTTTTTCTGCCCTGCATTCCAGTCGTCCCTGCTGCAACACAAATCCTTAGGTCAAACTGACTTCCAGAAAGAGCTTGCCAGACAGCCTTTAAGGCTGAGCTTTCTGTAGCCACGTGTGCCCTGGGAATGGCGCTGTGAACTGGGGGAGGGCAGGAGGCGGAGGAGCATATTTGGCAGCTGTTTGCCCAAGAGTGGGTGGAGAAAGGAGGAGGAAATGCCACCTCCCCTCCCCGAGCTGTTAGGGAACCCTCTCTTGGTTCTTCCCTTCCGGTTTTGAAGTAGCGCCCTTCATGCACTCCAGCCCATTCAATCGCTTTGGGTCGGTTTGGATTGATATTGGGGCGTGTGTTTATGACATTGGAAATTAGCAAGGCTCTCCACCTCCCTTTCCTCAGCCTTGGCTCTTTTTGTGCTTTGTTGGGCACCGAGAAACTTGTTTTATTTGCGTCTTGCGTCTTCCAGGTATGAAATGTTCGTTCCTGGACGTTTGTGTAGCGATCTCTTGCAGTTTTCTTCCGCAGTGGGGGAGGTTTGTGTCCGATGAGTTCTCTCGGTTCTCAGCCAACGGACCCTTGAGAGTAGAATGTTGCCGCTGGGAGTCTTGTCAGAGATCCAAGGACTTGAAGGAAAGAGGAAGAGAGAATTTGCACTCAGCTTCAGAGGCGATTCAGAGGGCTCTGGACTTTTCAGTGACACTCTCTTGGGTTGTGTTTTGGCAATCCCGGTTAACTTTTACCAGGCTATGACTTTGCGTTCCCTGGAAGACTTGTGTATCATGTCGGTAATCAGAAACTAAACTTTGAGGGAGGAACACCCTGCATGAGAAGCTAAACTGGGGGAGGAGCCTCTTGAACGAGAAACTAAATTTGGGGGAGGAGCCTCCAGGATGAGTCTTTTCGGGGATCAGAGGGGTAGAATTATAAGGAACATCAGAGACCATTTTAATCCAGCCTCCTCATTTTACTGGTGAGGAAACAACCACAAAAAGGGGGGGGGGGGTTAAATTGCTTTCCTGAGGGTACACAGGTAGTAAGTGTCCTCTCCAGTTCTGCCCTCTGCTCACCAATTCCCAGATTGCTTTTCTACTTCCCGGATTCTTCCTCCTTTCTCCTG
Organism: Vombatus ursinus; assembly: GCF_900497805.2. Lineage (NCBI taxonomy): Eukaryota > Metazoa > Chordata > Mammalia > Diprotodontia > Vombatidae > Vombatus > Vombatus ursinus. Next base: position 3,580,013 of record NW_020954608.1, on the reverse strand, counting down.
GACAAAAGGAGAGCCTCCAGGCAAAGAATGCAGACAGCTGTAATAGTAACTTGCCAGTTGCTATTTCAGGGGAGGAGGAAAAAAAAAAGGTTTTGTTTTGTTTTGTTTTGTTTTGCCCTGGCTAAGGTTTGGAACATCTCTGCTGGAGTTTTTGTTGTTTTTTTTTTCCTTTTTTTTTCTTTAACAGTTAATAACCTTGTGGTCAAAAACTGAGTTCATCTCATCGCCACAAAGTTGAAGTGCTGTTACCAGCCACTTCTATTATCAAAATTCCCTAACGCTGAAATTATTTTTTAAAAGTAGCTCTGTCAGTGTTATATATCTTAAACTGACTGCTGAGTCAAATGTTTATCCACCTCCACATCCTAGACAGTTAATTATTGAGTTATTTGGTATTCATTTTGGTGGACCAAGTGCTTGACCCAACTCTCATTTGGGGGAAACATATAATTAAAGTTTTCTAGATGCTAGCATTTCAAGAAGGTTATTTAAGACCCAGGGATGTCACATTTAAAATCGTCAACAAGCTGACTGTTGAAGAAAAAATGATGCCTAAACTTTCACATTTGTTCCTGCAAGAGGTTCTTAAAATGGAAATGGACCAAATGAGAAAGCTGAGTGGAAAGCTGATTTTCAGTAACTCCTGAATCAGGGTTTTTGGTTGCTTTTTGTTTTGTTTTGTTTTGTTCTAATGCTGTTAGGAATCCAAATTTAGAAATTCTTGAAGTCAGTATCAAAGGGGAAGGTGTCATCTAATGAAGGACTACCAAAAGATGGACTTGAAACCATTCCCTGAAGACAGTTTACCAAATTACAGGAAATGCCATCCTGGATCAAATCAACCCTGTTGTCTCTCTTGGAGTAGATGCAGAGATGTTAGAGAAGCTGTGGAGTGCATAGAATGCTGGACTTAGAATCAGAAAAACCTGAAAGACATTTATTCTGTGACCCTAACTAGTCATTTAACCTCTTAGCCACAGTTTCTTCATCTGTGAAATGGGAATAATAGTTACTAACTTAAAGGCTGTTGTGGGGTCAGATGAGATAATATGTGTAAACAACGCACAAACCTTATTACTGCATAAAGGTCACATTTATATTAGTTGACTTTTGTAATGTCATACCACACATTTAGCATTCTACCCCCCAAATCCCCTTTAGTAATCCATTCATAGTATTACATAAATTTTCCAGACTACGCTTCAAAACTGTAAATCACTAAAAAATTTAAAGGAGCATTGTTATCAAGCACCTTTCTATTTTTCTTCAGTGAAAACCCAGGCTAATAAATCATGCATGGTGTTTATTGCCTGTTGTGTATTATACCACTCCCATTGAATTGATATAAAACAACTTCCTTCAAAAGATGCCTTCTAATTCTAAAGGTAGCATGCCACAATGGAAAGAATACTGAATTAGCCTGGGTTTGAGTTCTGATTCCATCTCTTACTTAGCGACCTTGGATAACTTACTTAGTAAACAGTTATTTTTTTTTTGTTTTGTTTGGGTTTTTTTTGGGGGGGGGGTAGGCAATGTGGTTAAGTGACTTGCCCAGGGTCACACAGCTAGTGTTATGTGTCTGAGGCCAGATTTGAACTCAGGTCCTCCTGAATCTGGGGCCGGTGCTCTATTCACTCTGCCACCTAACTGCCCCCTTAGTAAACATTTATTAAGCACCTACTATGTGCCAGACATTATGTTAAACCCTGAGGCTACAAAGAATGGCAAAAGACTGTCCTTGCCCTTAAGGAGCTCACAATCTAATGGGGAAACAATATACAAACAACTAAGTACAAGTAAGTAAATACAGTGCAACTGCTCTGAGACTCCATTTATTTATCTATAAAATAGAGATAATACTTGCACTGTTGTGCATAAAGCACTTTTAGAACCGTGAAGAGCTATATAAATCTAGGCTAGCACTTGTAAAATTTTTTTTTAGGCCTAGCCTAATATTTTAGTATGAGGCCCATTCCATAGGAATGGAGAATTATGCTCAGTGTCTGAGGACATGTCGTTATTGCCCAGATTCCTTCTTTGATATGTTTGGTGTCTAGATTCTGGAGTAGTACAGCACTGGACTGGAGACCCACCTACCAAAGACATCTTGGGGAAACATAGACATGTCACATCTGCCCCAGGATGCCTCAGAGGTTGAGCAGCCAATCAGACAGAACGCAACAAACACTGAGGAAAGCTGGCAGAAACACCAGACAACTGCAAGTGGTGTCCTTGCAATCTTCCCCTGAGCCACTCCTGAGTATTCACTCCCTTCCACACAAAGCACATGAAATTAGCCCTCTACATCAGGTGCTTCTCCCAAACTCATTTGCAGCACAGGGCCCCGGTTTCCTCCGGTTCCTCTTCCCCTGCATTTGTTCCTAACCCCTGGAACCAGGGCAGGTGGTAGGGTGGGTCTCTCTTCACCAGCACCTCCAGTTCTATGAGAAGAAATTTAGTGAAAACTCTCGCTCTCTGAGAAGCTCTGGGACTACAAGGATCCCAGAGATTTCTCACGTCATTATTTACTACTTCATGGAGAATTTGTGAGTACAGTTCAATTCTGTACATGCCTACCATGTGTGAGATACTATGTCAGGTGCTGAGACTAGACTACTTAGTCTCTGAGATCTAAATTCTATAGATACCACACAGGCCTTGCCTTGCTCTTAAGGCGCTTAGTGAACTAGGGACTGGGTGAGGGGCACATGTACACAAATGATTATGGTACAAACAAAAATCATTGTAAGTAAGGTTTTTAGCAAGGTGCTGCAAGGATGGGGTGATTATTCTTATGATGAGGAGGTCAGGGAAGATCCCACAGGCAATAATGATGATGCTAGTAGACACTTACATAGCACTAAGTTTTACACAGGGATTTACGTTCATTCTCAGCCAATCTTGCAACAACCTTGCTAGGTAGGTGTTGATCTTATCCCTATTTTAGAGGTGAGGAAAGAAACTTAGCAAGGTTAAGTGACTTGCCCAAGGTCACACAGCCAGTGACTCAGACATTGGTATCTTCTGACCCCCAGTTTGACATTTTTTGGGTAGTGAACTGGTTGGACTTGAAAAGGGACTTATCTCAGTTTTGAATTTGCTTCCTCAGCTCTTAGTTTAGTGCCTGACACATACTAAGCTATTAATAACTGCGTGGTGATTTATTGAAGTCAGAAGACTTATCTTCCAGTCCAGCTTTTCTCACTTACATGCTAGCTATGTGATCCTGGTAAGTCCATTTTCTTCTCATAGCCCAGGTTTCATCTATGAAATGAGGGGGTTAGAGGAATGATCTCAGATCTCTCTACTAACTCTAACATTTTGTGGTTGATTACTAGGTGAGGTCATACCAATTAATCATCATCCCCTTCCCATGCATGTGGACAAGAAGGAAGTCTCCATGCCCTTTGAAATCCAGTCTGGAGCACTGAATTAAAAGGGAGGAGACATAGTCTCTCGTACCAACTTTACTACCAGGCAACTCTGTGACATAATCTTCGTTGTTGCCTCAGTTTCTCCTTTTGTAATTACAGGATAGCACCACTTGCTTTCCTCATCCACCCCATAGGAATAGATAATGGAGCCCAAATAAGGTAAGAGGTCTCCAGAGTAAGAGTGCTGTAAATCTAAGGTATTATTATGATTTTTATCTGGTGGACATGTAGGAAAAAAGTCATTTTTGTGTCTTAGAAACTTCTGTGCTGATATGGTCAGGAAAGAAAATGCCCTAATCTTTAAAAAGCATCCTAAAGGCATCATAGCACCAGCAGTGTCAATTAATACCATCCAGACTTGTTATCTTGCCACCTTCCTGAGAGCTGCGGAAGGCAAGCTTTTCAGGAAAACCAGAAAAACACTAGTCACATAAGAGGCAAAATAAATTGGTGGATTAACCAGGGGGAAAGAGAATCAATCTCTTATTTTGGTACCCTAGTTAAATGGAGATACCATTTTAGAGAGAGTAGAGCTTCACTCTACCTCAGTGAATTAGCTTTGTAAAAGAATATGTTAAGGCAGACCCGTCCTGACACACTTGTATTTGAAGGCCCTGTGTCATCGTCTTTGGGGCTATTGTCCAGGTGGGCTGGGACTTGTATGGCTGTAGTTAAGCTTTTCTAAGTATCTGTGGAGCAATATGCTATCAGAAAGCTACTTGTTGTAGAGCTGAATTAAGTCAAATCTCATACCTTTAGTGCTTCTCTCCTTCGGGGGGAAGAAAACCAGCAGAAAAGGAAATCCACTCCCCTTTTTTTAATGTCTCCAACATCCTGAATTTCTAGGTTCTGCAAAATAATCTGGGAAAGGTTAGAAATGTGTTGATTGTTATGACTTCTGCTACTAGTATGTACATTCCTGGAGTTTCCAGACTGAGAGAGAAAATATTGGTGGACTCTGAAATTATCCTCCCCAAATTCTTTCTCTGGATGTCCCTCACATGCTACTCAGTCTCCAGCAAACTGAGATGAATGAACTTGGTGTGGCAAAGTACATGCCAAAGGAGATCCAGGGATGATTTGGTGGGATGAACGAAGGTGGAATGAAACTGCTCTTGTAGTGTTTGCGGTGAGATGGGAATGAAGGACAAAAAAAAAATCCTTTTCTTGTCTACCAAAAATACTGGAGCCAGGCTGAGAGAACACTTTTATAGTTGAAACAATCAGAGGCAGCTAGGTATCGTAGTGAATAGAGCTCCTGCCTTGGAGTCAGGAGAATTGAGTTCAAATGCAGCCTCAGATATTTGATACTTACTAGTTGTGTGACCCTAGGCAAGTCACTTGACCCCGATTGCCTCACCAAAAATAAAAAAAGAAGTATAGTTGAAACAATCTTATGGTGCTTTTGTTAGTCTTTTTGGTACTTGAATAACTAGTGGTGTTTGGATAGAGTGTAACTCAAAACTTAAATGACCAAATTCTTAACAAATTTCATTCTAAATCCCCCCAAAAAACATATAGCTACAGCTGGCCACCTTCTTAGTCAACAGACATTTACTTGTTGCGTGCTGCTTGTGTGCTGGGATGTACAGATGTCAGTACCTCTGGTGTGAGGGCTGCCAAGCCTTTTTCAGGGCAGTTTTCCACCTTTGGTGTCCACCTGCCACCCAACTCTCACCTGTGGCTTCAAGAAGCTGTACCATGAGCAGTGGTCACATCCTTGTAAATCCTTTCTGCAGACAGGCTAAACCAGACTTAGGGTAGCTAGCACGCCTCCAACCTACCCGTGAGTGAGGGGAGTGTCTACCCTAAGCATGTGAAGACTTCACTGACGAAGTGGGGGGGGGGATGTGAACCCTTTGTTTCAACAGGCTGTGAAGGCGGCAGAAGCAGGTGCTGTGGAGTGGTTGGAGCTTGGTTACATATGGAAGACATGGAGTCATCCACTGCATCCCAATCCATCACCAATTGTTTTGATTTTTGTCTTGCCACTGGACTTTGATGACTCTGGTAGAATGAGGCCACCGGCTTTTGTGCAACTCCACCTCACTTAAATTCAATGTATGCGGGAATCAAAAGACTTGTGTACTAGGTACTGTGCTAAGCATTGGTAATACAAATATAGGAAAAAAAAAGACAGTTCCTGCCCTCAAGGAGCTTACATTCCAATGGGAGAAGACAACACATAAAAGGTAACTGAAAAGTAGGGAGGAAGGTAAGAGAAATGAGGCCCAGGAATGAGCATGGCTGAAGGCTGTCCTGGGCACTTTCTTAAAAATGGAGGTTCCAGGAAAAACCAATTGAAGAAAGGAGAGTGGGTAACTCTCCACCCAATCACAAAGATAGAAGAATACTTGGGGGTGATAAGAACACGAGAAGATTTTCCCAAGTGTGATATTCTAGACAGGTTTCCCATCCCTCTTCTAGGCCATGAGGATGGCCAACCCTTGTGAATTAGATGAAATTTATCTTTGTCATTTTTCTACTTCTTAGAACAAGATTTCTTTATTTTTTCTTGATGCCCTTGTTATCACCTCCCTTCCCTTCCCTTGCCTGCCTGTCTGTGCCCAAGATCTAATTTTAGAGATATAATCCACATATGTGAATCCAGGCCTGCTTCTACACCGAGGGTGATCAAATCAATACAAGATGATTCTGGATGTAAGTTCAAGTTGAACCATTAACTCAACTAGGTCTCTCCTGATGTCTTTGACATTGCCTACACAGTGACACAATCATTAGCGCCTCAGAAATTTACTTGTAATTGTGGCTAGCACTCTCCTGTAATTGTCCACATGGTCACTTTAAGCCCGGGTTTTTGCTGTGTTTCTCAGTAATTGAATTGTGTTGAACTTCATATGATATTGGGGCAGGAGTGGGGGGATGTTTAATTTTTCTTTCATAGTTCCTCTTTTATGCTAAGTAACTGATCCTATTGAGAAAGAAAATGATAGAGCCACTCAGTTTATACAGTTCTGGCAAAGTTTTGTGCCATCTTCAAGTACATGATTTAGTAAGTTTCCTTCTAAGTGTAATTCAGCAGACATCTAAGAATGAGTAGGAAATTACAAAAAGAACAGGCTCTCTCACTTCTGCTGGTTTAGTCCTTAAGTGTCTGTGCTTAGTTATGCATTTAGACTCTTACCACAAAGTGATGGGTTATTTTATGCTGCAGATCCTGTATCAGACACTGTAAACTAAGCTAACCTGAAATGAATCAGTACTTAAGGCAGAGAATATAGGCTGCTTCCTCTCCAAGAATGAAATGTGCTCTCCGTTGTAGATGGAGATAACACCACTGAGCCATAGTCAGTAGGTCTCATATTTTGGATTTTTTTTTTTTCCAAGAGTGATGATAGATTTGGCTGATGAGCTCATGCACTCTCCATCAGCCCATTCATTCATACACTGCTTTCTAATCCACTTTGTGAAGAGGAGATATATTTGAAAACTTGATTGGTAGGGTTAGGAGGTAATGTTATGGCCATGGAACAGAGCAAAGTTTACTGACCCACCCCGTGTGAGATCCTCGAGAGCAGAGAATGTTTTGCCTTTCTTTGTATTCCTAGCTCTCAGCACCATGTGTGGCTCACTTGCTTAATAAATGCTTAGGACTTGATGATAACTCTAGTGGTTTGAATGCTTTAAATGACATTTAGGAGAAATCAGCTGCTACTGGATTATCCCCATAGGATGAATTTGAATCAGCCAACCAGTATCTATTAAACTCCTAGTACATACCCAATGTTGTGTGAGATACAAAAGAAATTAGAAGTCATGGTCCCTAGCCACAATGAGCTTACAATCCACCTGAAGGGACAACACATATTTGTGTTCCCTTCGATATCCTATAATGGGCATCATATGCTATAATTAGCCTGCTAGAAAGGACACAAATGTAATTCTGTGATGTATAAGTACTAGGCATACAGCTTTAAATTGTGTGAAGCAGTGTGCCACAGTGGAGAGAGAGCTAATCTCAGAATCAGCAAGAAAGACTTCAAGACCTGCCTTTGATACATTTTAACTGTGACCCCAGGCAACTGTCTAAGGCTGTCCTTTACACAGAAGGTATCTGCTTTGGTAGAGGGAATTTTCTTTTGGAGAGTTCCCTCTACTCATGAAATAAGTCTAGCGTGCACGCGAGCACACACATACACACACACACAATCTATAGTCACCTATTACTTGAAGAAATGGACAGGCTTGATCTTTTAATTATGTTCATTTTTACAAAGAAGTTCATGCTCAGCCTCATGCTTTCTCCAGGCTTGATTTTTAATTTTTCTGCAATGAAAGATGAGTCACCTTGTAATTATAGAGGCCGCACCCGTTATAAATTATTTTGAGTGTGTTTACCAAAATATGCATAGATGTTTAGTTTCTAAGACCGAACTGGTTGTTGCATATTTAACACAATGCTCTGTTAAGCAACATGTTGGTATTCAACAGTAATAGCCAATTAGAAAAGAAAATATCTTGTACTCACTGATCATGATTACATCTCTAAACTAATTAATAGTAGGAATCATTTGAGTAATAATAGAACATCAATCAGACTTCTTACTGAAAAGCACTGTAACAAAAGGCCTTCAAAATGGCTAGGGGGGAGGACAATGAAAAAAAGGAAGAGGGCCAGGGTAATTCTTGTAATCTGGTTTTTTCATAAAATTTATTTACCCTTCATTTGTGGAAACCCGCTATTAGAAGATGATGTGCTTTCAGTTCTTTTTCCAGTAGTGGTCCCTCTTATACACTACCATGGGTAACATCATGGTACACTGGACTGGGAATCATGAGACTTGGGTTCTAGGCCTGTCTAGAGCTGCTGTGACCACTGATAAGCCAGATAACTATTCTAGGCTGGTTTTCTTATCTTTATTATTTATTTATTTATTTAATTTTTGGTGAGGCAGTTGGGGTTAAGTGACTTACCCAGGGTCACATAGCTAGTAAGTGTTATGTGTCTGAAGCTGAATTTTAACTCAGGTCGTCCTGACTCCAGGGCCGGTACTCTATTCACTATGCCACCTAGCTCCCCCCCCCCCCCCCCCAGTTTCCTTATCTTTAAAATGAAGAGGTTGTACTAGAAGGTAATTCTGGTGAGAAGTGTTCTTCTGGCTGTAAAACTACCATTCTTTCTTAATTATCCATGCTGTCACAACTTTGTTTACATCAACTCCCCATCTTGATCACAGATCATAGATTTAGAGCTAGTGGACATATTAGAGGCCACTGTGGCCAAAACCCTTGTTTTACAGATGAGGAAACTGAGTCTGAGAGAGGTGAAATGACTCACCTAGGGTCACACAGCTAGTAAGTATCTGACTAGTTAAATCTGAAGGATTTCAACTTGGGTCATCCTGACTCCGAGACCAGCACCCTAAGGGCTATACCAACTAGCACCTCAAAAATAAGCTCAGTCTCTTGGAGTTTTCTTCACCTTGCTGAGTTCATAGGACTATAGGCTGTGAGCATCAAGGTTCCTCAAAGATCATCATTTTACAGTTAAGAAAACTGAGACCTAGGGAAATTAAGTGACTTACCTAAGATCGCACAGATAGCAAGCATCAGAGATAAGATTTGAACTGAGATCGTACAACTCCAGAGCCAGTGTTTTTTCTACTGTATCACCCTGAAAGTCAACCCAATAGAATGTATTTCTGAATATGGGCATAAAATTCCTAATGTTGGTTTTATTAGCACCAGACTGCTGAACTGAGTATCATTCTAATATTCAGTTCCTTCCTCATGATCCCCAGCACTGCTGTAGAACGTGATACCCTGAAGGGAGATTCCTGGTCCTATTCATTTTACAGGCTTTAGAGATGAAAGAAGATATAGTTCTAGATTTGCATTAATGTTAGAAAAGTATTTACAATCCAAGGAATTGTTTTGCTAATGTATTTTCCTAGTTTATATGGTTGCCCTTTTTGTGAGGGAAGATGAATGCAGCTACTAGTCTCCATGTATTAACAACTGTAGAGGTTGTCAATTAACTGTAACCTCCCATCATGCAGAAGCCAGACTCAACAAATGTCAGGCAATGGTCCTAAAAGAAACAAACTCCCTTCCTTGCTTATGTTTGGGAGGTGTTCACTGGAATGTATGCTCTCTTAGCTGTGCTATGTGGGGAAAGTGGGATGCTGATAAGAGGGAGAAGAGCTTTATGGGGCATGGCACGTAAGAGTCATTCAATGAAAAAAAAAAAAAGATTGGGATGTTTTAGCCTACAGAAAAGAAGGCTTACACAGGACAGGATAGCTGTCTGCAGGGATTTGAAATACTGCCTTGAGGATGAGGGGTTAAACTTGTTCAGCTGGATCTCCAAAGGCAAAACTAACAGCCTTAGATGAAAATTAGAGAGAGACAGATTTGTCTAACAATTCGTGCTTTCCAAAAGTGAAAATGATTACCTTAGTGGGGTCCCTTTCAGAGGTCTTCACCTGAAGACTGAGTGTCTAGTTGGAGAGGATGTAGACAGAAGAGGCAGGCAGAATGATACAGTCCAAAGGACTTGGGGTTTGAGGACCTGGATTCATCTCCACCATATTAACCATGACTTTGGGCAGGTCCCTTAATTTCTCCCTGTGCCTCACAGTCCTTATCTGCACAATGAAGGGGTTGGGCAAAATGGCTTTCTCAGGGTGTCTTTCTAGATCAATGATTTGTCATCCTAATTATACTACATTCTGAGCCAAGACCTAGGTTGGCCTAGATGTAGCTTGAGTTCCCTTCAAGCTCTGAGATTCTCTGGGAACATTACTAATTGTGGACATTGTCAATGCCAATTTGGTGGGCTGTTTATCTTTTTGAAAGTGAATATTCTATGCTTTATGCATAGGGAAGGACTTTGAGAAATCTTCTAGGCCAAGGCAGGGGAGTTTTGGCAGCACAGAACACTCTTAAATTTAATCTGCATTGTTAACATTTTCTCTGTCCCTTTCTTAAATCTAGACAATTAACAAAACAAGAAATCAATCCCCGATTTGTAGTTTGCCATTTCTGGAGTATAAATGTTCACTCTGAAAATTTAACAACCTGCTTTCCCCAACCAGTTAGAGCATGCTCCAGCATACCCTTGCATCTAGGTCATACTTTCAAAGAACAACCCATGTAGAGTACATCATGAGATCATGGTTAGCACTAGAAGGAACTCTGGAGGTCATCTAGTCCAAACCTCCATATCTTATTGGTAATCGTATGATATTATCCTGTTTTCAAAAACCTCCTGAAAAAAGCGTGATATAGCTTTTGGCTATAACCAATTTCAATGTCTTATAATACCAGAGAATTATCCCTTGAATATAGGCAACTAAATAGTGTAATTGACTGAGTAGTAGACTTGGAGATAGGAAGACCTGAGTTCAAATTCTTCCTCATTTTTTTTAGCTGTGTGACCATAGGCAAGTCACCATCTCTGAGCTTGAGTTTCCTTATATATAAAATGAGATCCCTTCTAGCCTTAAACCTACACTCATCCATCCTGATTTTCACAGTGGAGTTAGGATACTTTTAGAATACAACCCATAGTCAAATAGAATGGCACAATGTATACTTTTCCGGTAGAAAGTAAGCTTCTTTTCATTTTGTCTTTGTAGCTTCAGTGACCTGTGCTTGGCACCTAGTAGGCACCTAGTAAGTATTGCTTGGTGCCTCCCTCCAATGAGGGAATAATATCATAGGGTGATCTTAGTATGGTTCAAGAAGTAGGGCTTCATTTCAGAACACCAAGAAGCAAGATTCTTCTGAAATTCTCTATGGTATGTATGTATTAAACTAAATATCTCTCTGTACAAAATCGTTCCAGTTTAGCACATTGTGGAAACATTATCTCTTTAAGTCAGTGTCTGTCACTGTAGTATTACAGTGCCCCTTCCTTAGCACGTTTGAAATAGAACTTTTTCTTAAAAAATAGAACAAAAAGACAATGTTCTTAAATAACCAGACTCTGACATACTGTTACAAAGTACTCAGGCCTAGGCTTCTTATTAATTCAGGTAACCATAGCTATTTAATGTATTATTTAGAGTCATAAAACTTTAATTTGCATTCTTCGATCAGCTTTCATTTCCTTCAAGAATGTAGGTATGATGGATTTTTTTTTTAACTGTCTGTGGGATCACTGTTAGAAAAGTTGGAGCGAGGTGGAAACCATCAGTGATTAAATGATTATTTGCCTATAAAATCATATATGTTCTACACATGTCACAGGTAAGAAATTCACCTGCTGATCTGGTCTGTTTTGTTTGCAGTTCGTTAAAGAAGCATAGGATCATAGAATTTTAGAGTTAGAAGGGTACAGAGAACCCCTTTCATTTCACACATATAGAAACAGGGACCCAGAAAAATCAAGTGACTTGGTAAAAGTCATCCATCTGAGACTAAAACCCAAGCCTCCTGAGGACCAGGGCCACTCATGTTACCTGTGTTGTTTTATAAATGAGCTTAGGATTGATTCATGGAGTTTTTTCGAAGCAGCTGATTTGCTTGATTCAACAAATGTTTATTGAGGATAAACTGAAATGTTTAGGGCTAACTGGACAGACCCCCATTTCTTTAGGATGCACATTCTGATATGATGGGAAGACAGGCTGGTTTTCACACAGGTCAGGTAAAAGTTTTTTTCTTTGTTGGATTCTACCCAAAGCAAGGCTGCTGTTGGTTGATAATTCGACTCCTTAAAGGAGGGGAAAAGTAAGGAGGAGGGGCAGTAGCAGAGAGGCTGGCTGAACCAGGAAAGGAGCAAGAATAAACCAAAAAGCTAGTCTGAGTTGGTATACCAGGAAGGCTGTGGAGAGGCAAAATCTAACAATTCAAGGCAAATGGAAAAAGCTGTTGCCAGAGCAAAGATTCAGGATGCAGAGACTGATGCTAAATCAGAAGGAAAAATGCAGGGCGGGTGAAGGAGCTGACCTTTGTCAGGTTCTGTTTCTCTAGAGTCTTGGCCTTTTTACGATGGCTGTTCCTATCTCCTTTCTGACCTTCCTCCCTACTCCAGTGTACTGATATGGGGACATGTTCAAGGGTAAGAGACCACTCCCATCCTCCAACTCATCAACTCGTTAATCTCTGATACCTTTAAAAAAAATTGTATATGTCTTTTTGCAAGAGAAACATTTAGGACATTCTTAAATCAGTTTGCATATATTCTTCTGTCCTGAAAGATTATCAATTCTTAGCTTAAGAAATTTCCAGTTTGTGTAAACGTTTGAAAGTGTTGTTTAGACCCGAGTCCCTTCTCAAAAATGAAAGCAATACTTATGGAAAGTCAAGCCACATGAGCCTTTGCTAATGGCCATTTGTCTTTTTCACTCTACTATTCTTCACTACTTAGCGAGATGATATTTTTACACAAATGGATCTGTAATTTCATCAATAGTTGTATTCTCTCCAGAGATACAGATCACAACTTATCCATGCCTAACTGTCCTGTGTGACTCTTTCTCATTTCCTCCCCTAAGTTCACCATTGGAGGTCTGCCCAATGTGCTAGGCACCTTCTTTGCTTTCTCTTAACAGCATGAGTATATCCATAGAGCACTCAGGCTGTTCATCCATTATCCCTTGCTCTTGATAGGAGACCAACCCATCTTTTTCACTCATACATTTCTTTGATGACATCTTTTATACCATTTCATCTTTTTTCTTCCTTTTTTTTTATGTTTTCTAGCCTGCCTAGGGCTAATTTGTGTATATGCTTTGCCTTTCAAATGATCCTCATTATAAAACTGTAGTGTTCCATAGCTTACAAGCATCTAGGTGGCACAATGGATAGGGTGCTGAGCCTGGAGTCAGGAAGACCTGAGTTCAAATCTGGCCTCAGACATATACTAGCTATATAACACCAAGGAAAGTCACCTAACCTTTGTTTGCTTCAGTTTTCTCAGTGGCAAAATGAGGATAATAATAGTAGCTACCTACTAGGGTTATTGTGAGAATCAAATGATATATTTGTAATGCACTTAGCACAATGACTGGCATATAGTAGGCACTACATAAATGGTAGCTGCTATCATCATCATCAGTAGTAGTTGTGGTTGTAATAGTGGTATTATAGCCATACGACATCACTGGAAGATTACTATTAAGATTTGCCTTTGTTTCATGGAGAAGTTTCAGCTCATTAAAAGAACTTTTCCATTTCCCAAAGAAAATTCAATCTATTCTCCTCCTTATGTTGATTACTGAACCCACATTATTACCAGTCTACAAGATGTCTCCCAAATATATACTGTCGGACAGGCTCTATAGGTTACCCATTGATTTGAAAGTCTCAGCCTGGACAATAGGTATTCTTTATCCATCTGGGTCTTCTAGTATAGCTATTTGATATAGCTCTTATTTAGGAGGTTTTACTATGTTCCTTGATGCAATCAACATACTATCTTTAGCTTCTCTTGGGAGAACTTCTTTTACTTGGCTTCTAGTAGGCCTTCTCTGTAACACTGATGAACATCCTTGTTTTATGTCTCAGTGGAGAGAGCATAGAAAGATGGGTAGAGTTATGGCCCTAGAGTCTGGAAGAACTGGGTTCAAATCCCACCTCAGATTACTAGTTCATTAACACTGGAAAGTCACTTAACCTCTCTGTGTTGGTTCCCTCATCTGTAAAATGGGGATAATAATAGTGCCTACCTCAGGTTGTTATGATAATTAAATGAAATTATATATGTAAATCATTTTGTAATCCTTAAAGCCATATGTAAATGTTAGTTATTATTATTTTGCTTTAGGAATTTATTCAACACCCTTAAAATTGTTTCACTCCTAGCACAGACCTCCTCTGTGTCCCCTACCCCATTTTTCTCACCTTTGTTTTCATAAGCACTATTTCCACTTCTTTTAAGAGCACATTTAGAACTGTGAAGTTGACTCCAAATGTCGGGGCTTCACTGTCCTTGTTTATTAAAAAAAAAGTTTATTATCAAGGTCTATATATCCTTTAATCTTTTCTCTGTTGCTTACTTTCCAATTTTCATTCTTGAATGCCCTCAGAATGACTCTGCTTACCTGAGTTTCTCACCAATCTCTCTTTAAACTGGTTTCTACCATCTATCATCACCTCTTCTTGCTGTTGTTTCATGAGACAATACAGCTCAAATGATCTTGTCCCATCTTTCTCTACAAGATTTTGCAAATAAGCATATTCTGAACAGGAGTTTCCTTTGGCTAGCATGTATTTCTTCTCAATGAGTTAAATCAAATGTTTGCTGATGAAGGTGGCCTTTAACTCTTTTGGTCTCCTTGTTATGGTAATTAGTTTGTGGCAGTTAAGCTTCTGTGTGCAATTTATAAATTCAGTGGCAATGACATATTCTCATTCCACTTCCATTTTTTGATATCCAAACCTTATTTAGATAGTTCATATTGGAGTTCATTTTGTGTGTCACATTTCCCCCCTCATTTTTATTCCTCTACCTTTGTATTAACTTTGATCTTTGCTCCAACAAGTCAATGGTCTTACTATAGAGACATCAGGTTAAAGAATGAGTTCTGTATCAGTGACGACGTATTTCCTATGTAATATAAAAATATAAAATTAAAAACAGAATCAGTTTCATTTCTTATGATGTTATTTGGTGTTTGCCATGTTCAGTGCCTTGATTCTTTTCTCAACTAGCATTTATTAAGTTCCTATGTGTCAGGCTGTGTCTTATATACTACAGATGCGAAGACAAAACTTAAAACCTGTCCTCAAGGTTTGGGCATTTTAATGGAGATACACGATGAACATACATAGGAATATATAAAACACACACAAAGTAGGTACCACTTGTATCCTTGGGAGAAAGGGACACACTAGTAGCTGGAGAAATTAGGAAAGATGTCAAGCCAAAAGTAGTTCTTGAACTAACTCTTGAAATTAAAGATTCCAAGAAGAAGACATTAGGAGAGAGAGTATTCCCAGGCCTGAAGGACAACTATTGTAAAGGCAGGGAGATGAGAGTTTTGCCAGTTTTGTATTGCTTCAATCTAGACAGACAACATTTTTAGGAAGTCTTGAAATTAAGCAATGTCTAATATGTATTTATATCACTTAAGACGCACCATGGAATAGTGGATAGAGGGCTGACCTTGGAGTCTAGAGGACCTGGATTTGAGCCTTCCCTCAGACATTTTTTGTCTGGGTGATGGTCAACAAGTACCCCAGCCTCTCAGGACTCTGACAGCTCTCTGAGACTATACGTTAGTTACACATGAGTTGAATGACCATGAGATGAATCACCGTTTTTTTAAAAAGCATATTAAGGTTGAAGCAATTAAAGCAGTAAAGATTTCTTATACTGATAAGAGGTACAACTATAAATCTAGTATCTACAGGCAAAGAATGCATCCATGATATATACATATGAAGCATTTGTCTATCCTGCACATCTCTAGAATCTCCTGAATCATATTTTTTCATGATTCATATCTATTCCTACTTTTGCAATAAAGCCACCAAGTCATCAATTTTTTATTTAATTTGGGGGGATCTCACTAAATTCTTCACAAAATTCCTCTTTTTCTTCATCTTTAGCTACAGATTCTTTTCTCAAATAGCATTTATTATTTTTATTTTCTTGGTAGTCTTTTTGAAAATACTGACCATAGGTAGGTACTATTAGATGACCGACTGTCTCAGTAAATATTTTTGTTGACTTTTGGCACACGATAAAACCAACTGTCGATTCCTTTATTTGTCTGCAAGGAGAACCTGTGAGTCATTATTCCATTTAACTACACCTTTCTACTTTCACTTCTACAGACTTCTACTTCCATTAATAATGAAGATGTGAAGATTGATATGATTCAGTTCCTCCAGTAGTATGTCCACTACGTTGGTGACTCACACATAAGTTCTCACATATAGAATAAGCTAATGTTAATAGATAGCTTAACAACTCCTCTAAAAGTATGTAGGCTGCGTAGAAACTACACATCTCTATATCCTGGATATGTTCTTTGATCTTATGACAGTAGATACCAGATTTAGTTGTAACTCATAATTGGATGCATTGTTCAGAGCCCTGGCTCCCAAATCAACCTATCAGTGACGATTTGTGCTCAGGTTTGTGCTCAAAATGCATTTCTGTTGCCAGGAGGGACCTTACCAGCAGCTTTTCCAGTAGAAGAGAATCTGCCAGAGCTTATGCTTCGCTGGAATTGCCTCTGAGAACCTAGACTCATCTCCATACTACATTGAGACATCCAAGTAGGACTTTGTGAAGATGAGACTGCTCATTAAAAAGAGAGATGTATGCACAGAGAGAAGATCCACAACCACTTGAAAGTGCTCAGCCTTGCTAAACACACAGGATAGATTAAAGAATAGATAAAGAATTCCTGTTTTCCAGACTGATTTGAGGTTGAAAGAACAGTCTATAGAGTTGATCCATCAGTATATACATCTCAGGTAGATACTGTATATGGATAATAAACTGTGTCCAGAATGTGTAGGAGAAGAACTGTATTGCTTAGTGCTTTTACTTTTTTTTTTTCCAGTTTGAATAATACATCTTTTTATTTTTTTAATTTTTTCTAACTGGAGCCCTTTATTTTTTTCAATTTTTTTTAACATTTTTATATAAAGTTTTGAGTTCCAAATTCTACTCCTCCCTCCCTTGCTTCCCCCCTCTATTAGACAGTAAGCATTCTCTTGGCAGAGACAGCATGTATCTATATAAGTACATACAAAATAAATGCAAGATAATTTGGGGGAGTAAACGTCACTAGTAGTTGGGGGAATCAATAAATTCCTCATGACATTTGATCTGAACTTTGATGGGAACCAAGAATTCTAAGACATAGAACTGAGAAGGGAATGCAATCCAAGGGAATAGCTTAAGCAAAGTCACAGGATGGGAGATGGTATATCATGTGGGAGGAACAGTAAGAAGGACAGTTTGGCTGGGCCATGATGGGGAAATCATGTATAATATGGCTGGAAAGGCAGTCTGGAGCCAAGTTTCAAAAGACTTAAAATGCCAAACAGAGGTGGGTTTGTGGGAAAGGTAATGAAAGTTAAAACAAAGCTTAAAGCAACTGAATAAAAATTAGTATCAAGGAATATTTAACAAGAAAAGGATTTGGGCTGATTGTGTAGCCAGAGTGAGGAATAAATAACCCACACTTAACATCAGGAGAGATATAGAGGCAGGCTCCCACAGTGTTGGGTAGACCCTTGTTAAGGATTTATTGGATAATATAGACAAGAGTAGAAAAAGATGAGAAGATATGGATGGATTTTAGTCTGCACTTTTGGGTGAAATACTTCTATTGATGAGATTGTAGACCTTTCTATTTATGGAGATAAATGGCTTTAGTCAAGGTAAAACTACTAAATTCTTTTTTAATGTTTTATTTTGATAATATACTTAAACAAAATTCCAGTCTGCATTTTTTGCTCATTGTTCTTCTCCTTTAGGGCTATTAATCAGAAACATCATGACACACTAAATAATTCCCAGTGCTTTATTTTCACTGGCTGCCAGAGAATTCCTTGCCTCTTTCCTTTTAAAGACCAAGAAAATTAGTAACAGATCTGAGTATTTCCCAGGGTCATTCAATGAATAAAATACAGATCAGAACTAATAACCTAGTTCTTAAATTATGCTTATTGTAATGAATGCCACTAGCTTATTGAATAGAGGCTAATTTTAAATCAGTCAACTGGCTGGTATATAGTAGACTGAACTATAGACACTTCCATATGTCCATGTAGTCTACCAGCTGATCTGGCCAAGAATTTTTTTTTTTAGCCCTTTGTAAGCAGATGGTGCCTGCTGCTTGACTTTCTGGACATTCGGTCTTGTGTGTTGACCTTAGTTCTCATGAATATTAAACTTTCCTTAGACAGCCAGCCCTAAAGACTTTATCATTCATCAAAATCTTTCTCAGTACATTTTGCAAGGACCAGCAGAGGAACAGAATTTTCATGCTGGTCCTACCTTTGCAGGCAGGATTTTTAAACTTTGTATTCTTTTTCTTTGGCTCTGCCACTCCTTCACTATGATTTCCATTATTATTTCAAGAGTGTTTGTGCAGATTATTTTGGTATTTGCTGTTCCTTACAAGAGTACCAGGGTGCCACTGCTCACTCTTCCTTACAGTTGAGGAATTAGATATAAATAGCTTGCCTATGTATTCCCATCCTTTGAGTTAGGATCTGCTGCCTTAAGGCATATGGTATCATGTCTTTGAAGCCGCCCCTCTTCTCTTTCTTTGTAGACTTAGCCTGCTTTGGAATTAGCATTAGTGACTGAGCAGTGTTAACCGTCCTTGGCTAACTGGAAGCCAGGTCCTGTCATCTGTCTAGTCTTCCTTCAAAGTTCCTCTTCATTGATCATTTATTTGACAAATAGATGTTGAGCGCCTTAGCAAGGCATTCTGCTAAGCACTGTGAAAGATACAAAGGAAGGATAACCAGCCATTCTCTACCAAGCCAACAGTCCTGCTGCCATGAAAAGAGCAACGAGTCTTGAGTCAGAGGACCTGGGTTCAAATCTCACCTCTGCTTACTTGCTACCCATGTGACTTTGGTTGAATTGCTTAACCTTCCTGGGGCTCAGTTTTCTCTCCTACCTCTAAATGAAGGCTCCTATGATCTAATTGGAGAAGAGATGTGTGCCCACATAAATTGATGCGTGGCAACACAAGATAAAGTACTAGATTACTGGTACACACAACAGTTGTTCTAGAAATTCACCATGTGAACACAATATAAATACATAGTAAGTGCTTATTAAATTCTGATTGATAAACTGACCACTTCTGACAGCATAATCAGGAAAGGCTATGTGGAGGAAACAGTACCCTAACTCAACAAATCAAATGTAATTGATGTTAGAAGCCCCCATTTTAACTGGGTAGGGGCAGAGTAAGCTAAAATGGGTAATTTACCAGATGAAATAAATTTTTCATTGAAAAGTATTCCCTGGATCTGAACCCAAGCAAATTAAGAGATGAGTGGAAAATGGATTACATGTATTTTAGTAGTATGATTATTGTCGTAGAGGGGTGTCTTTTTTTCTTTAAAAAGAGATCCTCAAAATCAAAAAGGTGGAGAACTATTGGATTATATGATCTTTAAGGATCCCACTAGCTTTGATATTCTGTGATTGATGTAAAAACTTGATTCTGTTGGGGGTGGGGGGAGGAATGCAACAATGCTAACTTTTTTTTTTTTTTTTGGTCAAGCCATTTTCTAGATGATAAATTTATGTGAAAAATATTGGTCTTAATTTCATAGGTAAGAAGTCTCATAATTGATTCCTCTTATATGAAATTTATTTAAATGCTTATTTACATCTCTGACTATACTGAGTTTACTTAAAATTTTCTATGAATATTTTCCAATTGATATCCAAATCAGAGCTTTTTCATGATGTCCCCTTGAATTTTATTTCAGCCACTCCAAAATTCTAAACTTTATCTCTGTAGAAATGATAAAATTATAAAGAAGAAAAAAATTGTTCTGCCTTCCTATCTCTTTTTCTCTCCTTTTCTCTTTCTCTCTCCTTTTCTCTTTCTCTCTAATATATATGTATATGTAATTCTAAACTTACCTAGCTACATTCATTACTGTAGCTCAAAATCTTTTTTTCTCACTTGGCTGTTGATAAATCCCAAGGTCACCCTTGGCCAGTTTTCCTGAGCTAAACCCCATGTTGCCACAATTCAATCTTTCAGGGTAGTAGCTCTTTTTCCCCGATAAGAGACATGTTTTGTTAGTAGCTCAGCTACTTCTGAAGTCTCTGATGAATGCCATCTGGTACTAATGATGTATTGCAATTTAATTTCTTAGATTGTTTTGTGGCTTCCTCCATCTTCCTATCTCCCTTTTCTATTTTCCTAATACTACTACAGATAGTTACATAGCAATTTCAAAACCCATGAATTTCTTTTGCATAAATATATTAAAAGTTAAAGTACTCTTTCTTTTAAACATTTTAAAAAATTGAGATGTCAGAATTTCTCTTCATTTCCACAGTCTACAAGATCCAGTTCCCTGTGTTTGTTTGAACCCATGTAGAAACAACTATAAACCTTATTTAATTCAGAGACCAATGTACAAATTGTCTGTTGTGTATTCCTTCCTAATATTGAATGCATTTGTTGCAAAGAGGTAATTTTGGGGGAAAAAAAGATCTAGCCCATTATTTCAAAAAAGAGAAAAAGATAGTAGTTTCCACTTCATTAGGAAAGAAGATTGGTATCAATTTAAAATGTTCCTCTGCTTTCTCCCAATTAGCTCCCTTGGTGAAAACAGCAGCCATGTTTAGGGACTACAAAAAAATATTTTATTCCTTCACTGAAAGATATTTCAAAGCTTCAGTCACATAAATGTCATGCAGGGAAGTCCCTGGACAAGAGGCTTAAAAAGTAAGTAATGAGGATCTAGGGAATTCACAGGGGATTGGGAATCGAGAGCAATTGGAATTAAGGTCTCCGGGGAAGACAAAGAAACAGAATATCATTTGGGAGACAAAGGAACAAGGTATCCAACTGGAAGACAGAGAATGATACTGTAAAATCAAAAGAGAAATGTCAGGCTGGAACACTCGGAGAAAGCGGTCTGACTGAATTAACTCTGTAGGTCAACACTTAACATTCATATAGGCTGTTGGGTTCCATTTTCAAAGAGCTGCTCACCCCAGTTCATATTCTGCTTTGACTTCTCAGAAGCCAGGCAAATAAATTACCAAGAACAAACTCCAATGACTTTTACAAGGTCACAGGAGACATCCATTGTGAGAACAAGGAATAGAACATTTCCACTTCATGTTTGTTGATGAAGAGCTAGGCATCACAAAGAATAGATGAGGCACCTTGGCTGTTGTCAAAGAAGCCTCACATGTTCATTTCATTATCAGGAAATTATAAGATCAGATCTAGAGCTGTAAGGGAGTATCGAGGTCTAACCCTTTTCATTTTACAGATGAGGAAATTGAGGCCCAGAGATTAAATGACTTGTGCCAGGTCACAGAGTTAAGCAAGTGGCATAGTAGGGATTTGAAGTCCATGTACCATGACTTTGAGTCCAGAGTTCTATGTTCAGAGCTCTTTCCACTGTGCTGTGTTGTATATCAGCAATTTCTTCATTTGCTGAGCATTTAGTCTATGTCTGCTTGTTTGCCTTACTCCATATCTACTTTGTGCTTGATTTCTATTTATCTTATAACTATATACATACATACATACACACACACATACACATACACATACATCATGTTTCCCTTATTAGAAGGTAAGCTCCTCGAAGGCAGGAACAGTTTTCACTTTTTCATTGTTCCACTAGCACTTAATACAGTTCCTGGGACATGATAACTGCTTAATAAACACTTGTTAATTAATTATTACACACAGTGTAAAAGTGAGCAACAGAGGGGCATGATCCTTATCCTGTCAGGTTCACTACACTCAGTTTTGTCTTTGGGCAGCAGAATGAATGTCACTGTATTCTTCTTGTGTCCTTTTTTGCGCTTGGTTGTTCCACAGATTTGAGGTGCTAGAACTGTCAGCATTCTTATCTCTATACAGTATACTCATAAAGAATTTGAACTTACCCTGTCTTCTTTACTCTCTCTCTTTCACATTACACCAATCATATTTTCAGCTAAGGAGCACCACTTACCTGGATGGTTACATAAGACATAAAATAAACCCTCACACCCCAGATTCAGGGAGTTGAAATAGTCCTGGCTCCCCATTGCTACTTCCAAACACTCCCTCTACCCCTATGACTCAGCCACGTCTCCTCCTTTGAGGTCCACACTATTCAAATTTATCACCCAATCCAACCAGTAGGCAAAGGGCAGTCTTTCTCCTCTTCAACTCCTAACCTCATGCTAAGGACTAACTTCCCAGTTCCTTAGCCTACTTAATTCTCATGACCTACTCCTTCATTCCACCTTAGTTTCACATTAAGATGATCATTTCCTTGATCTTGACACCATCCACAAGTGTTCTGCTTTTGTGCTCTGAAAGTATTTTATCTGGTCATAATCTTTCATAACTGTATCTTTTTCTAGATAATTTTCCTGCATAGTCGTAAGTCTATGACTCCTAACCCTGGTATTCATCCTTACTATCCCTCTACCTCTCAGTTCTTTGATAGGTCATCATTCCTGCAAAGGCTATACAACCTTTCCTTCTATTCATCCATCCCTTAATGAATCAGTTCAACTCTATGCTACTGTCCACACCTGAATCTCTTGCCCCCTTCATCTATAGCTGATCAAGCCTTGCCACATTCCAGCTTTGATTACCACAATTACTACCATTTACTTCTTTCATTCCTATTCACATGCTGCTTAACAGAGCTAGAGAAAATCATGAAACAGTGCTAACTGGGTCCACTCTAGATTTATGTTCTCTAATCTCAATTGGGCCCTTATTGCATTTAAGGCATTCTTCTGAACATCTGTAATCACTTTGTTATCCCACTCACCACAACTGCTTCTCCAAACATTCTCATCTCTCAAGTGCCCCACAGTACTACTGCCCCCCTTACCCAACCCATTCAGCCTAGGATTTTTCCACATACTTTGCTGAAAAAAAATTTAAGCTATTTGATTTCCTCTCTTCTTCATCTCACCTCAATTAGATTTCTTCTTCCACTACCTCCTTCATCCTGCCTCAAATGAAGAGGTAGCCATTCTTCCCAAGGCAAACCATTCAACATGCTTTAAAAGACCTCTCTTGATCTCATCATCTTTATCCTACATCTCTCCTTTTCTCAGAGATATCTCATTCCTCTCTAGGCTGCACTTCTGGCTCATCTCCACAAGACTTTCTCTACCATCCCATAAACCTTCTTTCTTTACCTTGGAATCTTTCTTCATCCCTGGGTGACTTTTTTTTTGTTTCGTTTTTAAAAAGATTTTATTAAAGATCTTTACAGAAGAGCTTCGGGCACACCATTCCAGGTGTTACAGAGACCTGTTATGCAGTGGGTACTGGCTAGGGCATAGCTGGTTGCTCTGCCTTCCCACTCTTCTGCTCTGAGATGGGGGTGGTAGGAAGAATCTCATCCTCCAGCTCTACGATGCTCACGTGGTCGGGCAGGGGCTTCTTAGGGCCAATCTTGCCACTTGGGTCCCTGGGCAACATGATTTTGACTTTAATTCCCAATACACCCTGTCTGAGGAGGACGTGATGCACAGCTGTGTCGACGTAGTAGTTGACGGGGTCTCCACTGTGGATCATCAGGCCATCCACAAACTTCATGGACTTGGCCCTCTGGCCTCTGAGCTTACCAGACACCACAACCTCACATCCTTTTGCTCCATTCTCCATAATGAAGCGGAGGACACCATAGCAGGCCCTACACACAGCAAGACCTCCCAGGAGTTTGTAACGCAGAGACTCGGCCTGGGCAATAGCACAGAGACCTCTGGTGGCCACCTTCTCGGCATATAGCTCTACACTGCCTTAAGGGAAGCCAAACCTCTTCTGAACTACAGCCGTCAGTTCACAAGTCCGGCGACCCTTCTCCCCAAGGACATTCTGAGTCCTGGTGGCCAAGATGATGATTTCTGTCCTGGTTGGGGTTACTCGAACCTCCACCCCAGAATAGCCATCCTCAGCCAGCTGCCTGGTGAGAAACTCATTCAGCTCGGCTTTGAAGATACCGTTAGCAACAAACTTCCTCTTCTTGGAGATCTGCACTGCCATCTTGCACTGACAGGAAAGCCCTGGGTGACTTTTCACATTAGAAATATCTTCCAGTCCTTCTGACCTCTCCCTCCGATAGGCTGGTTCCTCCTAGAAACATCCATTTTTAAGGAGGAGGCCCAGGCCAGCCATGTCTTCATTCTTCCCCAGGAGTCGCTTCTAACTCATCAGACTTTCACTGCCATTTCCCCTTAGCGGGGAAGGTGGGAACCTTTACCATTGTCATCCTTTTCAATTCCTCTTTATATGTTTTCTTCTGTCATTTGAATGTAAGTTCCTCGAGGGCAGGGACTATCTTTCTTTCTGTTTGTATTTCTGTCTCCAGAACTTAGCATGGTTCCTGGCACATAGTAAGAGCTTAATAAATGCTTGTTGACCTCTCTTGACTTGAATCAGCTAAATTATTTGAGAAAGTCTTCTACCATAGCCTTATTCTATAGCCTTACTTTTCTATAGTCTGGATTTTGACCTCATCATTCCACTGAAAATGCTGTCTCTGGAGTTTCTGATAATCTCTAATTTGCCAGATGCAATGGTCTTCTCTCATTCTTCATCCTTCTTGGCCTCTCTGCAGAAACTGACACTTTTGAGTACCTTCTCCTCATAGATATTCTCTCCTTTCTGAGTTTTTGTGACCCTCTTCTCTCCTGGTTTTACTCTTAAATGTCTGACCACACTATCTCAATCGCCTTTGCTGAATGTTCTTACAGGTCACAACCATTAACCACAAGTATCCCCCCAGGTTCTGTCTTGAGTCCTCTTCTCTGTTCCCTCTAATAGCATAGAGTCTATATTATCACTCTTGGTAATTTCATCAGCTCCTAAGATTTCTTTTATCATCACTATGCCCAGAGCTATATCCCAGCTCAGTTCTCCTTCTGAGCTACGGTCTCTCATCAACAACTCATTTTTCGACAGCTCAGATCGGGTGGCACTGTAAGCTATTCAAATTTAGAATGTCCAAAACCGAACCCATTTTCTTTCTTCCTCTCCTACAAAAACAAAACAAAACAAAAAATCTTTCATCTCACTATAACTGTCAAGGGCACCACCCAGTCACTAAGGTCTGTAACATAGGTGTCATTCTTGACGCCACTCTTAGACTCACCCCGTATAGCCATTCTGTGTGATAGCTTATCAAGCACTGGACCTGAAATTAGGAAGATCTAAATTCAGATTTGGCCTCAGACACTTACTACTTATGCGATCCTGGGCAAGTCATTTAACCTCTGTCTGTGTCAGTTTCTTCATCTCTGAAATGGGAATAAATTATACCTATCTCTTGGGTTTGTTATGAGGATTAAATGAGATACTTGTAAAGCACTTAGAACAGTGCACAGCACATAGCATGTGCTTAATAAATGTGTATCTCCTTCCTTTCTTTTCTTCCTTCCTACCACCTTAACAACATCTTATAATGTCCCTTTTTTCTCCAATCACACAGCTACCACCCTAGTGCAAACCTTTGTCACTTCACACCTGGACTACTGCAATAACCTTCTGGTTGATGTCCCTTGCCTCAGGTCTCTCCCCACTCCAGTCCATCCTTTACTCCACTGCTAAAGTGAATTTCCTAAGCTCCCCCCCCCCACCAATTGAGTAAAGTGCAATAGGTCCCCATTACCTCACAGATCAAATATAAATAGAGTGTTTGTCATTTGAAGTCTTTCACAAGCTGACCTCTTCCTATTTTTTTAAAGTAGTAACACTTTCCTCTCTATGTACTCTTGCTGTTTCTTGAATATGATAAACCATCCCCTGACTCTATCCCTTTTCACTGGCGATCCCTCATGCGTGGAATACTCTCCCCCTCACCTCTGTGTCCTGGCAAAAACCTTCTGTGATTATTATTTATTATAATTTGTAACATTATCGTTTTGAGGATTGAAAATATTTTTTCTCCTCAGAGGAATTTGGAATTAGAATTAGAGCTGATCAGGATTTTAGAAATAATTTAATCCCAGCCGTCTCATTTACCAAGGAAGAAGGTAAAGTTAAATTTAACCTGGAGAGTTTTAAATAAACAATTAAGTAGGAGAGCAAGGATTCAAAACTGGGTCTTGGGGGATGAGGGCAAAAAAATAAAGGGGGAGGGATTAGAGTCTCCTTATCTTGCCTAGGTTGGAGGTTCAGCAACCACTCATAGGCTAGATTCCACTACTAATCTACATGGGAGCTAAGACCTATTCAATTTCTAACTTAGGTCAGTTCGCGCGCGCGCACGCACACACACACACACACACACACACACCCTCCCCCTGCCATTTACGCAGCCTAGCAGCCCTCTACTCCTGGGGGCTTACCATTTTGTGCTGAACTTAGTGCAGATACCTGATCAGCTTACCATAGGGCATCTCAAAATTCCTAAGCTCAATTGATCCACTAACCTCAGCCTCCCCTTTAACAGGTATTACACCTGTATGCTACCACACCCAACAAAACCCAGGTCTTAAGACTCTAAATCTTTTACTCTTTCTATAACTATTTCAGGCATCAAGTAAGGAGTGAGGACTGAGACAATAGGTTAGCCTTCTCCTTGACCATTAAATCAAATTGTCCTTAAGACGGACCCTGAAGGTTAACCTAATGTAGCTATCCTAAGGTTCTTGGATCAGGGGGTGAGAGAGGAGTGGTCGAAAAGCCCAGAAGGTATATTGAAATATGTAATATACTGTTCATACTTATGTATCTCTCCAATGCCTTTGAATAACCTGCACCTTTATTCCTTTGGAGAGTGTGGTATTCCATGGCTTAAAGCCATACATCATCACTGGAAGAAGAATAATGTCAAAAATATGGGACTTAGTTTCAGGAAGATGCTTTAAAAGAAATGTACAGCTCTCCAAAGATAATCCAGCTCACTTTTTTGATTCTCTGCCCAATTCATTGCCCTTCTGTTGGGTCTAACCAAGATAGATAGACATAGATGATGAGTAGATGAATGGATAGATAGATAGATACTAATTGACCATCTCTGGGAGTTGTCCGTCCAGCCACATATCACAATTTGGACGCAAGGCATTCTTTATCCACTTGTTTTTTTCTATGTGGACAGTTAGGCCAATTTTTAAATTAAATGTTTTACTAAAAAAAAAAAAAGAAACATCAGTAATAAACTTATTAATTATTTACACAAATTAATTTGAACATGTAAAATACCGTACTACTTTTTCAGTCCCTCCAAATCCCCCGTGGGATATTTTGTCCATTCATTTTTATGCACTTTTCCTCATATGACATAGTTTGTATGTATTCCATTCTCCTGGTTCTGCTTTTTTTCATTTTTCATTATTTCATGAAGTCCTTGCTTTATCTCAGTTGCTTTATAGTAGTCCATTACATTAATGTTCTACAATGTATTTAAACATTCCCATTTTGTTGGACTTAGGTTAATTTCAGCTGTGTATGTGTGAGATTACATAAAATTCTACTATGAAAATCTTTGAATAGATAGCTCTTTTTTTTTTGTATAACTGTCAGGAAAAAAGACTGTCAGATAAATTCCCAACAATGGAAAAACAAGCTCCAGAAAATTAAGGAGCACAATAAAAAGAAAGGTTGATAAAGAGGCTTTTTAAAGCCTTAAGATTTTTAAAGCATATTACAAAATAGTTACCATCAAGACTATCTGTTCCTTGGTGAAAAAGAGAAAAAAGAATCAATGGAATAGAATGGAAACACCAGTCATGGAAGCAAATGTATACAAATGATGAGTGTTTGACAGACCTTTGGAAAACAAAAACTTACATAGGTTTTCACTGCTTAACAATTATACTTGGAAAAATCGGTTGTCAATTCATTGGGGAAAAGAATTTGGACTTAAATTTTAACCCATATAACCCAGAGAATTCTAGGAGAGTAGGAGACCTAAATACTTTGGGAAAAAAAAAACTTCTATTAAAAAATAGAACAAAATAGAGACAATTTTTTTTTCTATTCAGCAAATGAGATATACTAAGTTCTTTTGAGTGAGTATGGATCTCATTTATGAGATTCTACAGTCAGCACAATGGAACCCCCAAAATGTAAAACCTCACATTCCATAGGGAAACCCTCATTCATTTTACCTTGGGCAGGAGAGTTCTCCATGATGACAGCAAACAACTTTGTGAGGCATACATGTCTTTGTATTATGTCCCACTTTATGACTAATAATCAGAAAAATATCAGAGTTCCCTATTATTACATCTTTCAGGAACCACAGGAGCATATACTGAAAGGTAGAGGTGTCATTCATTGTAACTTCCTAATTTTATGGAAGAGGAAACGGAAGCTGAGAAATGTTAGGTGTCTTTCCATAGGGAATACAGATAGTTAAGTAGAAGTGCTTCGATTCAAACCCAAATTATCTGTCTCCAAATCCAGTATTCTTTCTGATGTACCACACTTCCTCCCAGGAAATCCTATATGATTTTTTTTTTCATTTTCATTTCATTTTATTTTTGAATTAGCAAGTACTTATTTTCTCTCTCCTACCCACCCCCACCCCCCAATTTAAAAGAAAAGCAAAACCATGGTAACAGTTATGCGTAATCAAGCAAAACAAATTCCCACATTGACTATGTCCAGAATGTGGAACACTTTGTTGAAAAGATCCTTTAAAGCAGTATTTTGCTCTACCAAATTGAATTCTTTTTATAGTCAAACAATGACCACAGTTGCATCTTGTATTCTTTGCACCATTCGGTCAATCATGTAACCATAGAAATATAGTCCCTGGCAGACTGTCATCTGTAAGAAACTTACATGATGACATCTTATACTTCCATTAAGCATAGCCTCCATGCAGCTGTAAATTATTCTCATAAAAATTTTGTAGAAGTAGGAAAGTAGGTGTATTGGTCAATAGTTATTCCTCTTTTCTTAGTTGCTTTTATTTGGGGAATAATAAATTCTTAATTTTTTTTTTAGTCATTTAGTATCCACCCCCTTTTCAGATGCCTTTAAAATCAATCCCTCAACCCCTTCAGAACTGTGTCACCTCTAGCTTAGACTTTGTCTAGGTGGACTTGGTTGGTCTAGCTGACTTTCCCATTTTTGTTGTCTTTACATAGCATATATAGCACATTCTGGTCTGTGTGGTGTTAGAGTCCAGATGTGGTGGTTGCACTAAGAAAAGAGTTTGTTTCCAAAATCTTAACCGATTTTTTCCCTCTCCTATCTATTAAATGCCCTTGGGATGACTTTGCTTACTTGGGACTACCAGCAATCTTTTGGTAAACTTTATTTTTCTAGAATGAACCTTGTGTTTTAGTTTGTCTAGGGAACTCTTGAGACAGAAACTCTCTATACTAGTGCAGATCTGCCCCTTCTCTATATCTCAGTTTTAGTAAGTTGCCTAGACCACTAAAAGGTTGACTGACTTGGCTGGGGTGATACAGCTAGTATGTGTGTGTAGGATCAAATGAGGCAAGACTTGAACCCAGACCTTTATAACTAGAAGGATGATTCTCTGGCCACCATAACATGTCACCTCTCAGTTACACTTGCTTTTTCCTTCCACAGCTTCCTTGTTGCTTTATGAGGCAATAGTACTCAAAATCTTTCACCATCTTCCTCTCTAAGATTTTGTTTATTAGTTTATAGTCTAAATGAGTGCTGTGCTTGGCTTTCATAATTCAGTTTGGCAAGGACACCGAGGATTTTCTTACTGAGACAAGTCTTCCAGCTTTCTTTTGGTCTCCTTATTGTGAGAGCTGCTTTATCAGTTAATGTTCTTTAGGATATTATGGTAGTCTTTGTTGTCATCTATCCTTTTTTTTAAAAAATTTATTTTTTTTTTAGTTTTCAACATTCACTTCCATAAGATTTTGAGTTGTAAATTTTCTCTCCCTCCCTACCCATTTTCCTCCCCAAGACAGCGTGCAATTTGATTCAGGCTCTATATATATACATTCATATTGAATCTTTTTTCACATTAGTCGTGTTATGAAGAAAAATTAGAATCAATGGGAGAAACTATGAGAAAGAAAGAAAAAAAGAAGAAAAAAAGAGAGAGAGAGAGCAAATAATATGCTTTGATCTGCATTCAGACTCCATAGTTCTTTTTCTGGATGTGGACAGCATTTTCCATCACAGGTACTTTGGAGTTGTCTTGGATCCTTGCATTGCTAAGATGAATCTATCAAAGTTAGTCATTATGCATTGTGGCTGTTACTGTTTACAACATTCTCCTGGTTTTGCTCACTTCACTCAGCATTAAATCATATAAGTCTTTCCAGGTTTTTCTGAAGTCTGCCTGCTCATCATTTCTTACAGCACAATAGTACTCCATTACATTCATATACCACAACTTGTTCAGTCATTCCTCATTTAATGGGCATCCCCTCAATTTCCAATTCTTTGCCACCACAAAAAAGAGCTGCTATAAATGTTTTTGTGCATGTGAGTCCTTTTCCCATTTGTATGATCTCTTTAGCATACAGCCCTAGAAGTGCTATTGCTGGGTTAAAGGGTGTGCATGTTTTTATAGCCCTTTGGACATAGTTCCAAATTGCTCTCCAGCTCTCCAGAATGGTTGGATCAGTTCCCAATTCCGCCAACAATGCATTAGTGTTCCAATTTCCCCACATCTTCTCCAGCATTTATCATTTTCCTGTTTTGTCATGTTAGCCAATTTCATAGGTGTGATATGGTACCTCAGAGTTGTTTTTGATCTGAATTTCTCTAATCAATAATGATTTAGAGCATTTTTTTTATTTGACTATAGATAACTTTAATTTCTTCTTCTGAAAACTGCTCATATCCTTTGACCATTTATCAATTTTGGAATGACTTGTATTCTTATAAATTTGACTCAGTTTTCTATATATTTTAGAAATGAGGTCTTTTTCAGAGATACTTGTAAAAATTCTTTCCCAGTTTTTTACTTCCCTTCTAATCTTGGTTGCATTGGCTTTGTTTGTGTGTCTATCCTTTTTTTTTTTAAATCAGCTTCCTATTTGTTGGCATCAGCATCTTACTCAGGTAGGTCATACTGAACTTCCTTTCACTGTATTTTGATTCTTCTATGCTTTAGATCTCTATTCTACCAGTTGGTCAAAATGGTCTTATAGTACCAAAACAGCAATGACTTCCACATCAAAAACCATGAGTTTCCTGTCTACTAAAATGTTCTGTTTCGTTTTCATTGTGTGATATTATGTGGTGTTGACCATACCCAGCAGCTTCAGACTCTTATCTTCAAGGAAGTATTAATGACATAAAGACATGAGTCTTCTGTATAAATTACAAGACTTTGGCACTCTCTTTCTACACTATGCCACAGGTTCCCTCCCTAACCTCCTAGCAATCATAAAAAATAACTATGTTCCTAAATCTAGATTAGATGAAATAAGGTGAAAATGAGGAGATACTCAAATCTGGAGAGAGAAAAGTTGAAGAACTGAGCTCAGGTCACTGAAAATCTTCATTTAATTGCCAGTTTCTTCCATTCTCAACAGAGGCATGAAGATAGGAGTCAGAGCCCTGATCATCTGACAAAATAATTATTTTGCTTAAGTACCTGGTTGAAAATTTAGATGGAAATTAGTTTTTCTGCAATCTTCTGAGTCTTTCATCTTTGGGTATTCACTGTTGGGTCCAGTTATGATGAAAATCTTTTTACTATATTGCTTCCTAAAGATTTGTAATGGGCTTTCTTTAAAAATGAGATCGTATATAAAATGAATCCTCTTGTTACCATTTGGGCTACATCTCTTCTATTTATACTAACTGGTCCCTTGCCCAGCTTTCTTTCAAATATTACAAAACACTTTTGTGCTCTGTTTGACAGATAGTAAGTACTCTGAATGGTAGGGTTTTTTAGACTCACCTCACTGGTGCTTTAAAATACTTTTATGCCTTAGCCTTTCAAAAGCTGCCTGCTGAGCCTCCAACCCCAGAGCACATCAAAAGAAAGGCAGTGGCCATAGCCTTTTGCTAGAGTGCACTAATGAGGAGCATGTCCTTGAAATCTTGAAATCTGTGTTTTAGTGAGCTCTTTTGAAGGTACCACTCCTGTAACCCCTGCTCTTTTCTGATTCACAGTTTAACATGTCAGTGAGCACAGGTGGGAATTTTCTGCTAAGTCAAAATTGTTGATACACTGGGTTGACAGTTTTAGAATGGAGAGAGGAATGCTCATGATAGAAGTACATACTTTGTTATGATTAACAGCCAAAGTTTCATTGGTTCTTAGAAATTGCTAGAAATTCCATTCTACTAATAATCATTCTTTGTTTCCTGTCTTTAAAAGTTGAATATCATGTGTAATTTTAAAAAAATTAATATTTTCTTTATGCCTTTTATTTCTGGATCTCCCTCTCACCAGCAAATTGATGTGAACCTTCCCCCTCCTTTTTTTTTAAATAAAATTTGACACATTTTTTTCATATCACCTAAATTTTCTCATATAGTCTTCTCTACTACACCTCCCAGAGAGCCATCTCTTATAAGAAAGAATTTGTTTAAATTAAATTTAAAAAGGAAGAAGAGAAAACATCAGCAAAATCAAAATCATTTAAAAGTAGGATATGTACAATGTTCCAAACTTGCAGATCCCACCTCCCATGGAACCCTACTTTGTAACAAAGGAAAATCATTAAGCAAAAGTAACTAATACAGTGAGCTGCATCTAAGACTATATGCAGCATTCTTCCCTCGTAGTTCTCTACCTCTCTTCTCTTGGAACAAGTTAGTTATTATAATTACTCAGAGTTTGGCTTCCTTTTAGCATTGTTTTCATTAATATCATTTGCATCATTGTGTATAACATTAATCAAATTCTGCCCATATCATTCCGTATTTATACACGGTTTACCATGTTTCAATGAATTTTTCATATTTGCCATTTTTTACCATCCAATAATAATTCTATTACATCCATGTACAGCCATTCCTCCCTATGGGCACCACTTTGTTTACAGTTTTCTGGTACCACAAAAGTACTACTGTATATTTAACCTTCCTCTGTTCTCAACACCCTTGTTGGGGAATCAATATGTGATATTTTAAATTAGAATCCAAAAAGCATCATTCATTGAAAATATCTGTTCCCTGGATAATCTTCTGATTAGCATCAAATGAGGTATTTACTGTGAGCTATATGTTCACTAAATATGTTTACAATAGCATTCATTCATCCAACAAGCATTTATTAAACATCTACAGTATTACAGCCACTTTAGGCCTGGTGCTGAATATGCAAAGATAGACTTAACAGTTCTTTCAAAGATGTTAAATCCATTCGGGTGGGGAGGTACAAAACAGTATATAAAGAAATACAAAATAATTTCTGGGGGAGACTCTAACAATTAATTTCTTATGTAGGAGGTGGTACTTGAATTTAGGAAGCTAGGGATAGTACTGAAGAACATTCCAGAGATGGAGGCCAGCCCATGGAAAGGCACAGATATTGGAGGTTTAATGTATGGGGAAAAGCAGGGAAAATAAATCTTGCATGATAGAATGTTTAAAGGCTAAACAAAATAATGATTTTTTTTTCTTAATTGATGAGGATGGTCTCCAAATGCTCCCATTCACAAATACGACAAAGCCTCGTTGGTGAAATCCGGTAATGTGAATAAGATTGCGCTGACTATCTATTCTGAAAAAACAAAGTGGATTATGACAGATAATTAAGTGGGCAACCTGTCAAGTTTGTCCTTCAGTAGTTATATTCTGTTCAAATACTACAGATGGATACTGACTTAAGGCTATGTGACAGGAATTAGTGCCAGTTTTATGTAGAATAGTCTGGCTTCCCTTTAAAGGGGCACAGAAGCTCTCCCTGGCATTTGGCTGACTTAGTAGACTAGGGCTTAAATTACTGGTTTGTTTTCCTTGCTCCCTGAGGCATAGGTATGGTGAATGAGTACTCCTCAGGTTTTAAATGAATTGTTATTGCCCTTAGAATCACTTTTTTGTTGTTGTTGTCCCAGGATTGTCAATTGCAGGAGGAAGTTAGGTGGTATAGTGGATAGAGTGCTGGACCTGGAGGCAGGAAGACCTGAGTTAAAATCTGGCCTCAGACACTAGCTGTGTGACCCTGGGCAAGTCGATTAACCTTCATTTGCCTTAATCTACTGGAGAAGAAACTGGCAGGCCACTCCAGTATTTTTGCCAAGAAAACCCCTTGGACAGTACTAGCATAATATGGTCCACAGGATCACAAAGAGTTGGACGTGACCAAATGACTAAACAACAACAAATTGTCAGTTGCTGTGGCAAATGAAAGAGCACAATGGAGTAGAGTTTCAGTTTAATTTAGTTAGAAATTGTATTGTTCTAAATCACAAGGTAAGTTGTTTTTATTGGATTTTATGGTCCATGAGTACTTCCTTGCATTCTAACAATGAACCTGAATCATTGAATTGGCCTGACCTCAGTGGGGCTGGCCTCAAAATAGCCTGGAATTGAGTATGATGAAGAGATATAGTGAGTTTAATATTTGGGAAGTTTCATAGTGCTTTCAGAGATTTTAAACTGCTCAGTGCTACAAATGACTCGCTTTAATACTGATATTCTTATGTTGTGATATCTTCTTGCCAAATCACAATAGGCTTCCTTATGTTTCTGAGTAGGAGTACCTTGAACCTCTATATAATTTGGGCTAAGAAATTATTTTTTAAAGAAAAAAAATTTTTTTTGATTAGATAATCATTAGATAATACCAAACATTCAATTTCTAGTATCTCTTGGTTTATTTATCTGTTAGTAAAGAATCTAGACTGAAACTATCAGCCTTGTGAGTTTCTATTCTGTTGCTTAAACCATTAACCCATCCCATTTGTTTGTTTTTTTTAATTCAAAGAGTGAGAGTGTGTGTTTGTGTGTGTGTGTGAGTGAGTGTGTGTGTGTGTGTGTGTGCGCGCACGTGCATGTACGTGAGAGAGAGAGATTAAATTGGGTTTGTAACTTGGTACATTCCAGTTCCTTATAATGATATGAGTTGGTCTATTTCCAGAAATCAAGACAAAGTTAATTTTGCTTAGTTTGAAGCTATCTTCACAGGCAAAGAAAGAGTAGAAAATTATCTGGATAACTAATTAAAATTGAAAAGCATGTCTGAATTGTCTGGAAAATTGCTTCAGTTCTCTACTTCACTTTGCTAATGAAGACAAAGTTGAGCTGTCTTTTTCACATGTGTGATGCAGGGGTGTTTTGCATGAAATAGATAGCTATAATCCTATTTGGACCTTCATAATCTCAATTAATTTATATAATGCATGAAATGCTGCTAGAAAAAGGTTATGAACTACTTTTTAAAGTCAAGTTATAATATATTATCTAAGGAATTTAACCCACATACAGATAACATTCAAATCCTCGAGTTTTTAGCCACAGGTCAGGACCAAAAAATAGCTGCGGAAAATGCCATCAATTACTAACTTGTGGTTTAGCTCTATGAGATATTAATACTCCATGCTTACAGAGGATTTTCTAGGCTTTCTTATGAAAAAAAGTAAAACAAAAATACACACCTCATGAAAAAGTGGCATGGTATAATTCAATTCTATAAGCATTTAATACATACTATGTATCAGTCACAGTGCTAGGTACGAGAGATGGAAATGGAAAGACACTGGAGTAGTAGTCAAGAGACCTGGGTTCTAGTCTTGGCTATAGCACTCTCTAGCTGTATGATCCTGGGTAAGTTACTTGACTTCTCTAAGATTCTTCTTTTTCATATATTAAACTGAGGGGATTAGGTTAGTTCATGCTTTAATTGTTCATATTTCTTAGCTTCCAGAGCTTTCATTTGCATTATTTGATGTTAATATCAACAGTGTGGAGAAAGCATTAACTATGAAATCAAATGGATCTGTGATCTCCTCAGGGTAGATGAGATTTGTGGTCATGTGACTCTCCTCCTTGTCCTTGGTGTAAGGTTATGCTTTTAGGGTTCAACCGGACACACTGGGGGCTTCCTTCCCTTGCTTTGTTTTCCTTTCAAGTTTTACAAAGCACTTTCATGTATTATTTCATCTGATCTTTACAACAACCCTGTATTGTAGATGCTATCCCCATTATACACATACAGAAACTGAGGCTGAGAAAGTTCTAGTAGCTCATCCAGGGCCACATAGCCAGTGACTAAATGACAAGTCCTTCCAACTAAGTGTCGAACTCTACCTAGGGCCAGCCTCAATGTCAGAAAACTTAGGTTCTAATCTTTACTGTATATGACAACTGTCTGATGATGGGTATATCACTCAATCCCTACTCCTGTTTCACTTGACGTCATGAGAACAATAATGGATCATAGAGGCAGTCTTATCATCTTATCTTTTGCTTTTGCTCTTCCTCATGACCAACTCATCTTCTTTTCTTTCATACATCTCATTAACGACATCCATTTCTGAAGGCTGTGTCAGTGGATCTTGAGTTCTGGCAGGTTCTATCCTACTGGGAAAACCTCAGGTATAATCCCAGAAACTGAATCTGCTTTCCAAGGACCAATCTTTCTGAATTCAGAGGCTCATTATCCTAAGAAGATTGACTACTGGTGATGAATTCCTTAGCAATGAAAACACATGACTGTTAACATTACTATCTCTTAAACTTTCTCTGAGCATTACATTCCATAAACCAGTGAGACCCACAGAAAATAAGAAAATTCCCATGTGTAAGCTGCACTTTAGGTTTTAATGTCTTAGCAGTAAAAATCTAACAACTTACTGGTAGTGAGAATAAACGAGAGAAATAATAAAAGAAGGCCAAAATAGATATTTGCCCTACTTAAAACTGCATTTTTGAAAAAAGTCAGTATGTCAAGTAGTAAACAAAAATATAGGAATGGCATTTGTGAGTTGTGTTTCTAAGCAACTTGCCCCTTTTCATTATTATCACATTCTTTTCTAGGAAAAGAAAGAGTCTAAAGAGTCTAAAAGCCTACAAACAAAGCCAATTTTAGTATATTTTCTCATTGAAGAGTTAATTCCCAATTATTTGGGGGTATTTCAAAGCAAGGATAGAATGGATAGTTAAATTCCAGATACTTCAACAACTAGTTTAAATTAGTTATTTCTATACTGCTCATAATAAATATTATGAGATTGCTAGCTAGTAACCAATGGTACCACTTAAAGTTCCTTCTTTTTTCTTCTTGTTCTCCTTATCATGAAGCTTTTAATGGAGGGAAAGGCAGTACCAGGGAAAAGAAAGAAAGGCAACTGGCCAGAATAATCCGTAAAGTATATCAGCAGTCTCAAAATACTCAGGAGTTGGCTTTATCTGAGGAGGAATAATGATTTTGCAAAACCATAGAATTATGGAATCTAGAGTTGGAAAAGATCTTACAGGTCATCAAATCTAATCTTCTATTCACCATAGGCATTCCCTCTATGAAAGGAGTTCTTATCCTAGGGTCCATGGACTCCCAAGGGGTCTGTTGATAGATTTTAGGGGGCTTGTGAATTTGGATGGGGAAAAAATTACACCTTTCTTTTCCTCTAGTCTACAGCATTGCACTCAGGTGGTCATTTCCTCTCTGTTTGTGACCCTTTCGTGCAATTGTCTACCTTATACCAAGGACTGTGCTAAGAATTGAGAAACTATAAAGGCAAAAACAAAATCAAAATCATCCCTTCCCTGAAGGAACTCATTTAGAAAAAACAAAATAGGAGGAACACCTTAGAAACAGAAAAGTAACCATAAAATGTATACAAAGTAGGAAGCTTAGTATCCTACAAGGCAGGTTTTTCCTTTGTTGGACAGCTCTAGGTATTTTTGATTTTGCTTTTGTTTTGTTTTGTTTTTTTGGGGGGAAGACTTAGACTTATTCTGTGAAGCTACTGAAGTATGTTCATCCCTCTTCCACGTTTCAGTCCTTCCGATATCTATAGAGAGCTTCCTTATCTCCCCTAAGCTTTCTACATACGAAGTTGCTCTTAATAAGACTTCAGCTGCTCTTACTATGACATGGGTTCACAGTCTCACTTACATGGGCAAGCTCCAATGCATCAGTTAATCCAAGAATTGAAATATGGGCCAGCCAGTGTTTTTCTGGATGTTGCATATTTATTAATGCTTCCTGAGATTGAATTGGCCTTGCAAAAAAATCTTATTGATATTTTTTTTTACCTCACCTTCATTTCCTAATATTTCCTTCCTCCCGCCCCCCCCACTCTCCCCGTCCCTTAGAACAATGAATAAAATGGAAAGAGAAACAAAAGGTAGGTCAGCAAAACTAATCAGTAATCCAATCAAATCTCGCATTATGCTGTGTTCCACCTTGATAGTCCCCCACTGCATAGTCAGGAACCCCAGAATTCCAGTGCTACCTTTGACAAGTCTGGCTATGTGACCTTGGGAAGTCACTTACCCTCTCTGAGTCTCATTTCCCTAATCTGAAAAATGAAAGGATTGAACTAGGTGGTCTCTGTGGTCCCTTTCATCTCTAGACCTAGAATCCCATGATTTTACATTTATTTGTATTAAATGTTTATCTTGCTAGAGAATTAATTTGCACCTTTTGTCCCAAGCTTTTTTGAATGATGATTTTGTCACTCAGCTATCCCTATAAGCTTCATGTCATCTGAAAATCTAATAAACATTCTGGTTATTACCTCTCCCCCCACACACATAGACACACTCGAACACACGTCCCCAAGGGCCAAATATCGAGCCTTGTAGCATATCAGTAGAGATATCTCTTCAGTTTTACAATATTCATTAACACTCTTTTTTTCAATACGCTTATTTGAACCAGCTAACGTGGTCATTCAGCACCCTTCCAACCTCCCTATCCCACTCAAGAGATGCCCTCTGTACTTTGGCTCCAAACTAACTACCCTAGCTATCTTATCTCCTACTCTAAATCGTAGCCAAAGTGAACCAATCTCCTAACTACCATAGTCTAGTGAAAAAGATATTTTCCCTTTTGGATTTATTGAATTTTAAAATGTAGAGCAATGATGAAGTTCTGAAGCCCAGTCTGCTATTGTTGGTTTTATTTTGCCACACCCTTCCTCTCTCCTAAAAGCATTACATAGTTCTAAAATCAAAGTGAATTGGTTGAGCAACACCAGTGAAACAGTGGAGACTCCCTGTTGTATTGCATAAGCAGAGCTGAGACTCTCTGATATAGAGCCCCAGCTTTTTAATTTCTGATGTGCTAATGGGCCTTGTACACATTCACCCTGAGAATTAAAAAAAAAAACCCTTGTTAATGTTCTCAACACATGATCAATCTTTCCGTGTTTGTTTTTAATTATGAATCGTTGAATGATAAATAATAAAAATTACTAACATTTTGCACAGTTTTAGGTTTTGCAAAGCACTTTACACATATTATCTCATTTGATACTCCCAACAATCCCAGAATATAGGTGCAATTATTATCCTTGTTTTATAGAGAAGGAAACTGAGGCAGACAGAGGTTAAGTTATTTACCTGGGGCCAAGTAGCCAATAAATTCTGAGGCAGGATCTGAACTTAGACTTTCCTGACTCCAGGCCCAGTGTTCAGTTTAGATCATAAAGCTGCCTGTTAAGTTCCTACTGTTCCCAACAGTGAGGTAGGTTATTGTAGCTGATACAAGTAAATATGAGACATGATCCTTGACCTTAAGAAGCTTATAGTCCAATTGGGGAGACATAACTAATACCTGTGAACCAATATAGGAGAACATTAAAGAACAGGATAGGATAGTGGATGTAGTAATCAGCTGCCAAATAGCATAATGTAAATTATTAATGTAATAAGCTTACAGAGACTAGGAAATCTGGCTTCATGGAGGGAGAAAGGTGACCTTGAAGTACAGATTGGATTTGGATAGGTAGAGAAAAGAAGGGGAAAGTGTTTCAGGTTAGAAAAACAGCATAAGCAAGAGTACTTATTAGGATTGCATGTCCAAGGGAGGGCATGGATTAGAAGCGTGAGGATTTTTGACTAGAGCAACTAGAACTAAAGTTAGGTCAGACAATGAAAGATCTTTAAAGGGAGGCTGGGGAATCAGGATGCAACAGGCAGTGGGAATGATTATTAGTTCTTGAGCAGAATAGTGATGCACAAAAAACTGATATTTAAGGAAAAGTTTTCTGGCAGCAAGATGAATTATGAGTTAAAATAAACCTGATTTAGAATCAAAAGGCACTTCAGAGGTCGTGAAGAAATTGAGACCAAGAGAGGTTATATGAGTTGCCCAAGGTCACATAGTCACATAGGTACTGGTATATCTTGTTCTCAGAACCAGTTCCTCTGAATCCAAGTCCATTTATACAATATGCCCTCCTGAGGAACCAAAGGAGCATTGTGTTGAGTTAAAGCAAGGAATCAGGGGTGCAATTCTCTCCCAAAGAGAGAACTAACAAATTATTTCAGATATTTCTGGATCTTAGTACTATATAGTACCTAGTACAATAAAATATAGTCCCTGCCCCTGGAGTCTGGATCTTAGTAGCTAGGAAGTCACAAATCCTACTCCTCTTGTTTATATAAAATTCTATCATTTGCAAAACTTCTAACAACATCTCTATGAAGTAGATAGTACAAATATTACACCAGTTTTTACAAATGAAGAAACTGAGACTTAAATAGATTTAGTATAGTCATTTGACATTCATTCATCAAGCATTTATTTGCCTGCTATGTTCCAGGCACTGTGCTGGGCCCCAAGGATACAGAGACAAAAACTACACTGGCCCAGGCCTCAAAGGAATTTACATTCTTTGGGGTGAAACAACACGTATGAAGGCAATTAAGTATAAAATATATCCAAGCTAATTTCTCCTCCGAAAAGCCCCAGCAATTGAGGGATCAAGAGAAGTTTCCTATAGGAAGTGGTACTTGAGCTGAACTTTGAAGGAAAGTATATATTCTAGGAATGGAGGTAAGGAGAAAGATTGCAGGCATCATGTAGAGGCTGTACAAGGCACAGAGACAGAGAAAATGGTCCACATGAGTGGCAGAGTCAGGATTCAAACCACCTTCTGATGCCCAAGCCAGTGGGTGCTTTTGCACACATAGTCTGTATTTGCCTCTAAGCCCAAAAGATGTCCCCATTCTCAACAAAGTATACGGGTAGTCAAATAAGTGAATGGGTATCCTTTGCTACTCAAAATGATGACCTAAATAGCCCTAAGTATGTGACTGTGATGTAAGTGCCAGATGTGTTTCACTCACAAAGAATCTTGGTGAGCAAGGGAGGAAACCAAGTTGCCATTTGTCTATAACAAGAAAAATAATTATAGCCTACATTTATGGGCTACTTTTAAGGTTGATGAAGTACTTTCATTAATTTGATAAGGTGAGGAAGGACTGGACTTGGGAGGTGTCTATAAATGGTGTAATAGCCACAAACTTACTTTGCCAGCCTGTGGGAATCAACAGTATAGTCACATAGAAATAAGCAGGTCCAGCCCAAGGCAGTGGCTTGAAAGAAACAAAATTGTGAA
Source organism: Vombatus ursinus (assembly GCF_900497805.2). Classification (NCBI taxonomy): domain Eukaryota; kingdom Metazoa; phylum Chordata; class Mammalia; order Diprotodontia; family Vombatidae; genus Vombatus; species Vombatus ursinus. Next base: position 3,538,541 of record NW_020954608.1, on the reverse strand, counting down.
GTACCTTTTCATGGTATATATGGTGGGTTCTCATCTTCCCTTCTAAAAGATGAGAAAACAGAGCCACAGTTTTAATAAATGTTTTTTATTCGTCATTAACATCATCCATAAAACATAGTGTCTGCCCCTCAAGTCAGTTATGGTCTAGCAAGAGTATAAGATATAGATGCACTCATTTGCACACACACACACACACACGCAAGCATGCACACACACAAACTATAGTACAAGATAGGATGTGTAAGAAAAGTGTAGTGGTAGAGGCTCATAGCACTGAATGAGCACAGGAAAAAGAGAAATCACTTCCATTTCTGGAGTAATCAGGAAAGGTTTCATAGGGGATGTGAAATACTAACTATATGCTGAAGGAAGAATAAATTTTGGGTGGGCAGAAATGGGAGAGAAGAACACAGTTTGATCAAATACTTGGAGGAAATATGAAATTCAGGAGAATATTTCAGGAATGGTATATTTTGGCCAATAGCGTAGTTGTGTAGAGATGGATGCCATGATGGAGATAAGACTGGAAAAGTAGATTGGGTCAATGTTACCCAAAATACCAGGCTAAGTAATCAGCACTTATTTCAGAAGCAGTGGAGAGTCATTGAAGATTTTTGAGCAAGGGAGTAACAGGATTTGACTGGACCCTAGAGAGAACAATATGGCAGCCGTGTGCAGCATATATTGTAAGAGGCGAGAGACTAGAATTGGTTTAAGTGGTATTGAGTAACAGTGGCAAGTCAAGGTAAGAGGAAATGAAGCTACAAATTTAGGCTAGTAGTACTAGACATGAAGAGGAAAAGATGGATACAGAATATATTGTGGAGATAGAATCAAAAGAAATTGATGACTGAGCTAAGGAGATAAGCAGGAGAAAAGCCTAGATGACTGGGAGGATGGTGGATGGTAGAGCAATTAATAGAAATAGGAAAATTAAAGGGGAACTACAGAAAGGTTTTTATTGGGGACATGCACAGTGGGAGAAAGAATGATGTACGTTTTGCATATATATCTGAATTATTTTCAGTGTGTATGTATATACACACATATATGTATGTATGTATATGTATATCTGTGTGTATGTGTGTATATACATACACACACACTATATATATATATACATATATATATATATATATATAGTGTGTGTGTGTGTGCGTCTGTGTGTCTGTGTGTATAGTCAGCAAGCATTTATTAAGTGCTTACTATGTGCCAGGCACTGTGCTAAGTGCTAGGAATATTGTTATTGTCACCAGCCTCTCCTCTGGAGCCATCTGGATGGCCAGATATGGATGAGGACCACTGGAGATGGCCCAGGATGCAGTGGGGATCTTGACCTTTTCAAGCTAAGGTCTTTAACAGGTCTCAGTTTGAGTGAGGCAATGCCCATTCAGTGATTGAGGCTTAATAGAAATATATGTATGAATATATACATTTTAATAGGAATATATATATATATTATTAGGAATATATATACACTAATAGGAATATATATATTATTAGGAATATATATACACTAATAGGAATATATATATAGGAATATATATATATATGATACACACACACACATACACACACACACACACACACACACATACACATGCTGAAAGAAAGACAGTCCCAGACCTCTAGGAGCTTACTAGAGGAAAGACTTAAGGAGCTGAAAAGCAGGAGGAAAGGAAGTATTCTCCAAGACCTGGTAGAGAAAATATGAAGAGTCAGGAAAACAATGTCTATGATACTGTTGGAAAAGATGAAGTGGAGCTTAGTAACAGGTCAATGCTAAAGATTTGAGAGTGAGTGATTTGGACAATGATAATAGTTGAAACCATAGGAGTGAGTGAAATTATTTGAGAGCAATGTCGTCCAAAAACAGAAGAGGTGGGAGGAGGAAAAGAAGCCAGCTAAGGAGACACAGAAAGGGTGATTAGAGAGGTGGGAGAATTTATCAAGAAAGTAGAATGGTCAACAGTATGCTCCAAATGCTACATGGAGGTAAAAAAAAGGATGTGTACTGAGATAAAAATAAAGAACATCGGATTTGGCAGCAGAATAGAAAGCATGGAAACCAGATTGTTAGAATTTCAGTAGGTAAACAAGAAGTAAAAGCATGTAAATTTCTTTCTTAGAAGTTCTGTAGTCAGAGGAAGTGGCAGGGCATAACTTGAAGGAATGGCAGAGTCAAGGAGAAGGCTTTTGTTGTTTTGTTTGTTTGTTGATAGACTGGGGAAAGGATTGAGACAGGGATCCTACATCACCTCCAAGCCACAGTAAGGCATCACAATAAGACTTTTGTGAAGGCTCATAAATATATATTCTGTGACTTCATTGGCATAAGAAACTTTCAGTGAAGAAATATTTCTTACCAATCAAGGCAGGTCACCAACTCTTCCACAGCTTAGAGTCTTAGAAGGTTGCCTGGGGATAGTGAGGAGTTGTGATTTGCCCAGAATTAAATAGCCAGTATTTATCAGAAGCTAAATTTGAACTCACATCTTTCAGATCTTGAATTCAGCATTCTATCCACAAGGACATCAAAGAGCTTACGTTCTATCTGGGGGAACACTATATACCTATCCAAGTCAATACAAGAGTGAATAAAATAAATACAAAGTAATAAAGAAGAAGGAGGCACTAACATCTGGAGAAGACAATCAGGGCATAAAGTGGTATCTTTAAGTTATTTTCATTTCATTGATGAGTTGATAATTTTAATAGCTTTTTCATTTGGTCATTAACAATTTGTATTTCCACCAAGCAAAAGGTAGTTGTTGTTGTTATTCAGTCATTCAGTGTGTCCAACTCTTTGTGACTCCATGGACTCCATAGCATGATCGGCAACTCTATCCTCACTGTATCTCAAAGTCTGACCAAGTTCGTATATATTGTTTCTATGATACTATGTATCCATCTCATCCTCTGCCATCCCCTTTTCCTTTTGCCTTTAAACTTTCTCAACATCAGGGTCTTTTCCAATGAGTCCCATCTTTTCATTATGTGGCTAAAGTATTTAAGCTTCAGCTTCAGTATTTGACCTTCCAGTGACTAGCCTGAATTAATTTCTTCAAGTATTGACTGATTTGATCTCCTCACACCATAATTCAAAAACATCGATTCTGCAGCATTTAGCTTTCCTTATAGTCCAACTCTCACAGCATATATTGCTACTGGGAAAAAATAAACATAACTTTGGCTATACAGACCTTTGTCAGCAAGGTGATGTCTCTGCTTTTTAATATACTCTCCAGATTTGACATAGCTTTCCTTTCAGGGAGCAAGCGTCTTTTAATTTCAGCCACTATGGTGATCTTTGTGCTCAAGAATATAAAATCTGTCACTGCTTCCATTTTTTTTCCACGATTTGCCAGGAAGTGATGGGACCACTTGCCAAGATCTTAGTTTTTTTTTTTTGTTTTTTTATGTTAAGCTTCAAGCCAGTTTTTACACACTTCTCTTTCACCCTCCTCAAGAGGCTCCTTAATTCCTTTTCACTTTCTGCCATCAGAGCGGTATTATCTACATATCTGAGATTGTTGATATTTTTCCCAGCAATCTTTATTCCAGCTTTTAGTTCACACAGCCTGGCATTTCACATAATGTATTCTCTATATAAGTTAAATAAGGTGACAATATACAGGCTTGTTATACTCCTTTTCCAATCTTAAACTAATTAGTTCCATGTTCAGTTCTAATTGTTGCTTCTTGGCCCACATACAGGTTCCTCAGGAGACAAGTCAGATGATCTGGTACTCCTGTCTCTTTGAGTACTTGTCACATTTTGTTGTGATCTACACAGCCAAAGCCTTTAGTGCAGTCAATGAAGCAGAAGTAGAAATTTTTCTGGAACTCCCTTGTTTTCTCCAAAATCCAGCAAATGTTGGCAATTTGGTCTCTAGTTCCTCTGCCTCTTCAAAATCCAGCCTATTCTGGTAATTCTCAGTTCACATATTGCTAAAGCCTAGCTTACAGAATCTTAAACAATACCTTGCTGGCGTGTGAAATGAGTGCAATAGTTTGGTAATTTGAACATTCCTTGACATTGCCCTTCTTTAGGATTGGGATTTGAACTGATCTTTTCCAGTACAGTGGCCGCTGTTGTGTTTTCCAAAATTGCTGGCATATTGAATGCAGCACTTTAACAACATCATCTTTTAGGGTTTTATCATTTTATTGCATTACCTCCACTAGTGTTGTTGTTAGCAATGCTTCCTAAAGCCCTCTTAACTTCATTCTCCAAGATGTCTGTCTCTAGATCAGTAACCACACCATCATAGTCATCCGTGATATTAAGATCTTTCTTATATAGTTTCTTTGTGACCAAGAGAGAGAAGATTTCAAAAGATAAAATGGACAATTTTGATTACATAAAACTGAAGTTTTCTTGCAAACACAAAATTAGTCACACTAAAGATTAGAAAGGAAACAGTTAATTGGGGGGGGGAATCTTTTTGGCAAATTTTCTCTGATAAAGGCCTCATTTTTCAGATGTATAGGGAACTGAGTCAAATGTATAAGAATAAGAGCCATCTCCCAATTGATAAAAGAGCAAAGGAGCAGTTTTCAAGGTTAGAAACTTAGGCTAGTAATCACTAGTAATTAGCAAAATACAAATTAAAGCAACTCTGAGGCTCTACCTCATACTGATCAGCTTGGTAGAATTGACGGGAAAGGAGATGTTGGTGGGGCTAGGGGAAAACAGATACATTAATACACTGTTATGCCTGTCTTCAAATGGCTTTCCACAATGTGTTCCCTACCATTATCCAACAAGTGACTTATCCTAATCTGATGTCAATTACTTGCTAATTATATAGCAATGGGAAAAAAAGGCAGCATTTGGAATGAGGACCCCAGTTCAAATCCTGACTCAGCCATTACCTTTTTGACCCTGGTCATCATTTGACCTCATAGGGCCTGTTTCTTCCTGTATAAAATGACATAATTGAACTAGACAGTCTCTCAAGTATCATTCAGCTCTAAATGTATTGTTCTCCTATCTCCTTCAACTAAAATTTAAGCTTTTTAAGGGGTGAGAAGCCTGGTCCCCACCTCACTCCAAAAGAATATAAGCTCTTTAAGAACAAAAGCTACAGTAGTTCAAAGCCAATGCCTCTCAGTGTACCTGGAACTTGATAAGCATTTAATAAAAATTTAATGAATTAGGCTCTCCTGTACTCCTCTCCCCTACCTTGCTTAGCACAGTAGGAGGCTCATGGCATTTCTAGAAAGACAGGAGATAGGTTCAGATGATGGCTTTTGAGCTTTCTTCCAGCTCTAAAGCTGTGATCTCATTTGTAGCAAATACTTGTTGGCTGCCCTTATTTTTTTCCAATTTGATGACAAGTGGCCTCATAAAACCACACTCATATGTTAATGGCACAATGTATTGACCTTTTCTTTTTTCCTCCCTCCTTCAAAAGGGAGGAAAAAAAATAAGTGATAAAAAAAAAAGTGAGTAGCTTATTTGACTATGGTTTTTCTCTATCCTGTTACAGACTAAATTTAACTGATTTGTTTAATAGCAAATAGAAAATCAGGTACCCACATCATAAGCCCCTAGCCCCAGCATCTTTGTGGCTAACAATCTGTAGAAAAGTCTTAAGTTTTTCTCTCTCATTTTTTTTGATCTTCCTCATTTTCTTCACTCAGTCACCAATTCTTCTTTCTCCCCACCTTGAGAATCCCACAGAAATAAAAAATCTAGAAATTAGAAAGGTGAGCCTCCGCCTTTAAGAGGAGTTAATAAAGTTGGCGTAACAGACTAGTTGATATGACAATTATTAACAATGTCCACAAAATGTTTTTATACTTAGTTTAAATATATTCTCAAGCAATTGGGGAAATGGGCAGTATAGCTTTGTTTTATTTACTTTTAACAGTTACGTTTTTTTTTTTTTACTCCTCAATTCCCTTCTTTTCATTCACTTGTGTACTGATGATTCTACTCTGGTACCCATAGCAACACTTGTTAATGCTAATGAAACAGCAACATCTTCAGCTCTCCTACAGAGCATCTCTGTTAAAATGGCCATTAAGCACAGTGGCATTTTTGTGATTTCTTCCCCTGAAAAGATACCTGAATTGTGGAAGCTTTTTCCCAAATAACCAAGATTTAGTAACTTCTTAAATCTGTCTGATTACTAGAAGGGAGTCTGAGTTTGTTTTGGGGGGTTTGGGTTTTTTTTTAAGCTTTGGGGCACAATTAAGTATTTAAGTGTATAAGCACACACTGTATTTATACGAGATATCCCTATGATTCCCACTGATAGAGGATAGGAATAATTACCCATATTCTGTCAGGCTTCTGTTCACATAGTTATGTCTAGGGGAGGTGTGGTTTTAAATGATTTTACTGTATTTTTGTATGTCTTAGGCTTAGCAGTCTTTTTTGTAAATCTTTTTATTTTAAACTTAAATACAAAATGAGAAAAGGGAAAAAACAAACATTGCCATGTACATGGCAGACCATAAGAAAGGATTCAATATAAAACAAAAAATTTCCATTTTGAGAAAACCTATATAATAAATACTGCACATTGTTTTCAAAGCTGCCTCAAAGCTGCCCAGCTTTTCTTTGTTTCCTTGTTGGTTTTCTTTTGTTCTCTGCTGTGTACTTTTTACTTTATTTTTTCCCTTCCCTCCCTCCACCAACCTAAAAGAAGGCTACAATTAAGCATGGATATATATATATATATATATATATATATATATATATATATATATATAAACATACATATACATGGATATCTGTAAACATATACATATATACATACATACACTCATACACATGTATGTAAGACCGTACTATGCTTATTTCCTCCTATTATCTGTTTCTCTGAAGATAAATAGCATCTTCCTTCATAAGTCCAAGTCTTTACATGTTTTTTCCAAATCAACCAGCTCATCATTTCCTACACCACAGCAATATTCTGATCCAATCACATCCTATTTGAGAGATTGTCTGTGAAAGTTTTCTTCTCCCCAATTTTCTGCATTCCCTCTGTTCTTGGCTACATAGGTTTTATTTATACAAGAAAATTTTTATTTAAAATAATCAAAACTATCCTTTTTACACTTCAACAATACTCTCACCTTATAATATAGTTTAAAGGCTGGTTACTGCTGAATCTATTTCCTTTACATCTTTTTTCCCTGGTTTCTTCGAAGTTCCTGACCTTTTATTCTTCCAAATGAGCTTTGCTATTATTTTTTCTAACTCAGTAAAATTTTTTTTAGTAATTTAATTGGGATGACATTGAATAAATAGGTTAGGTAAAATTGTCATTTTAAAAATTATATTGGCTTTACCTACCCAGGATCAATAAATATTACTTCAATTATTTAGATCTGAGTTTATTTATATAAAAAGTATTTTATGTTTATGTTCATATTGTTCCTGTGTCTGTTTTGGCAGGTATACACCCAGGCATTTTATACTGTCTAGGTATTTTAAATGATCTAAAACAATATTGAATAGTATTGCTGACACATAGTATAGTTTCTCTATTTTTCACTTTTGATTAAATCTATTTTAACTTTAACTTTGAGATCATGATTACCATCCCTGCTTTTTTTACATACTAAATTCTACTCCTGCCCTTTGTTTTATCTTTGTGTGTGTCTCTCATTTTTGTAGTGGTTCCTGAAAGCAACATATTGTTGAATTCAAATTTTTAATCTGCTGTTTGCTTCTGTTTTATGAGTACATTCATCCCATTCACAAACTAAACTACAGGCTTAGCAATATTTTAAAAATATAAGCAGGAATGTTAATTTGCATTCAGTAAAATTCATTGGAGGGGAGCCAACTTATTAATCTCTGGTTACTGAAGGGAAAGTTACCTAATCTCCATTTACCTGATAGATATTTTTAATAAGCAGAAGAAAAAGCTAAATAATTGTTAATAACTCTTTGCTGATAGGCAATGACTCAGACTCTTAAAAATGTCATCACCCCTTTCTCTCTCTCTTTTTTTAATGGTTCCTATTGTAAGTAAGCACAATTTGATAGGGATGTAGAGACTGAGTCAGGATTGTGACATAAAGTAATTCTTACTTCATATCCTGAAAAGCAAAGAATGCTGTATATGATGCAAAGAGAAAAAAATTGAAGGCTCAATATGAGAAGGCAGTTGAATTGAGAAATGATGCAAAACTAGAAAAGAGGAAAACTGGTTTTTATATGTTATGCCATCTAAGGACAACTCAGGAATGGTCAGGTGGGGTAGAGATTGAGAAAGTCAGACAGACTGGGCAGAAGGATTTGGATCTCACTGCTGTCAGAGTTCAGGGTAGGTAAGCAGACTGGAAACCAGAGACCCAGGCCAGAGGCCAAGGAAGTTTCAGTTCTCCATGGAAAGAGGACAAACTGAAGGGCTAAAAGGCCAGGGAATCTATCTCTGAGGTCAAAGGAACAGAATCAGAAAATCTAGAAGTTGCAGTATTTAGGAAGACATCACTGAATGCTAACACCCAATGTGAGCTTAATCCTAGATCAGGGACTGCTTGTTCCCTGCCCTTTTGGGGAAGAAAAATGTTCCTCTTAAATGTAGGCAGTATACGTCAAGTTTAAGAGAGAGAGAGAGAGAGTCACAAGCCTGGCACTTTTTTCTCATTTGTAAATTGAAGGGATTGCCAAAGAGATCAAAGAAAGAGGAAAAGGACCCATTTGAACAAAAATATTTGTGAAAGCTTTTTTTCGTAGTGGTAAAGAACTGGAAACTAAAAGGTTACCCATCAATAAAGGAAAGACTGAATAAATTATGGCATATGGATGTAACAGAATATTGTGCTGTAAGAAATGACAAAAGTGATAGCTTCAGAGAAACCTAAGAAGACCTGTATGAACTGTTGCAGTGTGAGGAGAACAGAACCAGGACAATAGTTTATAGAATAATATTGTTCAAACAAATGACTTTGAAAGACTTCAGAATTCTGGTCAATGCAATGACCAATCATGGTTGTAGAGGGCCAATGATAAATATTACCTACCTCCTGACATTCAGGAGACAAAATGAAACATACGTTTTTCAACATGGCCAATGTTGACTTTTTTGTACCTGACTCTGTAGATTTGTTACAAGTGTTTTGTTTTTCTTTATTTCTGGGGTTTAGGGTGGGAAGGAAAGAAAATAATTGTTTATTCATTGAAAAAGAATTTAATTTAAAAAATAAATTGAGGGGGGTTGGCTTAGATGGCTTATAAGGTTTTTTCCAGCTCTAGCTGTAGGATCTTGTGTGCCATGCTCTGATCCTGACTGTAGCCCAGACAGAGGAGCTACTGTACTATAAAAAGGGAAGTTTGTTTTTTTGCATCTGTGAGAGCTCATGAATGTAGCATCTCACCTCCCTTTCTGCCCCTGGGCAGAACTGAATTTACACCATTCCACAAAGATAGCTGGTTTACCCCATTAAAAAAATAAATAACTCTCAAGATGGTGAAAGAAACTGGACAACCTCCCTTTCTTTGCTGCTGTTGGTGGAGGATGGGAGGAAAAGGGCAGGTATGAGGCTTGGTTCATTCCTCAGTTCTGAAAAGAGATGTTGTAAATTGTCTGTTCTGTTATTCCTCGCTCTCCTTCCCTTACCCCAATATATCCCAGACTGAAAGTGCTGGGCCAGTTTCTCTTGCCATCATCCACTCTGCACCCCCATCTCCTTCATCCTCTTTCCAGTGGTGACAGATTCTTTTGGTTAAGTATTCCAACACTTCATTTCTTCAGCATTGTCAGGAAATGATGTATTCCATCATATCAGTTAATTTCTAAGTGCCCCAATATTGATGTTATTTGTTTTGCACGATTACAATTATGTTAATCATTTCACATTTTATAGTAATAATTTTACAAAACTTTTAAAACTGGATTAAATGATTCTCTGGCTTCTTAGATAGAGATTGGGAGGTGGGGAGGGAATGGAAGAAGAGGTTGGGATCCACACCTGTGATTTCATTGGTACTGGGAACTAACTCCTGATAAAGAAAGTCCCCTCTCCCAACGCAGATCTACAACTGCGTGACGATTTGTGGGTTTAGTTGACTGGGGCACCCAGAGGTGACTTGCCAAGGGTCACAGGGCAGGTATGTGTCAGAGGCTGGGCTTAAACCCAGATCTTCTTACCATGAGGCTGACTCTCTATGCGCTACACAGTGCTGAGTGTAGTGAACATCATATAACCTTTCTTAATGATTCAGAGCTATGAACTTCAGTTACTATATTGTGACATCTTCAGGAATGACCAAAGCGTATAAGGCTATTTGTCTCCATCCTACACACCATGAAAATACTATTCTTTTTTTCCCCCTCAATTCTCATGTCTGCTTTTGGAGTTTTTCTGTCTTTTTTTCCTAACATTAGGCTACCAGCTGTTATTTCTTGCTTCTGTCAATGTGCCTGCCTTAAGCAGCCTACTGACATTCATCTAATTTTGTGCTTTAAATCTATAGCTGCCTGGGAAATCAGGTTACTTTAGTTAGTAGAATTTCATGTCAAATAAAAGTAAATAGGCTTTGAGACAGGGCCTGGGGTGGGGGTAGTACTTCTAGAGTGTGAAAAAAAAAATAACCAAATGTATTATTGGCTTTGTGACATCTTACAAAAGGTTGTTTAGGGCTCAGTCCTAGGAGTCCAGCTGTGTTCCAGATAGCTGAGGCTGCTGGGTAATTGACCCCTGGGTAAGTGAGTTCACCAGTTTATTAGTCTATTTTTCCCCCTGGTTTGCCTTCACTGGAGAAAGTCTTTAAAAGGGAAATGAAAAAAAAAAGAATGGATTCTGGGTCTAAAATGTGGGCATGTTGGTTAAGTTTTAAAATAAATACAAGCTCCTGCAAAGAGTTTAACTATATTTCATTTTCATGGTGTATAATAGATTGTTTTGCCCCTGGTGTTAAATGAGCTTCATATGTATCTGCACATTCATCACTGTGCTACTGATTTCCTTGTACTGTATTTTTCCTCCTGTTTTTACCTATCTTTTAAATGTCCTCCTTTTTCATGTTAAACAAATTGACAGGAATTCTTAATCTCTGAAAAGCCAAGCGCTGGGCCCTTTGTTTCAAATAGTGTTTTTGCTTCTGCACATTTCACTTGGCCATTGTTGCTGCACTTCTTGAAGTTCTCTGATTCTTCCTTTTCTGATATTAACCATCTGTATTAATGAGATAATAAACCAGGCTTGTTGCTAATGAATTGATTCATTCAACTGCTGAATTTAATTAGAAAGACATTTAACATACTAGCAGATGTTCTGATTTTGTTTCATTATCCCCAAATATAATGAAACAAAACACAATGAATTTATATGTATTTCGCATAAATTAAACTCAGCCAAAGATTGGTTACTGTTTCATAAATTATAAATTGATAAATCGGTGGGGATTTGTAACCAATGTACTCTAAAAATAAGGGGTAAAATAATTTCCTTTTTAAAACACCTAGATAATACTAATTGGGAGTTGCTGGTTAGATGGTTCCAGGAGTAGAGAGGTGACGTGGCTACCAACTCCTCAGGAAGAAAAGTAAGTCAGAGAAACACCCCAAATCTTCTGTGCCTTTTTGCAGATACCCATTACCTAAGTACTTTAACAACTTAGAAAACACTTATTTCAGAAGCAAAATGGGCAATGAGTCCCCTTCCTTGAATGTCTAGACGTAGAAGGTAGATGACCACATGTAGGATATATTTAAATTGGAGGTGTCTTTCTGGGTATGGGTTGGCCTAGATAACCCCTGAGTTCCTTTCAGATTTTAGAATTCTGTGATTTCCATGGGCCAGTTCTATCAGCACCTGAATCCTATCTGGTTTTGATTGTGGTGTTTTGTTTAGGGTTTGTATTTGTGTATGTGGTTTAATTTTTTTTTCTTGTTCATGATGTATCCTAGCATGATTCATATTCTTGGTTTTAGATACTGGCATCCAGGAGGCATTCTTTGCCCTACAGAATTGAGGAGTTTTATAGAATGGGGTTGATTTTAACAAAAATTCTTGAAGAAATTCCACATGTGGTAAGGGTGAGGCTAGATAATATAGGTGATTCCATATATACACACATATATATCTCATATATAATTATTAATTAATGAGTTTAATAGTCAGGAAAAGTCATGCTAACATGTTTTTGGGTTATATTAAGAGAGGCAAAACTTCCCTGAAAAAGGATCCCTATATTCTCCTCTCATGAGATCTCATCTAGAGTATTTGGCTGAGTTCTGGGTGCCACAGTTTCTAAGAAGGAGATTGATAAGCTGGAGAGTATTCAGAGGATGGCAATGGGCTTTGAACCCGTGCCATCTATTGAAGGAATTGGACATGTTTAATATTGGAGAAAATAAAGCTCTGAGGAAGACATGATAACTGTCCTTAAATAACTAAAGAATGGTCATGTGGAAGAAGAATTAGACAGGTTTTCTTTGGACCAAGAAGCCAGAAGAAACGGGGTTTCAAAGAGGGAAATTTAGACTTGTTGTTGAGAAAAATTCCTTACCAACTAGAGTTATCCAGAAGTGGAATGAGATATTTCTAAAAGTGGTGGGTTCCCCTTCCTCAGAAGTGTTTAAATGGAGACTAGTGTATCATAGTGGAGATTCCTTTTTATGCATGGGTTGGATTAGGTGGCTTGCAACTCTCAAATTGTTTAACACGATTCTCCTTTTTAAACTTTGAGATCATTAACCATTTTCTCATGTCTGAGGGAGAGCTAAAGCAATGATTGCATAGCATTGCAAAGAACAGATTATTGAATAACATGGTGCAAGCCACCCCTGGCTCAGATAAGTAGATGAATGGATGGATAGGTATGTAGATAGATATAAAAAATTTCAGTCTTTTGTGAATTTTCACTATGCTAATCTGAACTGTCAAAAGGGATGAAAATCTTTCATAAGGAGACTCTCCATAGATTTCCAGGAATGCAGTCATTCAATTCAACAAATACTTATTAAACACTTCCAATGTGCTATATTATAAGTAGACTACAGAGAATAAAAAACAACATAACCCCTGCCTTCAGGGACTTTACAGTCTAATGGCACTGTAAGACATGTACACAAATAATTATTAAGCCAAGTGAAATATGATAATGATGAAAGAGAACTCCATGTAAAATGATCCAACCATTTTGGAGAGCAATTTGGAACTATGTCCAAAGGACTATAAAAATGTGCATACCCTTTGACCCAGCAATAGCACTTCTAGGGCTGTATCCCAGAGAGATCATACAAATGGGAAAAGGACCCACGTGTACAAAAATATTCATAGCAGCTCTTTCTGTGGTGGAAAAGAATTGGAAATTGAGAGGATGCTCATCAATTGGGGAATGGCTGAGCAAGTTACGGTATATGAATGTAATGGAATACTATTGTGCTATAAGAAATGATGAACAGGCTGACTTCAGAAATACCTGGAAAGACTTGTGCGGTCTGCTGCTGAGTGAAGTGAGCAGAACCAAGAGAACGTTGTACACAATAACAGCCACTTTGTGCAATGACTAATATTGATAAACTTAACCCTTCCCAGCAATATAAGGATCTAAGACATCTCCAAAGCCTTCGTGATGGAAAATGCTATTCACATCCAAAGAAAGAACTATGGAATTTGAATGCAGATCAAAGCATACTGTTTGCTATTTTTTTTTCTCTTCTGTTGAATTTTGTTTCCTCTTTCTGGTGGTTCCTCCTATTGGTTCTAATTCTTACTTACAACATCACTAATGTGAAAATATGTTTAATAGGAATGTATATGTATAGCCTATATCAGATTGTGCGCCATCTTGGGGAGGATGGTGGGGAGGAAGGGGGAGAAAAATTTCAAACTCAAAAGCATATGGAAGTAATTGTTGATAAATCAAAATATTCCCCCTATGTTTTACTAATCTTTTGAGTATTTGTTGCCCCATTTTAACATTTAGGATTTATTATAAGAATAAATACAACTATGCCATGGGAAATTCAATTTTCTGGCTTAAAAATGGGGTGTTTCTTAAAACATGATAATAAAAAGTAAAAAAAAAAAAAAAGAGAGAGAGAGAGAAGGAGAACTCCAGACAAAATGCTATAAGAACATCTGAGAAATTAAAGTTGACTTTCAGTGGGGGAAGGAGGGAAGGGATCTGAGAAAGCATTATGAAGGAATTGGCCCCTGAGCTGAGCCTTAAAGTAAGAGAGATTGCAACAGTAGGGATGGTATTCTAGGGTGAGAAACATCATGCATGTATTCAATGAGAAGAAAGAAATCAGCAAATACCTGGTTGCCCAGTGTGACAGAAACATAGCACATGTAAACTCTAAAATAAGGCCAGAAAGGTAGGTTGGAGCCAGATGGCAAAGGGTCAGTTAAAGAATTTGCATTCATCTTAAAATCAACAAGGAACCATTGGTTGTTGCATTTAGAGGGTTCTTCTGGAAGCTATGTGAAGGATGAATTAGAAGTGGGTTACCCCGTGCTCTATAACTTCGGGGAAAGGTAAGAAGTTGGGTGATGACTCAGGTTCTGAGATATGGAGGAAGGAAGATGAAGAGGCCCACAACAGAAAAACCACTGGTCTTTCCAGTTAAGAAGGTCATTTACTAAGAACTGGGTTGGTGAGGGTACAGTTGGATTGAGAAGTGAGCAAAAGGTTTGGGAATGTGGGAATGTGATAAGGAATCAATCAAAGATAAAGAAGTTGAAGAAAGGAAGGGAGAACTGTTTTGCTCTCCTTCCCTTTTTAAAGAAAGATATGTTTAGGAGGGGTCAGCCTCAGTTATCAACTAACATACCTTAATTTTCATATTGGGACACACTAGGCAGACTCCTAAGGACCAACATGGAGTACCTAGAATGTAGAGGTAAGTTAGGAGGCAAGAAAAAGGACCAACAGGAAATAGAAGAAAACACTCTACTAAGTCTGTATTATACACGTTAAAATAATAAAACTAATATTCGGAGCTGTACGGGATCTTAGAGGCCATTAGACCAAGGGATACTTAACCTGTGGTTCATAGACTGCTAACAGATCTGTGGATAGATTTCAAGGGGGGTCTATGAATTTCAATGGAAATTTCTATTAACATCTCACTAAAATTTAGCATTTAGTTATTGAAAACCACTATTCTGAGAAAGGGTTCATAAGTTTACTAGACCACCCAAAATGGTCCATGACACACAAAAGATGAAGAATCTCTAAAATACCCCTTCACTTTAAAAATGGGAAACCGGGCATCTTCTTTTTTTTTTTTTTGTTTTGTTTTGTTTTGTTTTTAGGCAATTGGGGTTAAGTGACTTGCCCAGGGTCACACAGCTGGTAAGTGTCAAGTTATTTGGTCTGAGGTCGGATTCGAACTCAGGTCCTCCTGACTTCAGGGCCGGTATTTTATCCACTGTGCCACCTAGCAGCCCCCTGGGGATCTTCTTGAACACCTTCTGTGGCACATTTGTCATAGGCTGCGGGAACCAGAGGGGCAGGTGTGGTTCAGTGGGAAAAGCAATGAACCTGGAGAGAAAGGACCAGATTTGAATGCCAGCCCTGCTTCTTAGTTACCCATATACTGTTGGGTAAGTCTCATCATCTTTCTGGGCTTCATTTTCTTTATTTGCAAATTGAAGTGCTTGAACCCTATGACATCTAAGGCCCTTTCTAGCTCTAAATCTATGATCCTTGAATTAATCCTGATGAAGCATCATAAAACGTCATCTCTCATGCCTTTGGTTGAGTTTTTCACTCAGAATTCAATTTTAAGTTGTCATCATTTTACTTTAGGTCCTGCTGGTTTTCTTTCATGGCATGGTAGGTAGGCCTTGCTATTTTTGATGGCCAAGAGGAAGAGGTAGAGACTAAGACAGCTAGTCCAAAGTTTCTGCACACACTTGCCCATCCACAGTAGTTAGGATGGAAAACCACTTAGAGAAGCTGAGGGACCTCATATGCAGATGCAACCCACTGCTTCTTATTAAACTCCATCCTTCCATTAGTCCAGCAGGGGCCAGGTGTTTGATTACTTTCTTTCTCAGTACAGGAGTCCTTGACATGACAGGGAGCAGAAGAATAAAAACAAAGGATACACTGAGGTCAGACCTCAGCTCCTAAGTCTGCAGCACTAACTTCTGGCCCAGCAGCATCTCAAAAGCAAAATTGAGACCGAGAATTGTGAGGTTCTAGATGTTAACAAAATAGTTGCTAAGCCCATTAGTGACCAGGAAAGGCTCTGGGGCCAGCCCATCCACGTGCAGTACCAAGAACACAAAACAAATGAGCAACATCAGCCATGGGGGAGAAGAGCTCAATGGTGGCAAAGGCCAACTCCTCTGCAGCTTCTTATTTCAGCTGCCTATCCAAAGGTTCTCATAGCTGGCTTCTAGAAGAACTCCTTTTAATGATTTATTCAGACAGCCAGAGAAAGCCAGGAATGCAAAGATGGCTGATGTCATCTGCCAAACTTGAGAGGGAGCACCTATTCAGCACACTTAAGTTCCCAACTGGTGGTCTGATAACCCATATAGGATAACCCTATCTCTAGATCTGGTGCTCATTTGCAAAGCCATGGTCAGCTAGTCTGGGTCATATCAGTGGAGTCTACAGTTTAAAATCTCGCTTCAAAACTGGAGCTCAAGTTATGCTAGGCCTCTCTTCATCACTATTTTAAGTCCAACCTACTTAATTTTAACAGCCAAAGATTCCCTCCTTCCCTGCATCAGAACATTTTGTCGATAAAAAGCATGAAATTATGGAAATTAAGTTTGCTGGATTTCATAAAGGGCTAACAAATGGCATGAGTTAATATTTCATATGGATGATAATGGCCAAGTTATATATGCTCTGCCTTTTCAAAAAAGAAAGAAAGAGTTAGTGAAAATAATCAGCCCATTTGAGCTCTATATAAGACTGTGTTTCAGAGACTAACCATTTCTCCTTGCATTTCTGGAAAGAAAGACCCTGTGTACATGTGAAATAATAATGGTGACATTCTGTATTGATGTAGGGAGGGGGAAAATGTCTTCAGTTTCTTTAGTACTAACCTCTGCCCCAATTTATTTTCATACTCCCTTGTGTCTGGATGTGACTGCATGTAACACTACCCCCAAATCCTTATTATCTTTTCAGTTCTCATATTCCCTCTAGAATTGTGTGTATTTCTATGAGGCTACTTCATAATGTTCTCTACTTTAAAGACTTCAACCCTCATTTGTCTAATCCTCTTGAATAACAAAGCCTCTAGTGAAAGCCTGGCTATCATTCTGCTTGCCCTTAGCTGTATATTCTACACTTGTTTAAAAAAAAACAACCTGCAAGACGACCTGAATCACCCTTGTTCCAAATATAGCTGTAGTTATTTAGTCTTTGAATAACATCCTCTGACTTATACCAAGGTAATAAACATCCTAGAATTCTATTTTGTTTCTTGAACAGTGAGCCAAAGATTTTGGAATCATATCCTCCACTTATCATTTATTCGTCTAGGCTCAATGTTTTGTAGCCAATGACTTCCAAGGGGGTATTCATTTTGTGGAATTTGTTGTTCCCAGCCTCGTTGTTTTGTATTTCTCCACAATGAGTTCCTTATACTTCCATCAGTCTTATTCAGTTTAATTGTGCTCCTTTCTACAGCCTTACCACCCCAGTTTTGACATTTCAATAGATTTCTTTACCTCTTTGCTTGTTCCTTTTTCAGAATTACTAGGAGGATGGGAAGGGAAGGGGAGAAAAATGAGCCTAATACAGGCTCAATTCCAGAAGCAGAATGGTGACAGTCTCGTTGTACATTGCTCACACTGGACCTCATCTGGAGTATTGTGTTCAATTCTGGACAGGATGATTTAAGAACACGGATATGGTGCAGAGTGTGCAGAAGAGGGCAAGCAGAATTGTGAAGTGCCTTGAGTCCATCTCAGAGGAGGAAGGACCTATTAAAGGAACTGGGCATATTCAGCATAGACAAGGGAAGACTCTAGGAGATCATGACAACTTTCTTCAAATATCTAGAGGGCCACTGTGTAGAAGAGGAATTGTAATTGCTGTTTGGCCCCTGGGGCAATGAATGGAAGTTTCAAGGAGGCAAATTTAGATTTGGCCTCAGAAACAACTTCCTGACAATTAGAGTTATCCAAAAGTGGAATGGGATACCTCAAGTGGAGGTAACCTTGGAGCTCTGCAAGCAGAGACTGGACAAGCACCTGTTGGTTATATCGGGATTCCTTTGTGGTATGAAATGGGCTAGATGGCTGCAGAGATCCCCTCTAGCTCTCCAAGTCTGTGATTTGTGTGTCTATAATTTGGGGGAGGGGGATTTATGCCTCAGTAAATATGATCTGAATCCCTTTGTGCCTTAGCAGATGACCTTTGAGAGTTCTGTGGATGAAAAATTCATCACTAACCTAATGGTGAGCACCTTTGAACTTCCTTGAATAAGAATTGTGGTGACATTCTGTCACCAGGCCTGTACGCAGTATTTCCATTGTCTGGTACCTTATTGTGCCAGGTAATCTTCAGAATCTTCCTAAGACAATTCAAGTGGAAATGGTTCTGTTTTCTGGCGTGGCACTGGTATACTATCCAGGTTTAACAGGCATGCAACAGTGAAGTAAGCAAGACAGCTGTGTAGACCTTTAGTTTGGTATGCAGCCTAATATCTCTTCTCTCCCATACTTCCTTTCCAAGCCTCCCAAATGCTGAGCTGGCTTGGTCAGTGTATGCATCAACCTCATCATCTGTGTGGATAGGTTCCCCAGATCCATCCTGAAAACTAGAGCTGCCTTCCCCTCCAATAGTGAGCTCAACGGAGCTATTTGTGAATCCCAGGTCTGCTATTTATTTACCTATGTTAACCTCTCAGGACCTCAGTTTCTTTGTTTGTCAAATGAGTTTGTAAAAAAGTTTCTCTGTAAGGTCCCTTCCAACTCTAAGAATTTTATTTTGCTACCTCATCAAATTGGATTATTCTTCTCAGTCTTATTCTGTCTTCTCTTGGCTCCATACAGTTGATAAGATTCATAAGATCTTAGACTTCCAAGCTGAAAGGAATGTCCCTGCACATCTTGTCTGTTAAAATCTCTGCCTTCAAGGCCCAGCTCAGGTACTTCATGATTCTTGCTATTTCCCACCTCCCATTTGAAACCTCTCTCTTCTTCCTTATAATAATTCCTTGCTTAAATTAATATTAACTCAGATTTATCATTTATTATGTCATTTATCAGGGCTTCAAAATGGACAAAGTACTTTCCTCAAAACCCTTATAGCGTTTTGTCAGTCTCTTTCATTTCTTTGCTTTATATCCTACTTGGTATTATCCTTATTCATATAAGCATTTTATCTCCTTATTAGATTGTAAGTTTCTTGAGGGCAATTGGTTTTCATCTTGGCAACTCCTACTACTCAACTTAGTGTTTTGTACACAGTAGATACTCAATAGATGCTTACCTGGATTGAGATGTAAACTAGTTGTATTTAACCATCCCATTGGTTCCCTGTATTATAATCAAGACTCCAATAATCCATGTTCTATGTCATATGATTCTTTTAAACAAATAATTGTATGGGGGGAGAATTTTTAAAAAAAAATTAATTTATTGACAGCTTCCATTCGGTTTTGACATTGTTCTGTAGTTTCAGTAAATGCAGAATGGCAGTGCTTAATTTCACTTCAGCATTGTATTATGATCTATATAAATACACCCTGACAATATTTCATTTTACCTCGACATTATAACATTTTCTCCATAGACCCAAAAAAAAAAATCTGCCACTTTGGGAATATTGTATTGATGCTCAGTCCTATTAAAGTGAAAGATTAAAGAGTTTGGGCATAAGTAAATGATGGAAAGTAACCGCTGTTCATATTCTGAAACAATTTTTCCAAGCTTACCACTGAAGTCATTTTCAGAGGTTTCTTTGCATTAAATTTGTTAAAATGAGAACTGCATGAACAGATACTTCGCTGGATTATAGCTAAAAAGTGCCATCTAGACCTGAGAGACTTTGCCAGTGACAATGCCCTTAAAATAAGTAAATAGTTAGATAAATAAATAAATAAATATATCCTTGAACATTAAAAAGTAAAATTTTTCATTTGTATCTGGAACTTAAGTCTACCTGTGACAATTTGTAAATTTATTATGCATCTACTAAATCTGTCATGATAAGTGGCTAAAAATCAGTGCTAGAAGCCTGAGATTTGAGTCCCATCTCTAGTGCATACTAGCTTTATGACCCTGGGCAAATCTCTTTATTTCTCTCTAAGACTAATTTGCAGAGGAGTTTGTATTGTTAGAGAAAATTTCCTCATTCAAAAGTTTCCTACACCAGTGAAATCACAGGTCAAGTCCCTATGTCCATGTTGCTGTTGAGTTATTTCATTTGTGTCTGACTCTTTGTGACCCCATTGTGGGGTTCTCTTGGCAGAGATACTGGAGTACTTTGCCATTTCCTTCTCCAGCTCATTTTACAGATGAGGAAGCTGAGGCAAACAGGGTTAAGTGACTTGCCCATGGTTACATAGCTAGTAAGTGTCTGAGGCCAGAACTCAGGAAGATGAGTCTTTCTGACTCCAGGCCCAGCTCTCTATGCACTGTGCCATCTCGCTACCCTGCTATGTCCATAGGACTGTGCTATTTGGGGTAACGGGGAGAGAGAAGGGAAGGATTAATACATAATGATAAATAGGTTGCAGTTGCCACTCAAAAGAAGCTTATACTCTAAAAGAGAATACTTTCTTCTGTTGGCATCTGATCTTAAAGAAAGTGAAACTTCAATACATCCCTTGTCCTTAAGCATTTAGTCTCATGCAGTCTATCATATGTTGGACAAGGTAACATCTTCATTTATTTCTGTCTTCCCAATCCTCTCCATATCTCAGTCAGTCAATCAATAAGCATTTATTAAGTGCCTTGCTAACCTTCTCTATAACTGCTGTGTATTTAACCTTTCTACCCAGAAAAGAAGGCCTCCTAGGAGAGTCAGATCATGAACTACTCCCATAATACCCTCTTGAAAAGTCTCCCTAAAACAGGGATTTTTGACCTTTTATCTGTTAGATCTCTTTGGCAGTAAGGTGAAGCTTAGCCCTTCTCAGAATGTTACCTGATGCATGGAATAAAATACATAGGATTTCAAATCAATGACATTGAAATTGGGGCAGTTAGGTAGTATAGGATAGAGCCAGGGCCTGGAGCCTGAAGGACCTAAATTCAAATTCAGCCTCAGACACTTAGTTGTGTGACTGTGGGCAAATCATTTAACCCTGTTTACCTCAGTTTCCTCATCTGTAAAATTAGCTGGAGAAGGAAATGGCCAACCAGCACAAATGGGGTTACAGAGAGTCAAACATGACTGAAACAACTCAACAACAACACAGTTGCTAAAATAGATTTTTTTTTTAAGAAGAAGTTGTTCATGGACCCCAGGTTAAGAGCCTTTGACCTCAAAGTACTAAATCAGAATCGTTTTCAAAGCCAGTGAATGGACCTACCTTGAGTTCAAGAGCCTCACTTCCTTCTCTCCTCCAATTTCTTTACCTACTCAGCCCTTGGTTCTTTTCACTGTTAATAATAAAAGACTTAAGCACAAGGTTTTTACTAGCAAGCAGAGTGATTATAGAAAGAAACATTATAATTGCTAGGGCATTAAATTCCCTCACCTACTGAGACTGACTTTGGCCAGGCTACCTGAAGAACTGGACCCTTGGAATGGCCCAATGAGCAGCCGTGGCAGCTTGCCCAGACCTGTCATTTCCAAGGCTTTCACTGTGTGCCTCCCACAGATGATTGAAATTCTTAAGCAGCAGCACTGCTTTGCTACTTTCCTAGAAAAGGAAAGTTAACAACCCCAGCCTTGTCTGAGCCCCCTTCAGATGAGTCTAAATGGATCCGTCTGCTTGTTTTGTGCAGGAGTTGATTCTTGCTTGTTTATTTCTGGGGTGGGTAGTGGGACTAAGAGATGCTGCATATGTAATTTGCTTTACAGCCTAATTTAAAAGCCCCTTATTGGAGTCATAGGAAGGTTTCACTCGTTCTGAGTCACTGCAGCTCTTTTTTGTGCCTAATGAAACTGCCAAGAGGGTAAGAAAGGAGTAAGGATAGAAACCAGCCCCTAGTAGGAAAGTTAGTGCTAGTTACAGATTTAAGAAAAAGCAGAATGCAAAACACAGCCTTTTGCTTTGTTCACCACATCCAAAAGAACAGTTCTTTCCCAGTAATGAAAATCAGTTAACAAGCAGTTATTAAACCTTTACTAGCAGTATTAAGTGCTGAACATGGAGTCAGGGATAGCTGGGCTTAAGTCCCTCTTTAGCCACTTCCTAGCTGTGTGATCCTGGGCAAGTCATTTAACTTTCAGGGCCTAGTTTCTCATCTGTAGAGTGAGAGAATTAGACTAGATGGCCATGCAGGTCCCTTCTTGTTCTGAATCAATGAGCCTGTGATCCTGTGACCACTGCACTCTACTAAGCAATAAAGGCACAAAATAAAAAATAAATAAAACCCAGAAATTAATTTAATTTGAATGAGGACCTCATCCATTATAAAGGGTGTAAGCACATGCCAAGGAGTTTGGAATACCCGATTGGAGAGCTCTTGAAAATAATGCAACCTAGCACACGGGTCTAGTATGGTCCACTAGTAAAGAGAGAAGGATTTTGAACCAGAGGACCTCTTTTTAAGTCTAGTCTCTGTTACTCATTAATTGTGTGACTTGAGGCAGGTCATTTAATCTCTGTAGACCTCAGTTTCCTTATTCTTAAAATAAGGGGATTGGACCATAAAATAGGGAGGTGGATGACAACCTCCGAAGTCACTTTAAACTCTAAATCTGTGGTCCTCTGTCCTGCATATGGAATATTTCAGTGATTTATCATGAGCTATTTCTTTTTTTTCCCTCCTGTCTGGAACTTTATGACAATCAGCAGGCCATCAGTATGAGAACACTAGGAATGTGGGCTTATCACTTTTTCTTAATTAAAAAGAAAAAAGATGGATTCACTGACTGGCTTTTGAGACAGTTCATCATTTCTGAGTTTTCCTGTGTTCTGTCTGTACTAACTTTTTGAGGTCAGGAAAAAATAATTCTCTGTAATCAGTTTAACCTTCTCCAGATCAAAGTGTCCCATACTTGGTGAATGGATTACAATGACGATATTTAGGCCATGTCCCTAATTTTTCCTTAGCTTGGTTGCTTGGCTTTATTTTATGAAGATAATGAGGGTATGCCAGTTTCATGGGGCTTATGTGAACATCCGGTTAGGAGCTCATAAAAGGAAAATTGATTATGTTTTAATGACTTCAAGTAAACAGTTAGTTTAGTATTTTGTTTTAATCTCATTCATTATCTCAGGTAGTTTCCTCACTTTTAAGATCTCATTCCAACACTTTGACACTGGTATTTTATTTTGTGAATCATTCTTCCAAATTTAATTGCCTGGGAATCTTCAATGATTCTATCCATCTTAGAATTTAGGACCAGAAGACTTTAGAGGTCATCTAGTCCTATTTCCCCATTTTACAAAGAAAGTAAGGCCCAGAGAATTTAATTCTTCTTATACCTTCCAACACACCATATACTCTGCAGTCCAGTGACAATGGCCTCTTTGCTGTTCCACAAACAAGACATTCTATCTCTCAGCTCTGGGCATTTCTTCTGGCTGTCCTCCATGCTTAGAATGTTCTCCCGCCTCGTCTCTGCCTCCTGACTTCCCTGGCTTCCTTCAGGTCCCCGTTGAGGAGGTCTTTCCCCATTCTTCTTAAGTCTAGTGCCTTCCCTTTGTTGATTATTTCCACTTTACCTTATATATAGCTTGTTTGTAAGTATTTGTTTGCTTGTTGTGTGAGTCACTAGATCATGAGCTCCTGGAGGGCAGCGACTACCTTTTATTTCTCTTTGTATCCCCAGCACTTAGCATACTGACTGGGGCCAGCAACCTTGCACCGCTCTTTTTCTCCTGGTCCCTGTGATTGGGTCTCCAGATATCAATGAGAAACTTTTCTTTACTTCCTCTTACTACTGTCACATATCTATCAGTTCGTTCTCATCACTCCCCAATTCCTATCCTCCTTATCGTTTGCTGGAATAGTAAATGGTTTATAGTTCTTCAGTTGTTTCAGTCATGTCCAAATCTTTGTGACCCCATTTTAGGGTTTTCTTGGCAAAGATACTAGAGTGATTTGCCATGTCCTTTTCTAGCTCGCTTTACAAGTGAGGAAGCTGAGGCAAACAGGGTTAAATAACTTGCCCAGGGTCACACCACTAGAAAGTGTCTGAAGCCAGATTTGAACTCAGCAAGATGAGTCTTTCTGACTGCATGCCCAGCACTCTAACCACTGAGCCACCAAATTGCCCTCTATGAATAATCTATAATATGCATCAATAGCATTAACTAACTTGCCCAGGTCTTGTCTCCTAAAGTCTCTTGGTATCAAAATGACCCTGTGTTCTTAATGGCAATACCTTTAAGTAGAGCACAATCTCCGAAAAATCTTACCAAGCTAAGTGGACTTTAAGTATAGTCTTGCCTGTGGTCTGAGGAACCACCTAGCCTAACATTTAGTTCTATAAGCTTAGCCATCAAGCAAAGAAAGTTTTTCCAACATTGCAACTCACAAAAAACCTATACTAAAGTGTGGAAGGCTCAGAAGGCTTGCAGTCTTTGTCGGTCAAAGGAACACAAACGAATGAAATCACAGATCCTTGCAGTTTTAAAATACACGTGTCAGTGAATGAAAGGCAACATAAACTAATAGATAGAGAAGGAAGACCTGAGTTCAAGTTCTGCCTCAAACATGTCCTGTCTATGTGCCCTTAGGAAGGCACCAACCTCTTTTTGTTCCAGACAGATCTGTAAGGCCACAAACTGCAGAGTAGGTACCAGTCTGCCTTGGTAAAGGGAGTGTCTTCATCCAGAGTTCTCTATACTGGTGAAATCAAAGATCCAGCTCTCCTCCCTGTACCTTCCCTCCTTCAAAAAAAAAAAAGTCAGTACTGAACTGTGGGTGTTGATAGATGCATAATAACAACAAAAATAATGCCTACAAACAAATAATATCAATATTTATTCTAATCTTTTTTAAAAAGGGCTAGCATTTCTAGAGCACTTTTAGGTTTTGCAAAGTGCTTTTCATATATTTTCTCCTTTGATCTCTTGATAGAGTTTTTCAAATTATTTTATATGGTAAACTAACATTTGAAGGGAATCTGACCCCAAAGATTTGGGAACATCCAGTTTGTGAAACCAAAATTGGTCTATTGAGAATTGAGAAGTATCATTGTACAAATAAACAGAGAAATTTTAATATATCCAGCACACTTCATTACATCTTTTTGACTCTAAAAAATAGAGGGAGAGAGAGAGCAACTCGAATTCAAGCTGGTAGAGCAGCTGAGAGAATAAGGATATAGATAGAACTCTGTGGAAGTACCAATTTGTCAAATGCTGGACCCCAGACTGAGACCAGGCCACCTGCCCCCAGGGGCTGCTATGTGACTTGAAACCAAGAAGTAAATCTAATGCTTCAGTGTCTCTGTTAGTAATTAGACATTCATGTTGCTCAGTGTTACACATAAACTCGTTTGGAAATGCTAGATTATATTCAATCTCAATGTAGCATCTTGTGTTACAATTATTTAGTGAAGCGTCTCCTCTCCCCTAATGGTCCCTAATGGTCAGGCGCTGTTTTTCTTTCTATTTTTTTTTTCCTCCCATTTTTGCATCCTCTACAGTGCTTTGAATATAGGGGACAGTCAACAAATATGTTTGAAGTGAATGAAAGAAGAAAAATATTTCCTGGCTAACATGACAGAGGGATGTTATTGGTAAATTTACTGTCAAGGAAAGGAGTTGATGGTCATTGGCATTAAAGGTGCAAAAGAGTAACAATAAAAATATCCTATTTGATATTCAGTTTACTCACTTGTAAAATATAGGTGTTGAGCCAGGATAACCTCTAAGGAACAATGTCTTCTAGCTCAGACATGCCTTTGATCTATAAGCTTCTTCCTGCCAAAGCCAAGTGAAGTCTCTGGTACCTTGTTTGTACCATATCTTGCTGTTACAGGGAACTTCTGGCATGGAATTTCCCTGCAATGATGCAGATCAGAAACTTGTCTATAATTTATAGTCTCACAGGCTTTCCTGTGAACTTGTCCAAGGTCACATAACTATTATATATGTCACAAGCAAGACTTGAACCCAAAACTTCCCAACTATAAGACCAGTCCTTTATCCATGTACATACCAGTACTAAAAGAAAGCTTGATTGTTAATCTGTTAAGAGTCCTGTTATCATGCCCAGCCTTGGAGTTCATGCCTTTTCAATGGAAGTGTCTTAAATTATTTTGGTATCTCAATACCTGAAACCTGTTGGACATAATGCCAAAAAGCCTGCCTCATACTAGCGTCACAGATATAGCTGTCATCAAGTAGACTCCTTCACTTTACAGTGAAGGAAACTGAGACCTAGAGAAGTTATGTGACTTGCCTAAGACTATAGAGATAGTGAGCAAATGAGCCTATATTCAAATTAAGCCATTTGATTTCATCAGGTACTCAATGTAAATGGTGTAAAGGCATTGTACTGTACAATAATATAATATTAATCAAAAACGTTGAGGAAGAGGCTAGAACTTAAAACTTTAATATCTAAACCCTCAGATCTTTACCAGAAGACTCCTTAGCTGTAGACAAGAATGACAAAGAATTCTGTAACAACAATAATTTTTCCCCCTTAAGAAAATTCATTAAAGAGCCAAAATTTCTTCTAAATGAGTCCTAATTGATTGTGTGTGTTTCTGTGTTTGTGTGTTTATATACACAGAGTACACTTGATCATGGCCAAAAGGCCTCCGCAAAGTGCTTCATTGGGGTGTGGAAGTAATCATACATTCTAGACAGCTATGCCCGCATAGCAGGAAATGCAGTAGATTATTGAAAATTGGAAAAGCTTTCAATATGGTACTGGCCACACACTAATCTGTGATCCAAGACTCAGCCTATCTAATTACAGACTTTCTGCAGTAAGTAAATCACTAGGTAGTGAATTTTTTTGACCATTGCAACCCATGAGAAATAGAATAATAAGAAAGGCTGCCCGTTAGTCAGTCAGTAAAAATTTATTAACAACTATGTGCAGATTGGTGGCTTCATGTACAATTCTCCTTCTTTATTCTGTTGTGTAGATGGAAGTGGCCATTTTGTGTGGTGTTTGTTAAGTTCAGAATCAACAGAATAAAGCAAAGGTTCTTTCCATTGTAAAAAAAAAAAAGAAAAGAAAAAAGAAAGAAAGAAAAAAAGAGCTATATGCTAGGCACAATTCTAGGCACTGGGGATTAAAAAACCCCCATAAATTAAGCAGTTCTTGTCCTTAAGAAATTTACATTGTATAGGAGAAGAAAACAAGTCCATATATAAGTATATATGCAAAATAATTTGGGGGGGTGGGGGGAGGCAAGCAGCTGGGCAGACCAAGAAACGATTTATTTAGAAGATGATGCCTGAGCTGAGGTTTGAAGGAAATAAGATTCTAGGAAGGATTCTAACCTATATTTGTGTCTAACACAAGATTTTTTTTTAAAAAGATAGCTTATTTCTGCAGGAAAAAAAATCTAGTCACTTATTGGACAGATAAGATGCTCATATTTCTTATGGTGGACTACTTACTTATCTTAAAATTTTACAAAGTATAGATGCTAGAGAATTAGAACATAGACCTAAAAGTCTTGAGCAGAGAGTGAGGTGGTTATAGACGTTTTTAAAATATCCACATACATTGCTTATATCATTTTTGTTTTCATGTGCCTAGAAAAATACCAACATTAACCTATGCCATAGAAAACAATGTAATTTTATGTGTTGAGAAAGTACTTGATAATTAAAACACTGAACACTTGAAAGTAAAATAGAACCCTAGAGAGCCAGCACAACTATTTAATGTTTTAGAGATATATTTGTTCCATAATTCAGAAATTTATGCTTCTATCAAAGGTACTAATTATACTTAATAGGGAGCACTGGACAGGTGATTTACGATTTTCAAATTATTGACTCGTTTCATTAAAAAATTGACTACAGGATTTACTCCAAAATAATTACCTGTCAGATCAAATCAGGTAAGTCACATTAAGCTCAACCTCACCTGATATACTGTAAAGCTTCTGTTTGACAAAAACTCATTTAGAAAATGAAATTATAGAGCACAATTAAAAAAAAAACCAGGTCTACCTGTCCTTTGGGGTCAGCCATCTCTTGTTCTCTCTTCATGCATTCTAATATCCAGAAAACTGAGGGGTAGGGGGATGAGATAGCATAGAGGTATCCATGTCCGTTTTATTTTTTTTTTTCATGTTGGAAATAAGTTGTTCCTTTCTTAAACTTCACTTCTCTAAAGGGACACTACCAGGTGAACACGTCCTCAATGTTCAACAAAACCCTTATTAATCCCAAATAATAGTGAACTGCATTTTCCTGGTTAGTTGAATTGATGGTTAGCTGAGATTTAATCAGAACTCCCATTTTTATTTCATGGCTTACTGCTGAAAATTTTCTTAAACCCTACAAAATGTCAAATGACTATTGTTTCTTCTCTAGCTACTAGCTGCCCTCTACTGGTGGAAGGGAGGTAGTCAAAGATTCCCCCACTCAAGGGTAGAAGGCATCCCAGTGGGAGCCATCATTTCTACCTTGGCCCTGCAGCCATAAAATCTGAGGAAGCGCCATGTCTGTGTACCCCAAAAAGTCTTTGATTATGTAGAGTGGGCGTATTAAAAGAGGGACCTGACTTACATTTTAAAAGCCTATTAAGCACTGTTTTTGTATTTTAAATGTGCAGCAGACTTAAATGTACTAATTACAATGATACCATAACAGTAACTCCCTCCCATTCTTTACGATTGTAAATGTCTTAGACTTTTTAAAGGTAGTTATAGCCAGTATATACTGCTCCTGTAGTTCTGCTTTTTTCACTTTGCATTATTTTGTAAAAGTCCCTTCCATATTCCTCATACTTGTCATTTAAAAGGACTATATAGTATTAGAGAGAAAAAGTGTTGCGTGGTAGATTAATGAGCTGACCTTGAAGCGAGAAAGACCTAGATTCAACCCCCATTTCTGACACATGCTGGCTGGGGAAGATACTTCATCTCTCAATGCTTTAGTACTCAAAGACCCTTAAGTTGCAAAGATGGTGCCAACCTAAAGTAGTTTATTCACATGGGAGTTCCCCTATACCAGTGTTTCTCAGAGTGTGATCCAGGGACCCCTGGTGTTCCCTGAGACCCTTTCAGTGAATCTATGAGGTCAAAATTCTTTTCATAATATTACTAAGATGTTTTAATTTTTATCATAGTAAATATTGATAGATCTAACCCACATAAACAAAAGCTCTTTGGGGAAAAGTCCTAAATAATTTTTAAGAGTATAAAGGGGCTTCCTTATTGTGGGATTTGCATGATCCTACCTTGGTGCCTTACACAGGGCCTAATTCTGTAACAGATTTCATTGTGGTTGTCATTCTGAATGGAAGCCCTCACCCCAACCCTCTGCTAGACTCCAGTTTTACACTAAATGAATATTTAATCCAATAATCACTACATCTTATACTAGAAAGACAACTAACACAGTAGTTTATGAGTTCTTAGAGCTTTAAGAAAGTTAACCTAGTGATTAGTCTTGGGATTATTGAGGTGAGGAAGGGGCTTTCTGTCTCTCTTGTCATGTGTTACCCAATGATTTTTGTCAGCCTCAGGTGTATTGAGTCCCTGTCCCACGTCTATATCTGTTAATATGTGTGTATACAACTAAAAGACAAACAAGACCTTAGGACGAAGGCTTAGAGGGTGCATGGAGGAGGTGGCCCAGTCTGCCCTGACCTCTCAGCCAAAGTGTGCATAGGTTGTCATTCCAACATGTACCTTATCTCCTGGAAACTACGTATTACAGTTTCCCTATAGAATCATAGCCTTTTCATGCTGTATTAAGAAAAAAACTTTTAAAAAAAAAATGAGTATAAAAGGGCTTAAGAAAAGAGTGTGGGGGGCAGCTAGATGGCTCAGTGGATAGAGCACCAGCCCTGGAGTCAGGAGGACCTGAGTTCAAATTCGGCCTCATACACATAGCATTTACTAGCTGTGTGACCCTAGGCAAGTCACTTAACCCCATTGCCTAGCTAAAAACAAAACAAAACAAAAAAAGAGTGTGAATGGGGTTCTTACACCAAAAATTTTGAGAATTGCTGCTGTATACTAATAAAATTGCAGGTCTAGTCACTATCCTTATCCTGTGGAATTCTTTTATATTAATAGGCCATGGTTCACTTATATTCAACCAATGTACATTTAGGTTGTTTTTAATTCTTAGATATTGCAGATAGCATAGCTCTCAGTATGTATATACACATTTTTATTTACTTCTTTTTAATTACTTCCTTAATGGTATATTCCCACTAGTAGGTCTAATGAGTCAAATAGTCCAATCAACTTTATGATGGTATGCTACCATAGGTCTTGAGCAACTGTGCTATCATGGAAGAGACTGAATTTGAAGACAGAAGGCCTGGGTTCATATCCTTGCTGATACTTGCTACTGGTGTAGTGATGGTCAAGTCATTTCTGTCTATCTGAGCTCCATTTTCTTCATCTGTAAAATGAAGGGATTGAACTGATTGAGATCTTAGGGTCTTCTACCTTTAAATCAATGTATTTTCCACCTGCAATTCTATCATCATTGTATAGCTTATTACCCACAGCTCTGCCATCATGGATTTCTATCATTTTTATTCATATTTCCCAGTTTGATGAGTAAGGTCATTTGTTGATGATGTGGATTTTTTCACATATTTTATTTACAATTTATGTTTTCACTTTGTGAAATTTACAGTTGATATCATTTGAATTTGGAAGAAGTAGGTATTTTTCTTGTAGATTTTATGTCAGTTCTTTGTAAATTCTATGTGCTGACATTTTAGCTGTCATATTAATTGTGAAAAAAAATTTCCCCATCCGTTTCACCCCCCATACACACTTTATTTGTTTATATGAAAATAGATACACGAATGGATGGTTAAACAGATGGATGCATCTACCTTGTCCACACTACTTCATTGGGTCATTGTAAACCCTAAAGCATTATGAAAATTTATTGTTTCTTCAACAAAGACAACAATTTTGTGTCACCGTTACATTTTGATATTTCTATAGATTCATCATCTCATTCATTTGTATAGATGGAAACCCATCCGCATTTATATACTTTCTCGTCCTGTGTAATTCTTACTCTCATCCTTCCATAAAGGATAAACTTTCATAAACCTCCACAGAGGCTACTACGCTGGAGGTTTTCTTGTAGGTCTATTAATATTTTGTGTTTCCTAGTACAGTATTTCTCTTTGCATCTGTTTTCCCTTGATCTTGCTCCATGCATGGCCCATTTCTTTTTCTAGTCGTATGCCTTGATGTTGTCTTTTATGTCACTTCTTGTGTACAAGTCATTTTTGGAACATGCTGCAGCTTACATATGCCCACCAAGGATCATTCCAACATCCTTTGGATCAACTGAAATTTTGAGATCATGGTGTTTCATGATTCACAACATACAGAATATGGAGAATGTTGATCTAAAATAGGAGTTCTTAATCCTTTTTTGTCATGGAACTTGTTAGCAGTCTAGTGATGCCTACATGTACTCCTCAGAGTCATGTTTTTAAATGCATAAAGTAAAATATGCAGAATTATAAAAGAATTCAGTTATAATCTGTAGTTTCTAAATGGATAGACTGTGATCACAAGATGTGTAATGGCTGATCTATTAACTATATTAATTAACTACTTCAAAATAGTAATGATTGTCAATGATATTTTGAGTTATAGTCAACAATTATAATGTTGTATGAAAATATCTGTAATTTCTATTGTTAACAAAGTAACAGGTCCTACAATTACTATTGTGGTTTGTTGCTTACATTCATAATTAGAGAAATGCTAAATTTCAGAGTGTAGTAAAAATGAAGAGGTAATTTTTCCCCATCCAAGTTCATAACCCCCTCTAAAAATCTATCCATGGACCCTTTGGGAGAAGAACCCCTCATTGAAAAGATGGGCCTTTGTGGTAGGGAATAATCTGGGATTCTTGAAAGCCCTAATGCAACAATTTCCCAGCTAAAACCCAACTTGTTATCCTCCTATTCAGTTTTGGAATATCTTTTTTCCCATATGCTGTGTCTATCTAAGCTTTATATAATAATAGATTAATCTTATAGGCTACCCATTTAGTTGCAAGGCATAGTCTGAGTTACATTTGTGTAACCAAAAAAAAAAAAAGATGAAGATTTATTTTACAGGAGCTACTTATACCTAGCCACAAAGAAACCAGTCAGTCTAAAACATCAAGAGAGTTTATGGCACAAGATTAATCGAAAGTATTTCAGGCAAATGGACCTTCCTGAAGGAATTAAAAGATAGAAATTCCTCTGTCAGAGAGGATTTAAATAGAAAAAGTTCTGAATGAGGCAGAAAGCTGGTACAGTTCTAGTTAGCATGACACTTCCAGAGACTTTAGCCAGTTGTAAGCACAGATCAGGCATTCCATCTTTCTGTTTCTGTGACCGCTGTGGTCAGCCTCAGTCAAGCTCCTTGGACCCGGGCCTCATATTTCTCCTTTTGCGCTTCAACCTGCACATTTGCTTCTTCCTACACTTGGCTCCAACACGAGAGTAGAAATCAGCAAAATGGCACTAAGAGAAAATGGCAATATAAATTCTTTATCCATGTTGGGTTTTCCTGTATTGCTTACTGACAATCTTATTTGAGTGACTGTGGATCTTACTGAAGAGGCTTCATATTCTTGATTTTATTATATATGGTTTTCTATA
This sequence comes from Vombatus ursinus, assembly GCF_900497805.2. Classification (NCBI taxonomy): domain Eukaryota; kingdom Metazoa; phylum Chordata; class Mammalia; order Diprotodontia; family Vombatidae; genus Vombatus; species Vombatus ursinus. Next base: position 3,505,730 of record NW_020954608.1, on the reverse strand, counting down.
CTCTGTTGATTATTTTATTTACTTTGTATTTAATTTTATTTACTGTGATATAAAAAAGTTTATTAAAAACTATATATCAGTCTCTTTCTCAACTCTCTATCTCTGTCCTATCTCATTGATTTTTTTTTGGAGTGGGAAGGGATGAGGGGTGATAGACTGTGTGTATGTGTTTGTGTGTGTGTGTATGTGTGTGTGTGTGTACAAACAAGCATGTTTTACCAATGTCAATAAAATAAAATAAATAGGAGTAGATTTTGCATGTGCTTATTCAAGCCTTCTCTGACTCTAACTCCCTCGTAGGAATATTAATAAGTATGAAAGATCTCCAGAGAATGGAATTCAAAATTATGTTTTCAACTGTGTGTTTTTGTAAACACCAAAAAACTTCATGTTCACTGTATATACCTTCATTGAAGCACTATGTAAGCTTCTTAAAGAACCTCTTAAAAGAGTTCTCACTGGTCCACAAGCAAGCCAAATATTTATCATTTATTAAAAGGGGACTTACAGAAAGGACTTACTTTTTTATATTTCTCACTTTTGGATTCTCTACCTAAGGTCTTTCTCCCTTAAAATGCTTACAAAGTACCATACCTTAAACAACTGCAGGGTGATTGAGTGGAAAGAACATGATGAATTTGAAATTGAAGGGCCTACATACATAGATCTAAGTCAGGGCTTGGCTTTGCCACTTACTATTTGTGTGACCTTGGACAAATTACTTGCCCACTTTGGGACTGTTTCTGCATCTATAAAATGGAGAGGTTGGACTTGATGACCTCTAGTGGCCCTTCGAGATCTATCTAAATCATTAATCTTTTGCTCCTTCATAAGGTAGCTCCTGATTTCATAGGATAAACCAATTGAAGAGAAACACTAGTTTGCCAGATGTATGGATAATCTAGAAGAGATAAAATAAAGCTGACTTGCCAGTTCAGTTTCTTTATTCATGCTCTTTCTTCATCAGTTCCTTCTTCCCTCATTTCTTAAACACTACTAAGAAAGAAACCTGATTCAGTTTTAGCATTAAAGAGTTTTATCATTTTTAAAGAGAGAGAAACCCAGCATCCCAGGTGTTTTAAATACCCTAAAAATTTAGGTTCTGCTCTCTCTTGAGAGCCCTGTTTGGTAATCCTTACATTCATGGCAAAGTCACTTGAGGCAAGTGGTATAATATAGAAAATAGTCCCTCCTGCGTGAAATCAGACCAGAAAGGAGAGCCATGCTCCACAGTCTGGCCTAGGCCCTATTGCAGTCTAGGAGTGCTAAGAACCCTGAAATGCAAGGGTAAAAGAGTACAGGTCTGCCTTGAAAGAATTCAATCACTCAAGCCATCTTTCAGTCCATGTAGCAAGTTTTATTGTAACACCAATATAAGCAGACCACATTTTAAAAATCTGAGCAATTTAATGGAGGCAAGATGGACCTTTTGTACAGAAATACTATGGGAAGCTCTAGATGTGATCTAGGAGTAGCCAATAGCCTGGGTAACCAGAGGTAACCAAGAAGGGGTCTAGATGGGATTAAAGGTGGGAAATAGCCTGGAGTGGTCTGAAGGAAACAGACAATGAAGGGCTGGGCTGGGTCAAAGGTAACAGAGAATGAAGGGGGGTCACAATGAAAGGACAGTTGAAAGGATTACTGGGATGAGCAGTGCCTCAGGGGAACATCAGGGACTGGGCCATGTGGGAAAGTCCAGGGGCTTTTCCTTTTAGAGGGTCCAGATCCCAAAGACATGGTCTTTTCCTTTTAGAGGTTCAGATCCCATACCCATCAGCCTCACCCTCACAGTGCAATTAACAATTTTAGGACCTCCTAATTCTAGGTATGAAGGGCAAACAAGAACAACAGGGAGACAGAAGGGTATGGCATTGAGGGAATGTGGTTACTAAGAATGGGATTTCCCCAGACAACTCTGAAGGACTTATGGTGAAAAATGCTGTCCATCCCTAGAGAAAGAACTGATAATGTCTGAATACAGATTGAAACATACTTTTTTTTTTTACTTTCATTATTTCTCTTGAGATTTTTTTGGTCTATGTTTTCTTTTACAACATGATTATCATGGATGTGTTTTGCATTACCACACATATAACCTATATTGAATTTCTTGCCTTTTCAATGGCGGGGGGTGGGGGGAGAAGGGAGAGAATTTGGAACTCAGTTTTAAAAAACAAATGTTAAAAATTGCTTTTACATATAAATGGGGGAAAATTTTTAAATTAATTTTTTTTTAAATGAAAACCAAGAATGGAATTTCATTGCAGTGGAACCTTAGAATAGTGATTGGGAGTGAGGCAACTGTATAGTATAGACCATAGAGAAGAAACATGCTCTTATATGTGCATTCTGGGGCAAAGCCTAGTCACCATGCCCAAGTTACATGTCTAGTTCCACTTCCCTAGATTAGTATTAATCTCCTGAAGCTTTAGATTACTCAGGTCACCTATGATATCAGTAGCAATTTCAGTTTATATCTGTTGGATCTCTCAAAAATCATAAAGCTAGGGACAGCCGGGTGGCACAGTGGCTAGAGCACCGGCCCTGGATTCAGGAGGACCTGAGTTCAAGTCCGACCTCTGACACGTGACACTTACTAGCTGTGTGACCCTGGGCAAGTCATTTAACCCCATTGCCTAGCTAGAAAAAAAAAATCATAGAGCTAGATGGGCCCTTAAGGTTGATAGAGTCCGATCACCTGAGTTTACAACTAAGGAATCTGAGATTTAAAAATATTAAGGGACTTAGTTAGGGTCACATGGGTAGTTAGTGACAGAGCTGAGACACCCAATCCAGTGTTCAACCCTGAAACCCAGGCTCTCCCGCGTTTGAAATAACTCCTCAGGTGATTAAGAAATATCCAAGTGAAGGCACGGGAAAAGTCTTTGTTACAAACTTGCTCATAGACAAGGATTTTAAATAAAAGCTGGGTAGAAGTACTACTAAACCCTAGGCTTCTAGATCTGGAGCTAAAAGGCACCTTGAAGGCGGTCTCATTTAACCCTTTTTTTGACAGATAAGGAAACCCAGGCTCAGCACTCTTAATTTGCCCAGTGTCTTAGAGATGGGCAGCATCACAGGTGAGCTATCAACATTGGTCCTCTAATTCCAGCATCAGTGCTCTTCCCACTGTTCTGTGCTCCCTCTCTGAAAGCAGACAGCCCCCTAGGATGAAGGTGGTTTGTAGGAAAGAGCTATTGTAGAATATTTGATGCCAGTCCTTCTGTTCAAGGGAGTGCTTTAGCTGCCTTCTTCTGCCAGACTAGCCCAGCCTCCTCCTCCTCATTTGCTGCTACAGCCTGAAGCTTCCCTGAGCATATGCCCTCCCTATTGAAAAGGTTTACAGCCCTCCGTAGTTTGAAATGAGCAGCTTTAAGATATTAAAGAGAGAAGCACTTACTGGAGGCACTTCTTCCTAATGCAGTCCTAAGCTTTGAAAAACGGAAAGGTTTGGGAAGCAGGATGAAGCTTCCTGTGGTCAAACAAGAACCCACCCCTCTTTACCTGTAAGGCTCCATTATGGCTACAGTCGTGCAGTATCAGCAGATTTTTCTCCAGTTTAGGGGCACCTCTGTACCATAATACACTCTTCTCCCCCACCCGTAAATACAGAGAGTCTCCAGTATAGTATATATACTCCCAGGATGAGCCTTAAGCAGAATGATAAGGTGAATAGGCAGGGTATCTTTGGCACTTCTCTGTTTCCTGGTCATTACTCAGTGGCCTCATGCTGACTCAGGATGGAGTGCCTGCTATAGTCTGAGCACACTATGCTGATGAACTTTCCTTTCCTCTCCTCCAAAAGAACTTTCCTTGCTTTGAGTCCCGATTCCCCAAAGGCCCTGCTCTTTGTTAGCAAATTGGGATGGCAACTCTGTGCAGTGCTCATTTCAGGAGACATTGATTGTCATGATTTCTCCCCTTCCCAACAACCCACCCCACCTGAATTCAACTGGAACTTTCCAAAACAAAACCATTATTCACTGGAGTGTCTTTAATCTGGAGAACATCAGGCACCTTGGGGAGATACCATCTTGATGCAGTCTAGAGGTTAGGGGTCTTGGAATCCCAAAATCATGACACCGGGGTCCTGCCCAAAAGACTTAGAACCAAGCCTTCTTGCAGCCAAAAACAAGGTTTATTGAAGATTCGCCATATTAGCTAGACTCTTAAGGAATCTGAGCATCTATGGGCTATTGGCTAGATTCTAAGAATCGGAGCACCTTAATGGAGACAAGCTGGACCTTATATACAGAAAGATTGTGGGAGGGATCTAGGAGTGGCCAAGTAGTCCATGAGGTAATAGAATTGCCACGGTTGGGAAGTGGCCTGGGGATAGGGAGGCAAGACTATGGAGGGGAGATTGGGTGTAGTCACAGTGAAAGGCCAGTTGAAGGGATTATAGCCTCAGGCAAATGCCAGAGATTTGGACATGTGGGAAAGTCCAGGGTTTTTCATTTCTGGGGCCCAGATCCCAACCCCATCATCTAACAAGTGGACTTTGTCTTGCCCATCCTGTCACACCAAGCAAGCAGCTGCCTATTCAGCCTTCACCTAGGGCTTGTTCTTGATACAAAATAAGATATAAACTCAAGCCCTAGGATGGTGGTTAATTCCATTGGCTATGTAAATAACTGGGAATTTCCAAGTCAGGACATTAGTCACAAACAAACAATGAAAAGAATTTTTCTATCCAATCATTAGAAAACTATTTCTAGAGGGATGTTCTTAAACAATGAATTTTTAAGGTAAGGAACGTTTCTTCACCATTGTTGATTACATGTAGGCACCAGTGTAGAACAGGTTGATTTGTAATGCACAGAAATAAACCTGAAAAACATATTTTCCCCTTAGACACAGAATGTAAATCTTTTGTAGAAGACATAACAAGTTTGACTGAAGAGGAGTTAACATTATTAGGAATAACATTATTAACATTATTAATGTTAACATTATTAAGAATAATTTTGTTAATAGAATTAATTAATAGAATTAAAAGAATAACATTATTAACCTTTGGGCAGGCAGTCAAGTAAGCTAGGCCCACGTCCTGGACTACGTAAAACTAGCTATGTGCTTTTGGTCTTTCTGTTGTTTTTCAGTTGTGTCCAACTCTTTGTGACCCCATTTAGGGTTTTTTTTTGGCAAAGATACTGCAATGATTTGCCATTTTCTTCTCCAGCTCATTTTACAGATGAGAAACTGAGGCAAAAAGGGTTAAGGGATTTGACCAGGGTCACACAGCTAGTAAGTATCTGAGGCCAAATTTGAACTCAGAAATGTACAGGCCTGGCACTCTATCCACTGAGCCACCTAAATGCCCTTTTGGCCTTTCTGGGCCTCCCTCAACTTCCTCACTATTAAAATGAACAGTTGGGACAAAAAGATTTCACAGTTTCATTTCATGAAAGCGTATTTAAAACTTCACTTGTACTATGACTGAAAACATGAAGAAATAATATTTTTCTCTAAAGCCCTTTCCAGACTCCAGGGGTAAGTCCCTTGGATGGGTAGGTGATAGGTTGAGAACAAAAACACCTTTCATTAGGTGAATGGATTAAAAGGTAATCTCTCTTTATCCCCAGAAGGGCTTAGACGTGGGTCTACCCCAGGGAAAGTGTCCTCCTTTACTGAACTAAAGATATTCTCACAGTTTCCTATTATTTAATTTAGATTCTTGATATAGATCTCTGAGAGGGACCCCAGGGACTCCTCTAGGAGGTCTAGGAGGAATAAGATAGTGACTTTGGCGATTTCATTCTGGAATGTTAACTTAAACTATATTTTAAAATAGCTTTTTTTTTTCACCCTTACTATGTTACTAGAAATCTTGGGGCAGGGAGTCGTGTTGGAAGACATGAGGGGGTTGTGCCAGTTTGGACATCTCTGCCTCTCCAAGCTAGAAATGTCTTAGATATAGATTTAAGGATAAATTAAATTGTTTATGGCAGACTGGGGCCTGAATAGACTACAGTATTTGTTTTAATTTTTTTTTTCTACAAAACTTCTATCTAAATCTACCACCTGAGCTCAGGACCAGGGACCAGGAAGACTTGAATTCAAAGCCCATCTTATACATTTAATAGCTGCATGAACCTGAACAAGTCACTTAACTTTTGTCTGCCTCCATTTTCCTGTGTAAAATGGGGATAATAATGGCATCTACCTCCCAGAGTATTGTGAAGGTAAAATGAGATAATGTTAATAAAGTGCTTTGCAAACCTTTATAAATGCTAGCTATTATTGTATAAATAGCAATTATTAAATCCTACGAATCCTTTGAAACAGCATAACTATTCTTGTCCTTGTTTTAAAGATGAGGGAACTGAAGGTCACAAGGCTGGGGAACCTGCGGCCTTGAGGCCACATATGGCCCTCTAAGTCCTCAAGTGCAGCCCTTTAACTGAATCCAAACTTCACAGAACAAATCGCAGTTTGGATTCAGTCAAAGGGATGCACTTAAGGACCTAGAGGGCCACATGTGGCCTCAAAGCCACAGGTTCCCTACCCCTAGAAGGGGTGATGTGATCAACACAAGGTTATACAGGTAGCAAATAGTAGAATTGAGATTTGAAACCAGGTCTTCTGACTAGGTCAGTACTCTTTCTACTCCATCCTATTGCCTCTCATAGCTCAAACAGGCATTTTATTTTAATGATTAAAAAGTATGTGGGCTTAATGCATAGAGGACTGGCCCTGGAGTCAGGAGAACCTGAGTCCAAATCTGGCCTCAGACACTTACCAGCTGTGTGGCCCTGGGCAAATTACTTAACCTCAGTTGCCTCCAAAAAAAAAAAAAAGTGCATGACAAAGAAGGAAAATGACAAATGTGGGTAGGGCTATAGGAAAACAGGGCCATCAATGCATTATTGGTAGAGCTGTGTATTGGTACAGCTATTCAGGAAAGCAATTTGAAACTGCCCAAAAAAGTTATGAAACCCTTTGACCCCACAATACTACTGCTAGGCCTGTAGCCCAAGGAGATCAAAGAAAGAGGAAAACTGTCCTATATATACACAAATATTTTATAGCTGCTCTTTTTGCAGTGGCAGAGAACTGGAAACTAACCAGGTACCCATCAATTGGGAAATGGTGGAACAAATGATGGTGGAAGACTGCTCTTGTGCTAAAAGAATGTCTGAAGGGATTAATTTTAAAGAAGCCTGGGAAGACTTGGATGAACTGCTTTATAGTGAAGTGAGCAGAATCAGGAGAACAATTTGTACTGCAACAAAACTGTAAATTCAAACAATTTTGTGAAATACTTAAGAATTCTGATCAGTGTATTGACCAATGATGATCCCAAAAGACTCGAGATGAAGAATGCTGCTCATCTCCTGACAGAGAGATGACGGGCTAAATCTGTAGAATGAGTCACACACTTTTGGACATGACTAATAATATGGGATAGTATTTTGCTATGAAAATAAAAACAATAATAATAATAACATTTGTGTAATAATAGCATTTGTAAGGCTTGCAGAGCACTTCACATGTCATCTCATTTGATCCTTTATGGTAGTTACTTTTATTATCCCCTTTCTACAAGTAAGAAAACTGAAGCTAATCAAGGCTTGACTTTCATGTTTATTGCAAGGATTTTTTTTCATTGGGGGAGATGGGAAGGAAAAAAAAGAAATGCTTGATAATTGAAAAAATGTAAATAGAAATATATGAATTACATAAAAGAGAATGGTAATGTGGACAATCTACAAGTCAACAAGCTTATTATATGAATTGCACAAAATAGAAACTAGTATTATTGACAGGCAACAAGCATTTATTAAATGGCACTTACTATATATCTGGGCACTGTGCTAAGCACTGGGGATACAAAGAAAGGCAAAAGCAAGGCCCTTGCCCTCAGAAAGCTTACGTTCTAATGAGGGATACAACATCTAAACAACTATGCATATATAAGTTATAGACAAGATGAATGCAGAGTAGATGGAAGGTAAATGGGGAGACCAATTGGAAAACTCTTGCAGTAATCCAAGTGAGAGAAGGGGACTGGGACCACTGACTTACAAAACCATTAGAAAAGCACTACTGTATTTATGCCTGAGATTGTTCAATTCAGCAGACTTTTATTTTGTACCAACTATGTACATACAGAACTGGGCAGCTAGGTGGTACAGTGGGTAGGCCTAGAGTCAAGAAGACTCATTTTCCTGAGTTCAGATCTGGCCTCAGACACTTTCTTTTTGCCTCCATTTCTTCATCTGTAAAATGAGCTGGTGAAGGAAAAGGCAAACCACACCATTATCTTTGCCAAGAAAACCCCAGATGAGGTTACAGAAAGTCAGGACACAACTGAAAATGACTGAACAACAAACAGGTACAGAACTATATGTAGAACACTTCATTCCTTCCTGTCTGGCCACCTCCTGTTCCCCCTTGTCATCCACATCAGACACCATACCCTAGAGGAAGTTTCACTGGGGGGTGGGAGGAGGAGAAGGGACCCTTCTTCTGACTAGTGGCTCCCTCTCTGTTGTAGGACAGCCTCAGCCAGCACGTTTTACTTCACTTTGTCTTCTTCCTCTTTCTCAACAGTGGCCTTACTGCCTACTATGGTTTCTTCCCAACCTCCCCCATAGTTCTGGATCTTTGAACCATAATCGAATTACTTCTGCCATTGCTACTGGTTATGTGGTGTCAGTCTGATCCCCTGTGGATCTCCTCACCAATCTAATAACCTTTCTGCCCTTCCCTGGCCACCATTCCTTTACATGTGTCCTCTGTCCCATTAGAAAGTGAGCTCCCTAGGAGCAGGAGGGACTGTCTTCATTCTGTATTTGGACTCCCCAGCACTTAGCACAGTTCTGAGCATGTTATAAGTGCTTAATAAAAGCTTTTTCTTTTATTTATCCATCCATCCATCCATCCAACCATCCATTTATTTATTTGTTATGCAAGGCATGGGGGCAAGGGAGATATAGCACATTCACAAATACAAAATAATAATACCATAAGAATATAGGTTATGTTTTTTAAGTGTTTTATAAGGACCATTTGTGGCTAGGGGAGATTGGTCATGACTAAATAAAAGCAAGTCATTTCTCAGTGCCTCAGTTTTCTCATCTGTAAAATGATGATCAAGATGATCTATAATATTCCTTCTAGCTCTTGTGAGCTCCTCAAAGGCAGCAGCTGTCTTTTGACTTTCATTGTATCTCCAGCTCTTGCCACAGGGCCTGGCACATAGTAGGTGCTTAATAAATGCTTACTGACTGACTCTAAGGTTCTGCAATGTTCTAACATCCATTCTGTAGTTCTTTTTACACAGTAACCAATTATTAATACAGGAGAATTAGTACTTGTTCAAATTATAGCCCTACCTTGTGGTCCTTTCCTCTGTGACCCTGAACAAGGGACCTCAGTTTTCTTATCTATAAACTGAAGGGGTTGGGCTAGATAATTTCTAAGACTCCTGTCTCTAAAGCTATCATTCTGTGAATCTTCCTCCCGAAAGCAATCTTCCTTCCTCCATTTTTATAGGGTCATGCTCTTTCTTTTGTCACAAAACTGTTTTATGGAGATGACAGAAGAGCATTAAAATCATAGAATTATGCGTTTTCTGGTGGAGGTGCTTTTCTTAGCCCTTCTGGGGTCTAACTGAATGATTGATTCTGTACCACCAGTGGAGGGCAGGGGAAAACTAAGAAAAATTTTTCTGATTTTGGAAAATGCTGCATGTGTTGCAAAAGCCAAAAGGGGAGTAGTATGTCATCATTCTACCTACCTCACAGGGTATATGTAAAGAAAGCAACTGTAAACACTTTACATAAATGCAGGTTATTTATGGTTATTATATGTGGCCTCTAGTCTTTTGAGACAGGGCTCAGGAAATGGTTTTACCAGCTCGCTACTAGTAGTCACATTTTTCTCTCACCTAGATTAGAGAGGGTCCTCAAAGCACATAGCTTTGAAACAAGAGCAATCATTGCCTTCTACCTCCACTAATAACAAGCTTTGATTTGATTTTATTTTATTTTTTACCATTGCTGCTGTATAGGTAAATTCTGGAATCATGCATGCAAGGATAGGCATTTTAATAAATACTAGGATCATGAATATGATGTTCCTGAGGTTTACTGGATAAACATTTCTTGCCTAAGGAATTTGTCCCTTCCAGGGTAAATTAGTATGTTGGTTGCCTGGTGATAAGGGAAAACACTCTTTTATTTGGAAATTTTTATAATTATAGGATCTAGACTGAGACAGGACTTTCAAAAATCATCCAGTCCAGCCTCTTCATTTTATAGCTGAGGAAACTGAGGCCTAGAGAGGTTAAGATATGCGTGTATAGTCACATAGCTGATAAATGTCAGAGCGGCATTTGAAACCAGGCACCTTGATTCAGAATCCTATGCTCTTTCCACTATACCAGGCTGCTTTTCTTAGCACAAAGTCATCTTCCCTTTTGTTAGCATTAGTTAACCATGCCTTTCAGCAGAGGAGACAGCCCCACAACAGGAGGACCAGAGCAGGTACTTTGGCGCTTTTCATTTACAATGAAGGATGTGAAGTAGGTTTGGAGCCAAAAGGGAACTTTGAAGATGGTTATGGCCCTGACTGATTTACATACGCTTGCTTGGAGGACCCCAATTCTTTGTGCCTGGGACCTGGGCATTTTGGTAACTATTCTATTCCTGTGCCAAATGGCCTGCCAGAATGAAAGATGAAAAGGTGATTTATGTGGCCATGACTTCACTAACACAGACATCTACTTGAAAGAAGCCAAAACCTTACTGAGAAAGACCTTACTGAATAAATCAACTGGCACATAGCACAGCTCTTTCACGGTTCGAAGACACATAGTTCTGTTGCCAAAGAAGTCTCATTGGCAGACTCTAGACTAAATAACAGGTCTATGATACATCCTTAATTCTATAGAAGTGTATCATCTGTTCATTCACATTTACTGTACTTTTTAAAGTACCTACTGTGTGCAGTGAATTGTTGGAGGGAGAATATGCTGAAGAAGCAAGTAAGTATAAATGAGACATAGTTCCTGCCTTCAAAATGGTTATAACCTATGACAGGGCATGTACAAGCAGAAATCTTGTTGGGGGCGGGGAGGTGGAGCAAAAAAATCTATTTGGTCAGAATTTTGGAGTTCAGACCTGCAATTTCATTGTTATAGGGTACTCCCAGTCAGGAAACTCTCATCTACCAATGCATATAAGTATTATCCAGTTTACTCTTGGAGAATTGCCTGGGGCACTGAGAATTTAAGTGACTTATTCTTGGTCTCTCAGACTATATGTGCCAAAGGCAAGATTTGAGCCCCTAAAACTGGCTCTGTCCACCATGCCATGTTTCTGTTCAAAATCATCCTTGAAAAATCCCTTAAATTACCCATTAAGAAATAGAGTATCTTTAAAGAATTATAGCTGCAAAAGGGCTGGGTTCTCTTTTAAAAAAAAAAGTATTTCAGAGGGCAGAAGAACCTCATATAGATGGTATAGAAAAAGTTGACTATAAGCTTTACTTTTGCAAAGTGCCTAGCTAAACTATGATCTGTAGAGAGCAGGGAATCAGGACTTCTGCTCAAAGAGAGGAAAACAGAAACAGGTAAAGACTTAGCTTACAGCAAGACTTATGATAAAGGGAGAAAAAATTCTTAAAAGGGTTTTACATAGTATTTATATTAGATTGTGCACACACCACCACATAACTGTGTCTGACACATTGTTTTCAAAGAGAGCCAATGATGTCACAGGGGATGTCTTGACTCGTCTGTGAATTGGATTTGTGAAGCAGAGTTGCACAAAATTGTCAGCCTTACTCTCTTTCAGAGTCATTGAAGTCCAGTCAGAAGACAAAAGTCAGGAGGACTGGCACATAGTAGGTGTTTGATGAATGTTTACTGAATTGAATTGAAATGGAATTTCTTTATCCTGCTGTACCAGAAATTCAGAGAGGGCCCAAAAGAGTCATAGGGAACTCAGCAGGGATCTTGCTAGTTGCCTAGGATTGCTATGAAGACCAACCAAAGTGAACTCTCTTCTGGTTAGCTCTATGAACCTAAACAGAATGAAGAGACTTTCTGTGAGTATGATGAAGAGAAAAATTCTGGATTCATCATCAAAGGTGGAAAGGTACCATAAGAGCTACCTAGGAATTTCGACCACTGAGGGAACTGCAAATTCATGGTAGCTAGGTGGATGGAGCAGTAGACTTAGAGTCAAGAAGACTTCAGTTCTAATCCTACCTCAGACATGTACTAGACATGTGATCCTGGACAAGTCCCTTAAGCTCTGTATGCCTCAGTTTCTTCATATGCAAAATGGAAATAATAAGAACACACACCTCCCAGGGTCGTTATGAAGATAAAATGAGATAATATTTGTAAAGTGCTTCACAAACTTTAAAGCTCTAGATAAATGCTAGCTATTTTTCACATCCCATCTCTAGCTCATCACTATTCAGAATAGTGGGAATCACCACACATTATTAAAATTGTTATTTCTCTCTCTCCAAAAGGGACTAGCGTCTATCTTTTCAATGGAATATTTGCCAGAGGATAATCTCTGACTATGTGCTGTTGGACAAGTTATTAGTAAGCTATTCATTGCTGGTGGGGCTGAAAGAGAGGGAAAGTAAGATTAATCCAATTCCAGAGCCTATTGTCTATGGAAACACTATTTTGCCTCCAGGGTATATAGGTACTTTGCACTCGCTAAGATGCCAAACATTTCTTTCTGGTTGCCTGGTTACTAAATACTCTGTATTCAGCACAAGGGTAGCAGACCTGGACTTCCAGCCTAGCACTGATAGGCACTGCTACTAAGGAGTTCCTGCTGTCTATCCCCGCGCAAAGCCCCATTTCCTGGTTTCCAATTTGGTGTCCTCTGCTCTCAGCTAGTTTCCCTCATCTCTCAAATAGACAGTAGTTGGAGACACTATGTCTCAAGCAAGATGGAAAAATCTCCACTACATACAGTGCACATCTTATAATGATGATGCATGATAATTCAGCAAGTAACAGATAGGCATAAATCAACATTGAAACCTGTCAGCTGGGTGGAATATTCTGCATGAATAGGAACCCCAGCTCAGTACAAGGGTTTTCCCCTGTTTGTTGCATGGCAAATAAGTGCAATCAGGAAGTGAACTGCAGGTGCAGGAGGAAGCAGCTTAAAGGACCTGCCTAGCATCTGCATCCTTAGAATATCGAGTTTCCTTCCCTTGCCTTCATGACTCTCATCCCTGGGTCACAATTGGGCCTCACAACCCTAACTCAGCAATAAACAGCCTTCCCCCTCCAGGTGCGCCCCTGGGATTGCTGCCATTGGCCCCCTGCCAAGAAGAAACCTTGGACAGCTGCCCAAGCAAATGGGCTTCCCCCACTCAAGCCAACAAGCACAGCCCAGGAGGTTTGAGCCAGCCATGCACTGTGCCCCTCCTTTCAGTTAAGAGAGCTCTATATAATAAAAAGTCCCCTCTCTCATTCACTCAGTCTTCCCCCTATCCCCTTTTATTGCCAGATCAACTTATCTTTAGGGTTATTTTAATTCATGAGGTGAAAAAATCATCAATCCTAAGAGTTATGTTCAGCTTTTCTTCTTTTTTTCTCCCCCAGACAGTAGGGATTGTATCTTGGAGCCTCTTTCTCTGCCAGAAAGTCCAGGTGGCATCACCACTTTAGAAGGTTCCCCATCTGTGCCTTGTATCTTCTGCGAAGAACATTTTCCCGTGGCTGAACAAGACAAACTTCTGAAGCACATGATTATTGAACACAAGATTGTCATAGCTGATGTCAAGCTGGTTGCTGATTTCCGAAGGTACATTTCCTTTCATTTCATGTAGGAATGAAATTGATTCTCTTTGGAAGAAAAAGGCTCTTTGTGTGCATATATGTATATGTGTATATTTACATAAATTGAATATAGTCAAGGTAAATGGTGGCCATTCCCTTTGAAGTTTCCAGTTGTTTAGTATTTGTTATCTTTGTACTCCATTGCTTACTAGAGTGTATGTTTGTTTGTATTACTGACTATGTATTACTCTATGATAACCCTTAAAATGAGGAAACTTACCCACCAGCTGGTAATACTCCCTTTGTCACACTCTTTACACATGTTGCTATTTGAAGCCATCTGTCTGCTGGAGTCCATCTTCCTGTTGGGAGTTCTTTCCTAGTTGGGGTGGATCGGGTATATTTCATAGTGCAGATTGTCCCTGACTTATGAGCATTTAACTTATGAATAACTTAAGATTACTCTATCCCTTATGATGAGTTGCCTCTACACAAATGATGAGTAAAATAGGCTTTTGTATGTTGTGCCTAGAGTGCTAACCACCATTAAATCATTTTTATGGAAAAGTATGTTTTGAGAACCAGTCAAATGTCTTACAAACACATTGCAACTTGTGCTGAAGAATAGGAATTACCTGCTTAGCTGTAGTCTTGGGTGCTGTCCTTTGAATTATTAAACATTATTTCTTTTTTTTTAATTTAGTATTTTATTTTTCCCCAGTTACATGTAAAAACAATTTTTAACATTCGTTTTTGAAACTTTGAGTTCCAAATTCTCTCCCTTCCTTCCTTCCCACTCCCCCCCTTAAATATCATTTCTAATCCCACTTTCAGCATTAGCAACAAATGTTTATTGGGCATCTTCTGGATATATGGTACTTTCTGAAGGGTTGCTTTTTCTTCATTTCTATCTGTACCACTTATTTTTCAATCCCTTATTCTCACTTTCTCTATCTCTTTCTCTGTTCCTCTCCATCTCTGCATCTGTACCTTTTTCCATCTGTATATGTCTCTTTGTCTCTGTCTGGTCTTGGTCATATTCCCTCTCTCTCTTTCTCTCACTCCCTCTGTACCTCTTTTCTTCCCCATCTCTCCTCTCCTTTCAGTAAATGTAGAAACATAGCACACATTCTAGTAATTTCCTCATGTGCAGTATCTTGTTTTTTGTAATCAAACCTAAACTTTTGATGTTTATGGTTTTTCTTTTCAAGGTAAAAGGTTAAAACTCTCATCTGCATTAATGACATAACAGTTATTACTTTAGAAAACCATCAGATAAGTATGCCATTCTTTTCTAATTCTCACTATGGTTAGCTTTTCCATTTGTGTGAAATTATTCTGTCTTCTCCTTTTCTCTGTCCTGCTGATGTGAAATTCCCTTGGAATTTACAGAAACAGCTAATCATTCAGCAGCTGGTCTGTTGAGTAACACAAAACTTTTCCCTCTCTTCTCTCCCAAAAATCCATAACCCCAGGTCTTAATCAAGGTTTGCGTCTTTACTTCTATGCCTATATATAGTAGTTAAGAAATTGGATCCATTCTTATCTATTTCTCTAATTCTTTATCAAGATTATTGATCTTTTTATCAATGGGGGCAGAGGGGAGGTACATAATCACACATTAATTATTCAATAGGCCTCCTTGCTCAGGAGTCTAGAAATAACTATTAGGTTCAGTCACCCACATGATGCAGCCATTCAGAAAGTGAACATATCAGGAGTAAAATAGGAAATGAAAATGGACAGTGCTTGATTTTAAGAGGAAATTTTAATTTTAACGATCTGTTTTATATGGCTACATTGCTGACCAGTTGATATCTTCTTTGATTTTGGTACCAAAATTCTCAACATTGCCAATCTTTTTTTTATTAATTAATTTTCAGTCTTTTTAATTAAATGAGAAGCGCAGCAAAGAGAGGCATGTCTAATTCAAATCTACCGGGAATGGTCATCTCTTTCCTTAAACATATTCCCTTTACAAGGAAATTGTTAGTCTCCTATGACTAATACCTATATTATAATATGTAGTTAATGAAAAGTTTTTGTCATTGCGTAGAGGCCCATTTAATTTGGACTCCATTCCCACTATTTATTAATTGGTATCACCTCATGTACTATGGGTTGACCTTTATGTGCCCCTAGAGAGTGGTCAAGTGCTCCTTTGACACTTTGAATAGAGAGCACAAGATTTTGCTTTTGTGTGATAACCTGAGTGCTTTCTTAAGGAAAAAAAAATAGAAAAAAAAGGAGATTCAAAGATTCAAAGAACAGCCATGCTTCATTTTTCCACGCCTTTTTCATTCATCAGACATTTCCACTGATGTGTACATGCACAGACAATAGCATTAACAGAATACGGGCTTATGTTTCTATTGGCAAGTCTGTGAAAGATACTCACAGGTCATAGAATGTTAGAGCTAGAAAACAACTCGAATATCTAGTCCGCATCTATTATTTTATAGACAAGGAAACTGAAGCCCTTAAAGGTTTAGGTGACTGGGGCCTCAAATCCCATAGTTTGTGGCAGAGCTGAGACTATAACTTGGGTTTTTTGACCTAGAGAGGGTTTTCCACTTCTCAACACTTTTGCCATTGTTCCCTCGTTTCATTCATGTGCAACTCTTTGTGACCCCTTTTAGGGGGTTTTTGTGGCAGAGATTCTGGAGTGGTCTGCCATTTCCTTCTCTAGCTCATTTTACAGATAAGGAACTGAGGCAAACAGGGCAAACTTGCCCAGGGTCACATAGCTGGTAAGTGTCTGAGGTCGAATTTGAACTCAGGTCTCCCTGACTCCAGGCTCAGCACTCTATCAGCTATGCTACTTAGCTTCACCTTCTCTTCACTGCCTCTCTTATATTTTGAACTTCCCCCTTTTAAAGTCCTTGGTACTGACCTTCTGGTGAGAAGTGAAGACTCTAAAAGTTACCAGTTAAGTTATAATTTATTACCAATTATTGTTTTCAGTACTGGCTCCTAATAACTCATTCTGAAGGAGGAAGATGGATTAATGGCAAATAATTTTTCCCCTTTAGAATAATGCTGAGACTTTCAGAGTTCCTTTGGATATCGATGTGATTAGCACCTTAGCAAAGGCAGGTAGAATCATCATCAATTTTTATACTTAAGAAATCAAACTCTTCTACATTTAACTGACTTACCCAGTGGTATAACAAATACTAAAACCTTGTTTTACAGTTAACTAATCTTGTACAACACCAAAATAAGTTGTTAATATGCCTTTACCTGCCCTGGAAAATAGGTGCCCATGTGTCTTGGGAAGTTTCTATCTGGTATTTTTTTCCTTAATATAATTTGTTTTAGTCAGCCAAGATCTCATCCTTCCACTCCACCTTATTCTTGCCTTCTAAAATATCAGTATTATGCGTTCTCTCCTTTATAGTGGTGGCTACTAAATCATGTATGATTGTAACTGTGGCTTCTAAATTCTTTATTTCTGGCTATTTATAGTATCTTTTCTCTGGATTTTGGCTATGATTCTCCTGGGAATTTTCATTTTAGGGTTTCTTTCAGAAGATGATCAGTGAATTCTTTTAATTTCCACTTTGATCTCTGGTTCTAAGATCTGGGCAGTTTTCTTTTAAGATTTTTAAAAATATGTGTAGGCTTTTTTTTTTTTTCCCTGGCATTCAGGTAATCCAATGATTTTTTTAATTTTTTTTCTCCTCAATATTTTTTTAGGTCAGTTATTTTTGTTATGAGATACCTTAAATTTTATATTTTGTTCAGCCTTTTGACTTTGCTAAAATGTTTCTTGTTGCCTCATGGAATCATTGGCTTCTATTTGGTTAACTAATCTGGGGGGAGTTTGTTTCTTAAGCATGGTTTTATATTTCGTGTTCCAAGCTATTAATTCCCTTTCCAATTCTTTCTTTCATAGCTTTCATTTCTTCTCCAATTTTTCCTCAAGCACTCTAATTACATTTTTTTTCCCCAAATTAACTCTTGCTTCATCTTTTCCAGGAATTCTGGTAGAGTCTGTATCCAAATTGTTTTGTTGTTGTTTTTTCTGAGGCATTGCTTGCAGATTTTTGGAGTTATTCTCTTTTTCTGCTTTTGCATCTTAAGCATCCCTGCAACTCTAATAGTTCATTATGATGGGGTTCTTTTCTTGTTCGTCCATTCTTCCAGTCTGCGTCTTTACTTGGACTTGATGTTAGGGCTGGGCTTTGCCACACTTCTGAGAAAAGACTGTGCTGGTCCTGTTACTGCTTTCTTGAGGTACTGAGTATTGTGTTTTGTAGGATCTTAAGGATAAGCTGGGGACCGGCCAGCTTTCACTGTTCCCAGAGTGATGTGGTTTGTGGGGACCGGCCAGCTTTCACTGTTCCCAGAGTGATCTGGTTTGAGCTCTGCAAGTTCATTACCTGGGTTTGGTCTGTACACAAGTAGACACATACTAGATTCAGGCCCTATCAGCCAGGTGGAAAGCTTTGTTGGCTCAGAGTGGCAGAATTATAGGCTTATCTATGGTTTGAGATTCCTGCCTTGGTTATTCCTCAGCAGATGCTTTCATTAAGACCCTGCTCGCTTCCTGAGGGTCTGAACTATTGCTTCTGTCGGCTTCTGAACTTTGCGCTTTCTCGGTACTTCACCCATGACCTCCTTAATCAGGAATACCACTGCCCTGAGCAAGACTTCTCAGTCTGCCCCTGGATCTATGATCCAGAACTGGACAGTGGGCAACAAAAGTATCAGTTGGTACCTGTCCTGTTGCAGTGCCCGCTATGAGTCAGGGAGTCCCCAGTAGAGTTTTGCGACTTCCTCCTTCCCTAGTACACAGTCTCTTCCCAAATGTTATAGTACTTCATCCACTCCTGGCCCACTGAGTCTCCAATGTCCTTAGACCCCCTGTCTGTCTCCTGATGCCAAGCTCAGCTAGGAAAATAACTATGACTTTTTCTGGATATCCCCATCAGGGTTTGATCTGGTACATTTTCTAGATCAGTTTGGGGAAGTTGGTAGAGTGGAAGTCCTGGCATTTCTTCTACCCCTCAGTTGTCTTGACTTTGCCCCTCACTCGATGTATTTTGACAAGTCCTGAGGCACCTATCAACAATTGGTCAGTGAAATAGGGTTTGATGTAGCAGGGTTTTAGTGGAACATTGTTTTTGTTCTTCTGATGTTCTCTCCTCTCTTCCCTTGATTTTTCCTGTCTGTTTCCCCTTCCAGGGTGGAAAGGGATGGGGGAAGGGAAATATAGGTGGTATTTCCAGATGAGATGGCGTCTCAAGATTGCTGTGGGATCAGCTCTCCAGCCTGGTTTGGATTCCTCTCCCCTTGCTTTGCTCTCCAGTATATTTGTCAAAATGCTGTGTTCAGTCCCTGATAGAACTCTGGTATGAAGGATGAAAAGGTTGCTGGTGCTGTCTGTGAGCAACATTTCAAATAGCATTTTTGTAGTTCCCCCACATTGTGCATCCAAAACAAGCCAAGGGACTGAGATGTATCATATGAGGCTTACTCTCAGTTATCTTAGGAGGTTCCATATTTCATTGCTGTAAGGAAGGATTAAGCAGGGCTCTCAGCATGAGAAAAGGAGGCTATGAAATATGTCATTTATTGAGAAGCAAGTCAAAAAGGTACTAGACTTGGAATTTGGTGCCCTCAGTTCCAGTTCTCACCGTCCCTAACTCAGATTTCCAGATACTGACCATTGGACCACGGTCATGTCATTTATGCTCTCCAAAGACTCAGTTTCCTCCTCTGTAAAATAGGGATAGCAATACTTGTAATGCACAACTTGGTGGGTTATTGTGAGTAGAGTGCTTTGTAAATCTTAAGATTCTATGTAAATGTGTCACTATTGTTTCATTTAATACTTTAAATATTCATTTACTTATTTAGTACATGTACTGTACTACTATAGAGCAGTTAGGTGGTGCATTGGATAGAGTGTCAGGCCTGGAGTCAGGAAGACTCATCTTCATGGGTTCAAATCTGACCTCAGATGTTTACTACCTACGTGAACCTGGGCAAGTCACTTAACCCTGCTTGACTCAGTTTCCTCATCTATAAAATGAGCTGGAGAAGGAAATGGCAAACCACTCCAGTATTTTTGCCAGGAAGACCCTTAGTGAGGTCACAAAGAGTTGGACACAACTGAAAACGGCTAAACAACAGCAAACACTGGTAGGTACTATTGTTGTCCTTTTGTCTGTTTTGCCTTTGGAATGGCAACATGATATAGTAGATAGAGGTCTGACTGTAGAGTCCAGGAGAACTGGGTTCAGATTCCATCCTTGACACTTTCTTCCCATGAGATCTTGAACAAATCACTTAATTTCTCTAGGTCTCAGTTTCTTCATCTGTAACAAGGAACAGCCTGGACTAGATGGTTTCTCAGTTCCCTTCCACCTTTAAATCTATGATTCTGTGCTCCTTTATATATCTTTTTTTTCTGAATTATATTTATCTATTAGGCAGCGGGCCTAATAGACTTACTAGACCTATTTGTTCTGTAAAGCTCCTAGCATAGTTACCACATGCAGCTAACTAGTAAATTTTCAGCAGATATGGGTATTGAGATTTCCCAACTAGTATTGAGAATAAAGTTCTCTGACTTCTCTTTTAACTATTAACACCTTTTTGGTAACACTTCAAGATATCTGATAATTGAAGATAGGAAAATGTTAAGGAAAAAAGGGGAAAAAATAAAATAACAGAAGGCAAATTATTATTGGGATAAGGAAGATACTGCTTGGAAAATCTTGCAGAATAGTGAAAAAAAAAAAGGTGCAACAGACCTTTACCCTTATATCACTACTTATACTATAACCATTGTTTTTTGGAGCACTCAGTCAATAAATATTTATTAAGTACCAGGCACCGTGCTAAGTATTGGAAATACAAAGGAAGGTGAAAAACAGTCCTGCCCCAAGGAACTCACAATCTGCTCACAGCAGCTAGTATACAGAACACAGTCCTACTGGTACAGGAGGAATACAAAGAACCGAATACAAATTAATAAAATCTGTCAGGTCTCTTAATTTTTGATTATATCTGGACTGGATGTTGTATTTATATATACATTTGTCTCAAATATGCAGACACACAAATGTATTTCTCCTTTATCTTTTTTTATTGACACCTATCACTGTTATAGGGTCTGGTCTTTTGTTGTAAGTTTCTCTTTTATCCATCAGCTGTGTCTGTAGATAGCTTAACTGCTGCACATGAAGCCAACCTTTCCATTTCCTTTCTCCCTGGGAAGGCAACGACAATCTCTCCTTGTATCATTTGACAAATGAGTTTCCAATTGGCACCATAAATCTTGTTAGATAAATGGGAAGATGAACAGATCACTGACTCCTGTCATCTTTCCCCCTCTCTCATCAGAAATGGAGGTCTGGATGTTAAGCTTTTAAATTTAGCCAGTGTGCAGCAACTAACTCTGCTCATTACATTCATCGAGAGAGTTGTAACCTTGTCTGTCTTGCTCCCACCATTCAGTTTGCCTTATTTAGACCCGAACTGTACATGTAGACTGTTACTGTGTTGTTATAAAAAGTGAAATTAACAACTGAATTCCTATTACATGATTTTACAATTCTCTATACAACTGATAATCACCCAATACTCAGTTTTATTGGAGAATATGAAATCTAGCCTGTTTAATAGATGCTGGGTTATACATTGACATCACACTTAAAATATCACTTCAGAAAAGCTTTGAATGTACCATAGGAATATCTCAATTGACCTTTCCCCATATCTATGCAGATTGAAGGCATCCAGACTTTGCATGAAGATCTCCCAAGAACAGCTAGCCTTGACCTCTGGAGGCTCTTCTTTACATCAAGCCTAGCTCATTGCAATTTCCCCATACTGTTTCCAGTTCTACAGTCTGGGACCAAGCAGAACAAATCTAATTCCTTCTCCATGTGCAAGCTATCATGTTCCCCCTCAGTTTTCTCTAGGATAAACATCCCAAGCCATTTTGTTAAACCAGTTCTCACATGACATAAACTTAAGGGCCTTAATCATTCTAATTTCCCTCTTATGGATACTCTCCAGACTATCAATAACCTTCCCAGAATATGGTGACAAGAACTAAACCTAACACTCTGAATTCAATAGCAGTTATTAACATAGAGTGAATTCAATAAGATATTCAGTGCTTAACTATGAGCAAGATTCTTTGTTAGTCATTGAGGATATAGAGATTAAATAAAACAGAGATCTTGACCTTGAACAGTTTCCAGTCTGATGGAAGTCGGGGAGCATAGTGAATACAGGGCTTCCCTTTCCTTCTTGTTCTTTCTTTGCCCATCTGTTTGCTTGTATGTGTATTTTACAATAAGTGTAAAAATCAGTATACATTCTAGTAAATTTCTCATATATAGGATCTAGTTCCAAGTGGTTAGATTTCACCTTTTATTTAGGTCAACCTTACTTCACAGCCTAACAAAGAAAAAAGTACAAGGCAGATATATGACCTACCCAAATTACTGATACAGGGTAGAATGTACTAAGTTTAATGGAGAGGTCTTCACAAAAATATTTTGTATGTTGAGTATGAGATGTTAGGGAATGGCCAGACACATTCAAGTATAGATGTCCAACAGATATTTGGAGATAAAGGACAGAAGAGGGCTTAGATATGGAATTAAGAGACATCTACCTAGAACTGATATTTGAAACTGTATGAGTTAATGTTAATTTTCAAGGGAGAGAGTGTAGAGACAGAAAAGGGGCAAATAAAGAACCTCTAAAGGACAAGAGGAGGGTAATGAGCCAATGGAGACCAGAGAAGGGACAATTAAGATAGAAGAGAAGATCATAAAAGTATAGTGTCATGGAAGCCAAGGAAGGACGGAATGGCCAACAGTATTTAGTATTGCAGAATGGTCAGGGACAACAAGGACTGAAAAATGGCCAGTGGATTTAGCAATAAGGACATTATTTAGTGACCTTGGAGAGAACAGTTTCTGATGAAGAGTGGAAAGAGAAGCCAGTAAAACTGAATGATTTCCATTCCATACTATTTTACTTCATAAAATATTAATTTCAAATTTGGTAGCACAAATTGCATGTTATGGTGCCATTCCTTTTTTATCACAAACTTCCAAGTAATATTCCATCATGAACATGTCACTTTGTGGCAAACAGATATTTTTCTAAAAGCCCATCACTCTAGACCAGGCCTGTACAACCTGCAGCCCGCAGGCCACAACGGCATCCTCTGCATTTTTCTCAGGCCACCCGAAATCCTTTGGCATGCCCATGGACCACAGGTTGTACGGGCCAGTGCTAGAGGAAGCAGTATTGAAACTCCCTGCAACTCACTGTTTTTGGATTATTTTAAGGTATGTTTTATACTGGAAGAAGAGGTTCACTGAGCAGCCTATCACAGATTTCTGTAGTGTGATAAGAACCAATTCCAAAGCTCCATTTGGTGAGTATGCCACTCAGCTTTTTTCTATTCCTTTCAATCTAAGAATGCAAAGTAATAATCTTGGTACTTTAAATTAATTTCATAACAGCTAAAATTAAATAGTTTTACTTGTCTTACCCAGTTTGAAAAAGGCTAAAACAGAGCTATATGCCAGGATAAGTCCTGATAGAGATACATATTTTTAAAAATAAATCTTTTGAGGAAAAAAATTAAGAATACATATTTCTCATTTATCTTCCTAATCTCTCAACAGAGGAGCAGGACAATTATTTTTTATTATGTGATGTTTTACCAGAAGATAGAGTTCTCAGAGAAGAGCTACAGAAACAGAGATTGGTAAGAATTTTTTTTTAATCAGTGCCATTTGCTTTGGGGGAAAGACCCAAGTATTAATGATTGATTTATTTATACAATGACTGAAGTATTTTGTGTTAATTTATACAATGATTGAAGTACTTTGTGTTAAGACTTCACAGAAATTTTGTTTTTGTCTTGTTTCCTGGATCATCACTAAGATAACAACATCATTTACACATTTCCGTGTAACTTTAGCTGCCTGACATTTGCTAGGGGTTCAGCAGTCATGGAAAAATGCCCTAAGCTAACATTGAGTTGAACTGATTACTCTTTTGGTCCTCCTCCCCTTTCCCGGGAATGTGCTGTGCATTAATGCTCCTTTTATTCCAGTCTACAAATTAAGCATATGGCTCAATAAATATGGTATCATTTTTAATGTTAAGAGATTACTATTAGGTTCATTTTAATCCCTGCAAATTTACTTCTTTTTTCTACCACAAACAATCTGAGATTCTATAATGTCTTAATGAAAAAGTAAATTTAAGGAAGTTTCCTTTTTTTAAAAAAAAAAAAGTTAACTATGAGATAACAAATTAGGAAAAAAAATTTTATAAGAATATTTATTTTTTTCCATTTTCCTTTTAATCCCATTATGTCTTTACCTAAGATTAATTTCCCCAGACTGTAAAAATAGCTATTATTTGCATATTTCTCCTTATATTCCTCCTATGCTGTTCTGTGACTTTTTCTAACCATACCGTTTGCCCTTGAAACAGAACCAAAAAAAAAAGAGAGAGAGAGAGAGAGAAAGAGAGAGAGAGAAAAGGATGAAGGCAAATTCAGGGTTGAGTTTTGGCAAAGTGGGCTCAAAAAGAAAAACAAGAGTGAAGGATTCTAGAGGGTTTATGAAGAGAGAATTAAAATGGGCAGGGATAAGTATAGTTAGAAGGAACTAAAAGAATAGATTAATGGAAGTTCTTGATGAGGACCAAGAGCAGGTTTATGGGTGTTAATGAGCCCCAAGTTTTGAGATCTTGAAGCAGTAACACTGCCAGGCAGTAATAAAATCAGAGATATGGCTCTGTAACTGAAGCAGGAGGAGATAAAGATCACTGGGGTCCTAGAGAATGAGGAGCTGGGAGGTCAGGGTACCACATGAATCATTTAACAATCATGTTGAAGTCCTGAGGATTAAGGCACAAGGCAAGGTAGGGAGGAGAAAGATGAGCCTAGTGGGGAAATTAGTCTTTAAAAGAACAGAAGTAGAATGGTGATGGCAGATCAGTAGAATGGAAGCGATGCTTAGGGAAGAAAGAACAGATCAACCCATCCTCACCCACTGTGTGTAGCAAAACAGAAAATGGAAGTTTCTGCTGAAGTGGAAATAGGTGGGTGTGGTGTCATCTGAGGAAGGTCAGATTTTGGTTAAGAGACTGAAACCAGATTTCTGGACTTCTGTCTTTTCCAAACACATACCAAAGTAACATAATGCTTATGCATTGATTACTGGACACGTGGTGAGGTTCCCCTACCAACTCTAAGATAGGGAACTGAAGATTGGACAAGGCTTTAGATGGTTTAAAAGGCAACGTGTACTGATCTACCCATCTTCTTTCCTGATATCCTCAAGTGTTCTCTTAACGTTCACCAAACCATATGATCACTACTTCTGGTCGATGATAGAATGGCTGACCTAAGCCCCATCTTCTTGAATTACTAGAATTCATTCCAGTTAAGTACATAAAATATTCCAGTGTTTTTCTAATGCAGCTCTATATATGTTTACACTGGAAATTTTCATGCTCAACTAGACTGCTGGTAGCAACAAACATTCAGGGTTTATGAGCACTCAGCAGTGAAATATAACTTTTATTTAAATTAGAAGAAACTATAGTTGAATTTTCTGTGATTTAAAAGATATCACTTCAGGAGCTCTCTTAATGGCAGCAATAAATATTTCATCAAATATTTAACCAATTTGACAGTTTTCTCTGTTGGAGGGAAGTACAATGTTTTTGAAACAAATAGAGCTTTAGATATTACTTCCCTCCCACCCTACCCCACCCCAATAAATAATACACCTCCTAAAGAATATGTTATTGAAATCTTATCCCGTGCTAATTTTCTCGACATTTTTCCTTTGCTGGCTCGTGTTTTCTCTGTTTTGTCTACAAAATAAAGCTCTTTTAAAATAGTCAACATGAGCATAAAAAAATTGTACACATTTCTTCCTTTTTTTGCTTGACCTTAGTTTGCAGCAGCAATAAGTCAGTCAAATATTTATTAAGTGCCCCCATGTGGCAGGCCCTATGTTATGTGCTGGGGATATAAATACTCAACAGGCACATGGTTCCTGCCCTGAAGGAGCTTACATTCTGTTGAAGGGATTTAATGTGCTTTCAGGTAAATGAATACAGGATTTATGACAAATAAATAAATGATATTATTTAGTGGCAGGGTGGAGAAAATGCTAGCCACTGAGTGAAATCAAGACAAGCCTCTTGAAAGGGGTGGCTGTTGAGCTGGGCCCTGAAGGCACTTCAAGCAGAAAAATGAACTCAAGCCCTGGGATTTCTCCTGTTAGCCACCTGTATTTTCTTCCTCCCTCTCCCTATCCATTATGTTTGACGCATTTTATTTGAGCCCCCTAAGGAAGTCATTCACTTAACTCGGTCTCCCACACTCCTTGTTGACACTTCTTAGATGCTCAGCCCACACTTGCCCTTACCTCTTTCCTCCTCTTCAAGTCACCCCAGTGAGTCTCACAGAAGAAAGAAAAATATGGCCTTTCGACTGTGTAGCAAGCAGATGGCATCTGCTTCTAACATTATGATTCCAGAAAGGGTGGGAGGTACTGATGCCTTTCAAGAAGGTGAGATATTAGTCAGACGATATCTCATGGATGTCAGGCACTTACCATCCAGTTAAACAATCCTTTGCTAGTGTGTTTTGGTTTGGCACCAGTTGGCAATCTCGGGTAACCAGCAGAAAGCTGACTTTCTCAACAGTTCTGGTGTCATCTTTATGCTTCCTGTAATGACTATCCAGGAAACCCAGGGCAATAGTGATTTCCTTGGAAACAGCATTGCACTCCTGATGTAACTTTTTTTTTTTTTTTGAGATTGACTTAAACCTTCCCCGACATGGCAGAGCTTGTTTTGTTTTAGGAGTTTCACATCAAGTAGCTAATCCCTGCTGCCTGCATCCAAATGCTAAAAAACTGAGTCTCAATGTATCAAATGCTGGCAAAGAAATGTGAACATCCCCCAGGGCTGCTTTGCATTCCTCAACACTTCAAGGGAAACCCCAAGAAAAAAAAAAGGTGCCTTTCAAGTAGCCTTCTAGTTGGAGATTGCTTCTAAAACACTTAAAAAACTTAAAGGTTGATGCTATCCTGAAAATTGGTTGATGTTACTCCCATGCATCCAAAGACAAAATTGGGTCATGATTTCATTTTTAATTTGTTAATTAATCTAAATACTAATGTCTCCCAGTCCTTAACACTTAATGACCGTTTTCTGGCTCAATGTTTTTATATAGTGTGTTATATCTGACAAAGCGGAAACTGTCATGATTATTTTTGCATTATCTTCTGCAGAGAATACCAAATCATCCACTGAGTTTAAAATAAAAATTAATGTAATTCCTGTTCCTTAGCTCAGGAAAATGAAGGATACTAGGAAGATAATTAATCTACCTCAACTGCATTGTAGGAAGAACAGGAGGAAATAGTTTTACATCGTAAATCCATGTGAATTGTAAAATGTTTTAAACTGGTTTTGAAGACAGCCTTGGCTAGATCTTTACTAGCTATGTGACCCTTGGAAAGGCAGTTAACTTCTCTGGGGCTCAGTTTCCTCATCTGGACTGGATTGAGGATCAAATGAGAAAATGTCTGTGAAGTCTTTTGCAAACCTTGAGCACTATACAAATAAGAGATGTTAGTATAATAATAATAATTATTATTATTATTTATTATTATTATTGTTATTGTTATATCATTCTTCCCATCTATTTTGAGAGCTGAGAAAGAAACCATCTAAAGACAAGTTGCCATTCTTCTATCATTCTTTAATATTTCATTTCTTTGGGCTATTGTGCAGGTGAACAGAAAGACCACTTTTTGTAATTGGACAAAAGTATAGAGATACAAGCTTGTCTTCCATTGACTCACTAGAAACATCTTGAGGTTAAATCCAGTGGGAGATGCAAAACGCTCTAGTAGCAGTGAAGATAACAGGCATGAGATGCCCCTCATCCTATTGCCGAAGAGTTCTCAATTTCCTCTATTAGGTCTCTCTGTTTCAAAAGCTTTTCATTCCATGTGCTTTTAGGGTTATGAGTCTTTTAGTATAGCAGTATCTAGTAAATATGTTCTTCAAATTTATGAATGAGTGTTAGGTCCAGGCATTTGTAGGCAATATTTATCTATATTGATGCTCTGGATCTAGTAGAATTTATTTGTTGAATTTTCAAGGATGTTTTGAAGGATATATTTGTGGTATAGGGCAGTTAGATGAATGGAGCACCAGGCCTGGAATCAGGAAGGCCTGAGTTTGAATCTGGCCTCAGAGACTTACTAGCTATGTGACCCTGGGTGAGTCACTTAACTCTTTGCCTCAGCTTCCTCATCTGTAAAATGAACTGGAGGAGGAAATGGCAAACCACTCCAGTATCTTTACCAAAGAAAACCCCAAATAGGGTCACAAAGAGTTGGACATGACTGAAATGACAGAACAATAGTTGTGGTATAGAGATTTTTCATCTGTTAGTTTTTAAAGGATAGTGAACTTCTGATATATAATCTTGGGGGAAGGAGGATTTTAAGGAGTTCTCATCATCACCATTTCATTTTCATCTTTCATACCATAAGAATTGTAATCTTTATGATACGGGCTATCCCCATACAGTTATTGTTATAATATTACTCTATATTTAACCACAGGCAAATGGATATTTTATCCGTGCTTTAAACATTTGTAAATAATGTGTAAAGGTTAGCAATAATAGCTATGGACATTTGCACCCTGTGTGCAATAGACCCTCAATGAATATTTATTGACTTTTTTATTTTACACAAGTGGTTCTCATCTATTAGTGATTATTTAAATACCCTTCCTCACAGCCAAGGGCTAGTCTAACTGACTGCTCAAGATTCTTTCCAGTAATTTGACATAAAGAAACCTTCCCATTCTGGAGTAGGATTACAGTGGAGGCCATAGAATATCTGAAAATCTTTAAGACACTCCTTTCTGTAACAAAGTTTTAATTATTATATAGAATCTGCAGGCCCCATAGCACTTGAAGGTTTGCAAAGCACTTTAGATAAGTTAGCTCATTTTACACTCACAGGAATCCTGGCAGGTTAATGCTATTATTATCCCTGTTTTACAGAGGAAACTGAGGCAGAAATTAAGTGATTTGCCCAGTGTCTGGGGCTGGATTTGAATTTGTAATGAATCAGATGGTTTTCTAGGTTCTGCCTAATCAATCAGTATTCAATGCCAGTCATTGTTCTAAGGGGGGGGGGGGGGAAAAAAAAAAAAAAAAAAAAACAAAGGCAGTCCCTGCCCTCAAGGAATTCACAGTCTATAAATTCTTATTTTACAAATTACCTAATAAGCTTAGGCACATAAGAACATTGATTCTGCCCACAAAAAAAAAGGTAGTTTCTCCCTTTTTGAAAAACATTATATCATCCATGCATCAACTACACCTCTGGCACTACTAAATGGTACCCTAGTCAACCAAGAATGAGCCTGTGCCACTCAAAAGGAGTTGAGAACAGGGTACTCCATGGCCAGCTGAAGTCAGTATCCTGAGACGCCCACCTTGCCCATTGTCAGTTTTCTCTATCCCTACTGAACTATTTTAAATAGACTCATTCAGACATTTCACTTTATGGATACTAGATGGTAAGTAGGACTTTTCCAAGCCCTTCCTTCACCTTGATTCATCAGGCTTAATCCCTTTTGCTTTTATCTCCCAGTTGCACAACTCACTTTGCATTTTCTGTGCCTGTGAGTAAATAGCTCAGAATTTCCACACTCTTTTTTTCTAAAGATCTTTCCATTAGAGTTCTTAATGCATTAGCGACTTTGCCATTTGGTAAGCAGTCTGGACACTGGAATTGTAAACAAGTTATCTCAAAAGAAGTCTGGTACTCCGTGACTCATTTCTAATGGCAGTACATTGGGCAGACCATTTTTTTTTCATTACTTATCTCTTTAATTTTCATTTTCACTCAGTTTATTTATTCATTTTCCTTCATCAAAGGCTGAAGAATCATTGAAATCATACATTCTAATCTATTATAGGATTGCTTCCTCTCCAGGGTTTTGTCCCTCTCTGAGATTCCTGGATGCCAATGTATCCACCCCTGCTCATGGGAGAATATTGTATAATCTGGGCATGTCAACTGAAAAACAGGTCTGCTTGTATAGACTTTTACTAGGCTTTAGAGGGACAAGGCAAATTAAGATAGAGGGAGACAGTGTGGCACCCCAGTCTGCTGATGATTCCTACTTGCCCTAAGAATAGAGAAAATCAATCAATAAACATAAATTGCCTACAATATGCCAGGCACTGTGCTAAGCACTAGGGATACAAAAAGAGGTAAAATACAGTCCCTGCCTTCAAGAAGCTTACAGACTAACAGGGGAGACAGCATGCAAAGAATTATAGACAAAGCAAGATATATGCAGGAGAAATAGGAATTAATTAACAGAGGGAAGGCACTGGAATAAAGAAGGGTTGGAGAAGCCTTCCTGTATTAGATGAGATTTAGTTGGGACTTAAAGGAAGCCAGAGAGGTCAGTAAGTGAAGTTGAGGAGGGATAGTATTTCAAGCATGGGGGATAGCCAGAGGAAATGCCTGGAGCCAAGAGATGGAGTGTCTAGTTTGTGGAATAGTCAGGAGACCAATGTCATTGGATCAAAGAGTACATATCAGGGAGTAAGGGATAAAAAGACTAGAAAAGTAGAAGGGAGCTGGGTTCATTTTGTATTTTTTCTTGGAGGCAATAGGAAGCCACTGGAACTTATTGAGTAAGGGGGTGACATGATCAGGCCTGCATTTTAGGAAGATCACCTTGGTGGCCGATATGGCTTTAGTGGCTAAATGGAAGATGGATTGGATTGGGGAGAGACCTGAGGCAGGGAGATAAACTAGAATACTTAGAATACTACTGCAATAGTCCACGTGTGCGGCGATGAGGGCCTGCACTAGAGTGGTGGCGGTGGAGGAGAGAAGAAGGCTTATTGGAGAAATGTTGCAAAAGTGAAGTCAGCAGGCCTTGGCGACAGATTGAATATGGGGGGTGAGAGATAGTGAGGAATCCAGGATGACTCCTAGGTTGTGACTCTGAGGGACTGGAAGGATGGTGTTGCCTTCTGCAGTAATAGGGAAGGTAGGAGTGGGAGAGGGCTTTAGGGGAAAAATGATAAGTTCCATTTTGAATATGTTGAGTTTAAGATGTCTATTGGAGGGCCAGTTAGGTGATGCGTGGATACAGCACCCGCCCTGGAGTCAGGAGGACTTGAGTTCAAATCCAGCCTCGGACACATAACACTCATTAGCTGTGTGACCCTGGGCAAGTCACTTAACCCCAATTGCCCTCACGAAAAAAAAAGAAATAAAATAAAAAAGATGCCTATTGGATCCAGTTTGAGATGTCTGGAGATGCAGGATTGGAAGTCAAGAGAGAGCCTGAGTCAGGAAAGGTCAGTTTGAGAGTCATCAGTATAGAAATGATAATAACAGATAGAAGATAAATAGAATAAGAGAGGTAGGCTTCCTGTCTGCCATTTTCCCCCACTATTTTTAATGGTCTTTTTTAGGCCGCTACTGAGGCCCTTGAAACAATGAAGTCGTGGCAGAGTAATAGATTTCTGTATCGATTAGCATTGAAAGACAGTGATGCAATAAGACAAGTGCTAAATTAGGAGCCAAGAGGCAAAGATTGAAATCCCAGCTATGTGCTGCTTCACCACTCTAAGCCTCAAATTTTTTTCCATTGTAAAATGGTGATATTAATAGTTGTACCACTTACCATATAGGATTTTGAGAAAAATACTGTGTGGATTTTAAAGGGTGGTAGTGGTTGGCAGTTTTGTTTTTGGATAAGACCAAGACCAGTGATTTCATTGATCTAGATAGTTTCTAATGAAGACCCTCCTCTACTAATGAAAATTAATAGCTTCTCTGCAACTTGTATTATAAGAGTTCCCTGGGTCACTGAGAGATTAGATGACTTGCCCATGGTGGCACAGCCACTGTGTGCTAGAGAGAAGACTGAAACCCAGTTCTTTCTAACTTCAAGGTCAATTCTCTATCTGCTGCACCATGATACCTGTCAGTTTGGTGTTTAATAGTGTGGCACTCAAAAAGTTTGAGAGATACAATTTCAGGACAATTTAGTCATTTCATTAATAATGCCAGCTTTTTAATAAAAGGATGGTCATTTGGCCATTTCTCGCTTAGTCCAAAAACCTCTCGTGGCAGTGGGCTCACAGTTTATATGCCCTTGGAAGAGCAGGTATTCTTGAGGGTGGCAATGAACTCTGACTTGTTAACAATTAATGAGAGAATGAATATTACAATGAGAGGGTAGGTTGTATTACAATGAGGGTCTTGGGGTACGGAGTTTGGATAACCCAAATCTTGGTCAAAGAGACTTAACAATTTCCATATCACCTGGCTAACAAAAGGAGGATCCACATTTTCCCAAACCTGTCTGAGAAAA
This sequence comes from Vombatus ursinus, assembly GCF_900497805.2. Classification (NCBI taxonomy): domain Eukaryota; kingdom Metazoa; phylum Chordata; class Mammalia; order Diprotodontia; family Vombatidae; genus Vombatus; species Vombatus ursinus. Next base: position 3,473,506 of record NW_020954608.1, on the reverse strand, counting down.
CACAATGAGCAGGAATGCATCCTTTAGCCTAAACTTAGAATTTCTTTTACTGTCTTTGATTAGATCTCAGCCATCCTGACTAAGTAAATTTTTTAGAGAAGTTTCCCACACTGATTGATTTCTGGATGAGGAAGTAAAAAACGGGGAAGCAACTTGGTTCTGATTCAATAATTAGTTATTCATACAAGAGGGAAATAATCATTTCTCTTAATAGTATTGCTAGACTCAGGATGTTGCATCTGGCTTACCTATGTGCTGTGACTTCACCTTTCAAGGGAATATAAAGGTCATACCATACAAGGATCAGCTGAAATACTGAGGGATGTTTAACCTAAGGAAAAAAAAGATGTGAAAGGGGCACTTATTCAAGTATTTGAAGGTCTGTCATATGGAATGAGGACACAATGGGAAACAATAGATGGAATAGTCAGATTTAGGTATGGCATAAAAGAGAAGAAAACCCTGACAATTGAGCCTTGCCTAAAGGAAAAGGATTTTCTCTAGGTATAGTTAATCCTCTCCTTGTTAGAGATCATCTGTGGAAGACTGGCTGAACATTTGTTGGGGATGTTGTAGAAGGTATTCTCATCGAGGCAAAGGTTGGGCTTGATAGATCCTAAGGTATCTAATAAGTCTAATTTTGTTTTTAAAAAAAATGATGCCATAGTTCAAAAGTTGAAAGTGGGAGATGAAAGGAAGAACCTGCCCCTTACGTGGTTTTCTAGGCCATTGGTCTTGTTATTGAATGGAATTTGGTGTTTGCAGGAATGTCTTTTCCCCCATTAGAATGTAAGCTACTCGAGGGCAAGTGACTGTCTTGCTTACTTGTATTTGTCTCGCCAGTATTTAGGATAATGCCTGGCATGTGAAAAGCAAGTGTTTAGTAATGATTTTTCATTCATTAATTGAGGGAGCAACCTCTTTTTTTTTAACTCAAAGCCACTTATACATTCAGCCAGGAAAAACTCTGCTGTATACCAAGTGATTACTAATTGGTTCTTTGCTCAGCCTTGGATTTTGTTTTTTCTGCCTCTCTTTTGCCTTTGGTCTAAGAACTACTTTCCTTTCAAATATACTCATTTCCATAGGCATTTCCAACTATAATTACAATTTTTATTTACTTCCAACATGGGAAGTATTATATCAAATTTGAGGTCACCTGAAGTTTCGTTAATATTTCCTCCATTTTCAACTTATAAATACTGATGAAACCAGGCCCTAAACTCTTCCATGCCACTCTTGACACTTTGTACCAAATAGGGAGGCGCATGGTTCTTTATTGTTGCCCTTTATCTACTACATCAACTGGTCTTTGAACCATACAATGATAGTTTTTCTCCAAGGCTGCTTTGCTCTGAAATTTTGATTTCATCAGCTACATTGCTGAAGTTCAAATAGGCAACATCTGTGACCTTCCTGTCATTTCTCAATTCTGTAATTCCATGAATAAAACTTAGTCTCTCTAGCTCACGTACATTGTTTAGTTTGGGGTATTTTCTTTTTTGTTGTTTTTAATGAAGTCACAGAGCTCATGGGTTTATGACTGGGAGGACCTTGTGTGCTTTTTTATGATTTTCTTGTTTTACAATATTTTTTTACCCTAAGGTGATTTTAAAAACATTTGCTGTGCGTGAAATTATCCAGTGTGTTAACCTTGCAAATATTGTTTTAATTGTCCAAATGACTTATAGCCTACTTAATCTCCTACCAATAGTACTAGCAGAATTAGCGTCGAAGTAGTAGTCCCAGCCTAGCCTAACCATAGTATTTGTCAAGATATTATTTTCTAAATACTTCAAAATTTTCTCATTATAATGACCAAATGTGGCCTCAGATAAGAAAATGTACCTCCCCCTCTTCTTTATAGAGCCAGGGAACTACAGGTATGGAACATTACATATGAAACATAATAGTCTGGCACAGAAATGCCAGACTCAGTTGACATATTGGTTTTGCTGAATTGCTTTTTTTCTTTCTCTTTTATTCTTTGTTATAAGAGATGGCATGCTGGGCATGGGAGAGAGGTTAAATATATTTGAAAACTAAGGTGGTGTAAAAATAAAAGCTTTGAGTAAAAATTTAAAACATGCATTTATTTAAAATGAATTTAAATCAGAGAGAGAGAAAAAAATTGGTCATCTAGGTTCTTCTTGAAGGCTTCTAAGGAGAAGGAACCCACTACCTCCTGAGGTAGTCCATCTCACTTTTGGACAGCTCTGTTAGGAAGTTTACATATATATACACAAGTTTTTATCCATACGTGTGTGTCTGTGTATATGTATATATTCACCACACACACATACTTCAAGCAGCCACGATTTTGTTATTGTGTGTATGACATACACTGATATGGATGACAACCCCTCTACATCCACAGGGTTTTCAGAAATTGCTGTGATAGAATAAATTTGTCACTATGTGGCCAAGCTAATGAAGAACTCTCAAAACTTAGCTAAGCTGGTACTCTGAGGATGGGCATATGGTCTGTCCCCAAACCCTACTAAATGCCTTTGTCAATTAGCAAGTCCTGCAAGGGCTTGTATTCTGCCAGAAAAACCTTCAAAAACACTGCAATTTCTGTATGCTTCAGTGAGGCCTTGGAATAGGAATTTTTAAATTTTAAAAATGTGAGTTTCTCTCAATCCTCCACTTCAGGGAAGAAATATAATGTAGAAAAATAGAGAGCTGCATTAATAGAGCCTCACCTTCTAGTAATGGAAGGTGATAATCCCATGGTAGTTTGTACTTGTCAGACCCAAGTGTCTCTGTTTAAGAATGACATTGATTGGGGCAGGTAGGTGGTACAGTGAATAGAGCACTGACCCTGGATTCAGGAGGACCTGAGTTCAAATCCGGCCTCAGACACTTGACACTTACTAGCTGTGTGACCCTGGGCAAGTTACTTAATCCCACTGCCTAGCCAAAAAAAAAAAAAAATTACATTGATGAGCCAAAGAGCTTGCTTGAGAGCAGCTAGGATGGTAAAGGGCTTTGAGTCTATGTTATATGAGGATTGTCTGAAGGAATTAGGCATGTTGAGCCCAGAGAAGAAAAGATGAGGGGAGCAATGTGGGATATGATGTCTATCTTCAAGATTTTAAAGGGGTGTCATGTGGAAGAGTGATTAGGCTTGGTTCTGTTTGGGTGGAAGTTACAAAGAGACAAATTTAAGTTTGATACCAGGAAAAACTAACTAACAATTAGAGCTCTCCAAAAGTGAAATGGACTGCCTCAGGAGGCAGTAGATTCCGTCTTCTTCGAAATCTTCAAGGAGAGCCTGGATGACCACTTCTGAGATCTATTATCATGGGGATTCCTTTTGTGTGTGGGTAGATGACTGTAAAGGTCTGTTCCAACTCTCTGGGATTCTGTGAGACCTAGATTTTTATTATGCATCTACTGTATACAAGGCACTGAGAATACAAAGACATAAACAAAAATAGTTCCTGACCATAAGGAAGTTATATTCATTCCACTTGGGGAAGGGGCAGTGGAGGTATTTTACAATATATATACCAATAAAGCAATACAAAACATATATGTAATAAATACAGAGCACTTCCAAGAATGAGGGACAGCATTGATTCTTGGGAGGAGAAGATTAATAAGGAAAGGCACTATGTAGGAGTTGGCACTTGATCTGAGCCTTAAAGGAATCTTTATGTTCTAAAATGTTTATAACAACTCTCTTTATGGTGGCAAAGAACTGGAAATTTGCAGGGATGTCCATCAATTGTGGGATGGCTAAACAAGTTGTGCTATATGATTGTGAAGGAATACTACTGAGCTCTAAGAAATGATGAGCTCGATGATCTTAAAAAAAAAAAACATGAGAAGACTTGCACAAAATAATGAGCGAAAAGAGCTCATTAGAGAACGTTAGAGAACAAAGAGAACATTGTATACAGTAACAGCAATATTGTTTTAAGACTTTGAGCAAATAAGTCATTTTGACTTAAATACCCAAATTAACTACAAAGGACATATGAAGAAAGACATCTGCATCAGAGAAAGAACTGATAAATAGAAGTGTGTACAGAATAATTTTACATATATATATGTGTGTATATATGTGTGTGTATGTGTATGTGTATATATTTATATATATATATATATACACACACACACACACACACACACACATTTGTGCCTAATGGTAGTCACCTCTAAGGTGGGTGGGAAAGGAAGAAAAAAAGAAATTTACATGATAACTATATTATATATTTAAAATGAATAGCAAGTTGTACATAACAGATTTGCAGTTTCATGTGCAATCATGTTTCTTATCATACTATGTTATGGGAATGTTTGTTATATTCCATAAATTTTTTTTAAAAAGGGACCTAGGGATTCCAAGAGGTGAAGGGGAAGAGAAAGAGCATTCCAAGCTTGGGGACAGCCTATGTAAAGGCTGAAGGCAAGAGAGGAAATCTCTCATATGGGTAGCAAGTACTTCCTAGGTACTCATTAATTCTAATTTGATTAAAATGTGTGATGCATGAAAATAGTGTAAAATCAGCCAGCAGGATAGATTGGGGCCAGGTTCTGAAGAGCTTTAGAGGCTGAACAGAGAAGTATATTATCCTTAGGGCAGTAGGAAACTATCCAAGCTTTTTGAGCAAAGGGCAATGACATGGCAGGTAAATGTTCAGTGACTTAGAAGTGTTTCATTTTCTCCTCAAAACCAACCTGAACCAAACTGAAAAATGCCAGCACTAACAGGGTGCTGGCATTAATGCATGTCTTCAAGGTATAATTATGACCAAAAAGAGAATTAAGACCAGAAATGGAAAGTAAGGATAAATGGAATAATTTAGGTTCCTAAGATCATAAATTTAGAACTGGGAGGGAACATCTAGACCAACTAGTTCAACTCTGTTTCCAACAATGATTACACCCTACAACCTGCCAATCACAAACCACTTTAGTCCCTCATAGAGAGGCAGAGGAAGCTGAGAGAGGAAGGCAAGTAGTATGTACTAGACTGCCCTGGACCGAAGGAACAGAATTCAGGCTGAAAAAAAGGAATGCTGTTCTCCCCTCACTTTCTAGAACATAGCCTTCTAAATCAGCCAGTCTCAGTCTCCAAAGATGATGCAGAAATTTGAGGTCAGGATGTTCCAGTCTGTTTGTCCAGAAATCCTTAGACCTCATAAGCATTTAGTGGGTTCCTTTTTAAGTGCTTCCTGCCCTGAGTTCTGAACGGTTCCTTCCATTCATTAACATGCCTTCTAGCTGATAAACTACCTGGAGTAAGTGTTAATTTAAACCCAAAACCCCTCACAATAAATGAACATAAAGCTTTTGTACAGTGTTCGAAGAGAATCAGTAAATGGTCACTTGGGCCTTTGCCTCTGAGATCTAAGGGTCAACCCTGATTTAGTTAAAAGGAAGTAATGAGTTTGGCAAGTTCTTCTCTTAGCTATTCACACACTTCCGAAAGCTATTAAAGAGTTTTTAAAAATATCCTTTTCCACCCATGAAAAGTCTAGGTCCAGAATAGCTAGTTCTTTTGTCTACAAGGGTGATCCATGGGGATCAAGGTGTCTTGGCAAATCAGTGGAAGAACTTGCCAGGTTTATGCCTGAAATATTAGGCGCTCAATGTAAGGAAGTTCCTTTGTTACTGGGGCCACTGAATATATACCATTATAACAACCACCACAACAAAGACAATGTAAACTTGTAAGTAGTGGAAATATTTCAGTTTGGCTTTAGAAAAATCCCTCATCCTCTTTTGATGAACTGAATTGAAGGAAGGAGGAGCATGAGCATTTTTTCGTATAGAAGGAATAACTGTCAGAGTGTCTGAGTTTAAACCATTTGCCTCTAAGTTCTGTCATGCTTTTATTGGATTTAACTGTAAATGTTTTTTTTTTTCAGTTTACAAACATTTGCTCTCCCTTTTACCCCTACTCTTCCTCCAAAAAAGAAAATCAAAACCCTTATAACAGACATGCATAGTCACCCAGCATGATGACTACACACTTGAAATGGGAAGACTGAACCTGATGTATCTCTTGAGTTCAGAAGTTTTGATCTGAAATAGGACTAAAGCCAGTCTGATGTCTGAACTAACATCCACACCAATATGGTGAGTCCCAGGAGCAGTGGGTCACTAGGCTGCCTTTCTGACCCAAGAAAGTAACAGAATAGGTCAAAGCTTCTGTTCTGGTCCACAGGGCAGGACAAGCTTATGAATCGCCACTGTACTTCCAGTCTGGGTGAAATAAGGAGACCCAGTTCCAAAACAAACAAAAATGCATTTTTTAAAAAAGTCCCATATTGACCATAGCCAAAAATATGTGTTTCATTCTCTGTATTTGGTCCATCACCTCTCTGTTAGGATGTAAGTAGCATTCTTCATCCTTGGTCTTCTGGAAACATGGCTGATCATTGATTTGACCAGAATTCTTAAGTACTTAAATGTATAACTCAATGACTGCCATATAAAATATGATTCCTTTAGGCACTTCAATTGCATGCACTGAGAAGAAAGGGAGAAATGTCTAACATTTTACCCTTTTCTGCAAGAAGCAGACATATAGAATTGTCTTCTTTGAGGGAACTAGAGAGAAATCCACTTCTTTGTCAGATTTAGATCTTAACAGGCTTAAAGAAAAAAAAAAAGCAAAGCTCAATGTAATGCAGTGTTACCACACCTGAAATTTCCTCCAAAGTTCTGTACAATGATGCTCACCCACATTGCATTTAGAGAAGAGCTACAAGTATATTACTTCATTTGTCTTGAATTGCATCTTGAGTTCTTTTCTCAGAATTTGTTTCCATGGTAACAAATATGCCCACTGAATTTACACATCTAACTGCACAATCAACATACAAAATCTCAAACACAAACCCAAGATCCTTCAAACCGTAGCTGTAGAGTGTTCAATTATGTAATGATGACTTTGTAGGGTTCTCACTAGAATAGAAATTTGCTCAATTTGTAAAACCTCTTGAATTTTCTTTAGTTTTTCTGTCTTAGGACATATAATGTTCTCAATAAGCAAGTTTCTTGTTCAAGCAAATGTCCTTTTTATGTTAAAGTTTGGACAACTTACAGTTGGTATATGTGAAATAGAAACCAGGATGTAATTGGCCTACCCTGTCCATATGTAGAAAGGTGACTATGAGAGCAAATCTACTATAACTCACTCTTTGCAGAAAGAGACTTCCACAGATGAATTCACATTTGCCTTACTTGGATATGTTGTATATTTTAGGTAAGCTGAATCTTCCTTCATCCATTCTAGAAGTATTAACTTAGTATCTCCTTAATACATGGCACTGTGTGGTATAGAAAGTTCTACTGGGCAAGATCTTTCCCTTATAGAGTATATAGTCTAGAGCAGTGGTTCCCATTTAGTGGTTCTCAAACCTCTTGGGGATTCATAATGATGGCCCAAAGGGTTTGTGCTAAAAAAGTTTTATTGGCCACTTAAATACTGCAAAATAGTAGTCAAATAAAACAGTAAATAGTAAGAAAAAAAGTAGTAAAATAAACACAAAATGAGTAGTATGTTAAGTTATGCTAGGGGTAACATGACACATTTTTGTTGTTGAAAGGGGTTCAAAAAACAAAAATCACTGGGCACCATCAGTCTATATTTTGTATACAGGTGAATTCCAAGAGATTTTATCTGCAGTACAAAACAACACATGTTAAATGGTACAAATTCAACACTTTAAGTGTGCAGAGGAGGTGGGGTTAGGTTTCTGTTGGGATGATCAAGGAAGACCTCATGGAGATAGCATTTGAATTAGACTTTGCTGGGCAGGTAAGATTTTTTAAGTAAAGTTGTAGAAAGAGCATTCTAGGTAAAAAGAACAGAGTGAGCAAATTTGTGGAGGTGGCCGAAGTGTTCAGGGAAGAAATAGTACAGATTTGTTTGAGCATGAGTTCTGTGTTGGTAGTGTTTGAAAAATAGGACCTGAGTCAGTCTTGGGAGAGTGTCAGGATAAAGAATTTGGACTTAATTCTGTAGGCATTCAAGATTCTTCATTTAAAAATTATATTTTTCAGGTGACATGAATTTTTTTTCTCTCCTTTCCACATCTACATACCCAATTTAAATTTAAAAAAAAAATAACAAATATGCATAGTTAAGCAAAACAAATACCTTCATTGGCCATGTTAAAAAATGTTTGTTCCAATCTGTAGCTTGAGTCCATAGCCTTTCTTTCAGGTTGTTAATTGCATTGATCAGAGTTTTTAATACTTTCAAAGTTATTTTTCTGTACAGTGTGATTGTTTTCATATAAATTGTTCTCCTCTTTCTGTTCACTTCACTCTTCATCAATTCATACAAGTCTTTCCAGCTCTCAGTCTATCCTTTCAGCATTTTTTATGTTACAATAAGAGTTTCTTTACATTCATATAGCATAATTTGTTCATCCATCCCCTAATTGATGAGCTCTGCCTTAGTTTCTCATTCTTTACCACTACAAAAAGAGCTGCTATAAATATTTTTGTACATGTGGTCCTTTTGTTCTCTCTTTGATCCTTTGAGATATGGGCCTAGTTGAGGTAGAGCTGATTCCAAAGGTATATACAGTTTACTGACTTTTGGGCCATATTTCCATGTTTCTTTCCTAAATGACTGTACCATTTCATAGCTCCACCAACAGTGCAAGCCTGCCTTCCTGCAGCTCCTCCAGCGTTTGCCATTTTCCTTTTTTTTGTCATATTTACTCGTATGATGGGTATTAAGAGAAACCTCAGAGTTGCTTTAATTTGTATTTCTGTGTTAGTGATTTAGAGCATTTTTCATATGACTACGGATAGCTTCTATTTATTATTTTGAAAACTGTTTGCATCCTTTGACAATTTATCAATCAGGGAATGGCTCTAATTGCTATAAATTTGAAAAGTTCCATATATAAATATAATGTATATGCACATATACATATACATAAAGAAATCTTTATTAGGTAAACTTGCTGCAAAATTTTTTCCCTTCTAACCTTAGTTGCATTGGATTTGTTTGTGCAGAAATCTGATCAAAATTGGCCATTTTATTTTCTGTGATGCTCTCTATTGTTTATTTGGTCATGAATGCTTTTCTGTCCTTATTTCCAAAAGGTAATTTTTTCATTGTTTCTCTAAATTTGTTTATGATGTGACCCTTTGGGACACATGTCTACTGGTGTATATATAGTGTGAGGTATTGTTCCAAACCCAGTTTCTGCCAGACTGCTTTCCAATTATCTCAGCAATTTTTGTCAAATGGTGAATCCTTAGTCCAGTAGCTGAGGTGCTTGTGTTTATTGATCAACAGATTACTAAGCTTGTTTACTTAATGTTGTATGTTGATAGACCTCTTTGTTTTTTAACCAATACCAAAACATTTTGAGAATTAGTGCTTTGTAGTATAATTTTAAGAGGTCTTGTACTGCTAGTCCTACTTTTTTCCAACTTTTTTTTCCTATTATTTCCCTGGATATTCTTGACCTTTTGTTCTTCCAGATGAATGTTTGATAGAATTTGTTTGCAAATCCGTATGATCATAGTTTTTCCCCTACATTGGAAGATCATTTTATGAACCCTTTGATTTTTTCTTTCCTGAGGATGGGTTATTTAAATACTCTATTTTTTGTTCTGTTAATCTAAACATTTTATATTTTTGTAAATATTCATCCATTTTATTCAAGTTTTTTGCTTTATTGGCATATAGTTGGGCAAAATAGTTTCTAATATTTCACTAGAGAAACTTTCCATCGGTCACCCAACAACTACTTTATTACCCACTTTATTCCAGGCAATGTGCTAGGTACTGGTGAGGGTGTTTTAGCCATTTTGTGCTTAGACACTAAGACAAAAGTGAAACAGTTCTTACCCTCAAGTAGTTACATTTTAACAAGGAACACGGTACATATATAGGTATAAACAAAATAAAAGCAATGTGATTTCAGGGAGGAGGTCTCTACCATCTGAGAGAATCCGGAAAGGCTTCATGTAGAAATGGCAAGTAGACTGAGTCTTGAAGGAAACTTGGGATTCACAGAGGTAAAGGTGAGGAGAGGGTTGTATTCCAGTATGGCACAGCGGTGCAAAGGCAGAAAGATGGAAGGTAGCACACTGTGTATGAGGAACAGAGAATATAAAGAGGAACAAAATAATAAGACTGAAAAGGTAGGTTGGATACATATTGTGATGGGTGTTAAATGCCAAACATGGGAATGTATAGTTTACTTTATAATTCATAGGAAGCAACTAGAGTTTGAATAAGGGTTAATAGGAAAATTGGGGGACAGTGGAGCGAGGGGAGACAAAGCATGGAGATCATTGTAATAATCTAGCCTAGAAATGATGATGGCCTGAACTAGGCCATGTGAATAGAGAGGAGACAGACAAGAGAGATGTTGTGAGGGTAAAAATGGCAAGATTTGGCAACTGGATATGTGGTATTAAGCATGAGGAATCAAGGATGATGTCAGGGTTATAAGTCTGCATAGCTGGAAGGATGGTGAGACCCTTGACAGAAATAAGAAATTTCAGAAAAAAAGACAGGTTTAGGAAGAAAGATAATGAGTTCTGTTTGGGATGTGTTGAGTTTGGGATGCTTATAGGAAGTCCATTTCAAAATAACTAATAGGTTACTAGTGATACACAACTAGAAGTCAGGAAAGACTAAGGCAGGTCATCAAGTTCTGGAGTCATTTGCATAGAAGTGATCGTTAAATCTGTTAGCACTAATGAGTTCACCAAATTGGAGTATCAACAGCAACATCCATGGTTACGTCCTTTCAAAACCCTGTTCTAGGTTTGTTTCAAATCTAGAGTTAATTGTCACATGCTAACAAATTGAACATGCAGTTAATTCTCCCCCGAATCTCTATTTGTAGTCAGGTTTTTGCCTTTCATTACTGCTAAGCATGCATCAAACTTTCCAAGAAAAAAAAATATGCTTGTGTAAAATAATGTCCAATTATCTATTGATTGAGCATCTGACAACCTCAGGCACCAAAAAATATACAACAAACCTCTGACTCCAATGCAAATAGCTTCCACAAAGTCCCTGTATTTTACTGCCTGGGAAAGTTTAGTTATATTTTCCCATCTCAGACATATATCATATTTGACTTAATTTTTCACGTGATACTCAGTTATCTGGTTTTCTCCAGTCATTTTCAGCTGTGCCCTAAATAATAGCCAGAAAGCAGAGATGCCTAATCTGTGGATATATTGAGTTTGGAGATGGTTGGGGTGGGTGACTCAAAACTGGTAGCAATAAAAACCGATCAACAGATCAACAGTAGGAAGATATTTTTGGAGAAATAATGTGGTCTCAAGGGGAGGAGAGAGAACCACCCCCAACTAGGAGGGCATTGGAGTCTTTGCAAAATCAGTAGAACAGCAGATGAAACAAACCTCAATTTCACTTGAGGGAATTTCAAATAGGGTCCCATGATTATTTTGATACTGACATAATCAGGTAAGATGGGACTGACTAAGGAGGTGCTGTTGGGATATAGCTTTCACCCATCTTGTGACATATATTCATTCCCATCAATCCCTTTGGTGTGCTCTGTGCCCAAGATATCAGGCAGTTTCACAGCATGACCCAGCACATGAAACACACAATACAGTAGGGCAAGACTTGTCTGGTGAGTGTGTGTGTGTGTGTGTGTGTGTGTGTGTGTGTGTGTGTGTGTGTATGCACGCATATACATTGTTAAGATACAGACCAGTATCTGTAGCTCACAAATGTATTGGTATAACAAATGTAGGTATTGACGCTCTGGTAAATGTTTAATAACTGTCTCTCTGAAAGCACACTTTCAAGTTTAATCTGCACTATTAACATTTTCTCCATCGCTTTCTTAAGCCTACATAATCAACAACATAATAAATCAAACCTTGATTTGTAGCATTTGCTGATTTCCAAGGTGTAAATGCTCACAGTGAAAATTTAACAATCCACTCTCTTAAGCCTGTATGATCTGGCTCCAAACCTGGATATCCAGATCTGTATTTATATGTAAATCTCACAAGCACCTACATACAGGAAAAGGCCTCCAATAACATCAGAACCTGTGCAGAAAAGCCTCACTGTCTGTTCTGAGGTCAAATCTGAGTCTTTCTCTCTCCCAACAGTATGATAGGCTAGCCTTCAACACAATAGCAAGGAGGCCTTGCTTCATCCTGCTTATCCCCCTATGCCTGGACTATTGCTAATATCTCGAAGATGCATCTGCCTGCTTCAAGTCTTCCCTACTCCAGTCCATCCTCTTTTCAGCCACTAAAATGGTCTTCCTAAAGTACAGACTTAACAGTGTCGTATCCCCTACTCAATAAATTTCTGTGGCTCCTATTGCCTCCAGGATCAAATATAAAATCCTCTACCTGACGTTTAGTCTTCCACCCTTTCATTCCTTTCTAGTTTTCTTACACCTTACTCCCCAACAAGTGCTCTTCAGTCCAGTAACACTGTCCTCCTGACTGTTCCATGAACCAGACCCTCCATCTCTTGAATTCTGGCATTTTCTATGGCTGTTCCCCCATGCTCGGAATGTTCTGCATTCTCATCTTTGTCTACTAGCTTCCTATAATTCCCAACCAAAGTCCTATGTTCTATTAGAAGCCTTGCCCAAACCCTCTTAATTCTAGTGCCTTCCCTCTGTTAATTATTTCCTATTTGTCTTTATATAGCTTGTTATTACATATTTATTTGTCTGCTCTTCCCTCTCCTCCCTCATTAGATGGTGAGCTCCTGGAGGGCAGGGACTTTCTTTTGCCTCTTTTTTGTATTCCCAGAGCTTAGCACAGTGCCTGGCACACAGTAGGTGCTTAATAAGTGTTTACTGATTGATAATGTTTGCATGGGAGAGAAGATGGTACACTCCTCAACACTCCTGGCAATAGTTTCACCATCCCTTCACTGTCACTTAGGTATAGGATGATAAGATCATAGATTTAGAGCTTGAAGAGAACATTAAAGGTCATCTGGTCCAAATCCTCCATTTTATAAACAAGATTCCAAGGCCCAGAGCAACAAGAAGAATTTGAAGCACAAAGATGACATTTTCTTAGTATTCTCCAGGCCATCTTGTTACCCAAAATAACACAGGGGGTAAGTGGCAGAGGCAAGGTTTGAACTCATGTCTGACCAGAGCCTTCTTTCTTTCACCTTTCACCCACCTGCCTCCTGAGGGCCATCTCCAGTCTCCACGATCTATATCTTGCCACTGAACCCAGATGACTCCGAGGAGAAAGTGAGGCTGGTGACTTTGCACAGCCCTCCCTCACTCATATCCAATTCACTTGCAAGTCATAGCATCATCTTCCTGATGTCATGGTCCTCTTAGAGGATGAAGGACAAACAACGACAACAACCTGGCTCCCATTTCCCTGCCTTCTCTACTGTGGTAATGCTCCCAATATTAAAGTCAACAGATTTCAGAACTTTAAAGATGTAACCATTTCATTTTACAAATGAGGAAACTGGTTTCCGTTGAGTCTAAATGACTTGATTTAAGTCACAAAATGATTTATAATTCAGTAACTGACATTCATGATGGTGATCCCTGTTCTTTGTACATTATAATTATAGCAAGATTTGCTTCAAAAACTTAAATTCAAGTGTTCGTGCTTAAAGAATTAAGTTATAGTTATCTGGAAAATTCCCTTATCCAGACCATCTCATTTCCCAGTGATGCCAGCTAAATTGAGTCATTAATTGCATATGCTGTCTGAGCAAGGAACCAAAAAGCAGATTTGTCAAGCACCAACCCCCTTCCCCCCTTCCCCCAAGTGATAATTTTTGACTTGTGATCAAGATCAGTCAGACCACTGTCAGTGAGGGTTTTGTGTCCATGGTTTTCTTTCTTTACTTTGGATAGACAGGCAACAGACAAAGGTTGCATGACACTGGCCCTTCCTGGGGGCAGGGTGAGCTAGATGACCTGTCTAGGTCTGTCAGTTCCTGGATGCTATCAATCAATCAACAAGCATTTATAAAGTGCCTACTCTGTGCCAGGCACTAATTCTCAGAATTATTTTCCTTTGGCAGGTTATGGCATCTCCTGTCACTCACATGTCCTTCTTTTCTTAGTGATCCAGTCACTTGACATTATTCTGTGCCTTCATGGACTGAGTGCACAGAAGGATGGGGGTAAGAAAAGGGCATCCTCTGGGTGAAAGACAAATGTGGTATAGCAAAAATAGCTCTCAAGTATTACTCAGTAGATATGGGTTCTTAGCCCACTTCTGTTAATAACTAGCTATGTGGCAAATAATATAACCTTTCTTGAAGTTGGTCTATGTGATCTCTGACCCAGGCCTTTGATTCTGTCAGTTGTGAGGGTTTATGAAAATTATGTCAAAATTTGGTTGCCTGGAGAAGTTCATTAGCATTGTATGTGAGTGTACATGCTCGCCCAGGTTCTGGATAATGGACAATGCTCTCGTGCTTTCCCAGTCACCAATGAAGTGAAACAAGGCTGTGTGCTTGCTTCCATGCTTTTTAGCATGATGTTTTCAGCCATGTTGTCAAATGCTTTCAGTGAGGATGAACATGGCATCAAGGTCAGCTACCACACTGATGGTGAATTTTTCAACTTGAAAAGGCCACAAGCCAAGACCAAAGTGGAGGGAGTGCTGGTGCATGATTCTCTGTTTGTAGATGATTGTGCACTCAATGCAGCCTCTGCTGCCTGTGCTAATTTTGGCCTAGCAATTAACACCAAGAAAACACAGGTGCTCCATCAGCCACCACCACACCATCAGTTAGAACAAATGGAGAAGTTTTAAATGCTGTGGATAAATTCATTTACCTTGGTAGTGTACTTTCTAGGGACTCACACATTGATAATGAGGTTGAAGCATGCATTGCCAGAGCCAGCTCAGTGTTTGGGAGGCTCCACAGGAAAGTATGGAAGAGAAGAGGGATTAGACTGACTACCAGACTGAAGGTCTACAGAGCCGTTGTGCTGACCTCATTGTTGTATGCCTGTGAAACCTGGACAGTATACCAGCGCCATGCCAGGAAACTGAATCACTGCCATTTGAATTGTCTTAGGAAGATTCTGAAGATCACCTGGCAGGATAAGATAACAGACACTGAGGTCCTTTTTCACACTAAACTGCCAAGCATTCAAACTCTGCTTTAGAGAGTGCAACTGATGGGCTGGCCATGTTGGAATACAAAACATACACTTGCCAGAAAGACTATTTTATGGAGAATTCACGCAACGCGAGCGTTCACATGGTGGTCAGAAGAAGCGATGCAAAGACACTCTCCAGGTTTCTCTTAAGAACTTTGGAATTGATTGTGACATGCGAGACACTGGCACAGGACTGCCCAACATGGCACGCCCTCATCAAAGAAGGTGCTGTGTTCTATGAGCAAAGCAGAATTGACGTAGCTCAAGAGAAATGCAAGATACACCAATTTAGGTTCACAGGGACTATTTGTGCCTGACCTGTGGGAGAGCCTTCCAAGCTCGTATTGGTCTGATCAGCCATGGTGGGACACACTATAACTTGACTTCAGCATAGTGATGTCATTTTGGTCCTCTTCGAGAAAAGAGGACGACAACCAAACATAACCTTTCTTGAAGCTGGTGTACGTGATCTCTGAGGTCCACTGTAGCATGACAATTGTATGATTGCTAATTTCTATATAATTTCAGGGGCCTGTACTCTTAGTCTAGCATTGCTTCTTAACCTGTGGCTCATGACCCCATGTGGGGTCGCAAAAAATTTGGCAACAGTAAAAGGTTTCTGAATGCACAATGACCAAAAATTAATTAAAAACCAAATGCGTAATGACTCTGAGGTGTTTCTGGCAGCGTGGTGCATTGCCAAACTTCACTACTGCCTTGGTTCTTAACACAAGCATGCACACTTTGCACTGCACATGCCCTCAAGCCTCACAACATCAACAAATACAAAAACGGTCGCAAGCTGAAAAAGTTTAAGAAGCTCTGTTCTAAAGAGTTTAAGGCAAGTGATATAATGTTGGTTCAGCTGAAGCATACTTTACAAATTGGGCTCATGAGGTGGTGAATTGTTTGGTCATAGCTGCTATTTAACAAAGGAAGTAGGAAGGAAAAAGCATTTATTAAATGCCTACTATGTGCCAGGCACTGTGCTAAGCAGTTTTACAAATATTATCTAATTTGATCCTCACAACGACCTTAGGAGATGGATGCTATTATTATTCCCATTTTAGAGTTGAGAAAATTGAGGCAAACAGAGGTCAAGTGACTTCCCCAAGGTCACACAGCTAGTAAGTATCTGAGTTCAGATTTGAGCTCAGGTCTTCCTGACTCCAGTCCTGGTACTCTATCCACTGCACCACCAGCTGTTTCTAAAGTTGTAGAGAGGTGATCTGTTAGTGAAGAGGACACTTATACCAAAGGAAAATGGCAAATCTTTAACATTGGTTAGGTTCAGCCCAAGCACAAGCAGACTGAACTACAAAGATAACTTTTCCTAAGAATTTCAGGCCATCTTATGCTCGAGAAAAGATGAAATAGACATTCCTTCTTGGCAGAAACTGTGCCTTCTTTTTCCCTGCAACGCTATAACAGAGATACAGGGTGGCATAGTGGATAGAAGTTGGCCTTAAAGCTGGGAAGACCTGGCTTCAATATTCAACACTTGACCCCTACTGACTGTGTGATCCTGGATAAATCACTTTTATCTCTCAGCATATCCTCTCCAAGAGGATAAGTTGGATCTGTGTTGGTAGAGGTTTCCTTATACGAAGTTCCACAGACCAATGAAATCACGAATCCATTTCTTATCCCAATCCCTGAGGCCATAACAAGTATGACCTTCATTCATAGTACAGTTACCCCTTCTACATCATGGGGGTTAGGGGCATGGCACCCCTGCAATCTGGAAAATCAGTATAAAATTTTTGGCCCTCCCTTTGTACCAAAGAAGTCTGAATTATTATAGTATTAAAAGGTAAAATATGTGGACATTATCTAATACTGTCATTTTATGCATTTCTGAGTTCCTAAACTTTTTCTTTATTGTCTGCTGGCCTTTGCATGTTTTATGCAGCTTCTGTAAAACTCCCAAGAAATTCCCATTTAATTTCTTATGCCAACATGGTATGTCAAAACCATGATGAGGAAAGTCTCAATGTGGAAGGAATAACTGTACTTATTGTTTGCTAGATTTCTCCTTCCCCTTAGAACAATACCTTCTAGCACAGGTATCCCCACATTTTTCTGACCTGTGTTGTCTCTGAGGTAAATCAGACTGTCTATGACTGTGTGACATTAAAAAAGTTCAAGAGATATCATTTCTGGATAATTAATTATTTTATTAATAATGCTAGCATTTTATTAATAAAAAGAATAGTCATTTGCCATCTCTCTCTTAGACCAAAGACAACTCATGGCCATGGGCTTCCCTTGGAAGAGTTGATATTCCTGAGGGTGGCAATTAACTCTGATTAGTTAATAATTAATGAGAGAATGAATATTACTGTGAGAAGTGGGCTCACTCCAAAGAGGGGCTGAGAGAGTGATATCATGTCACTCTTGGACAGAGACTATCTCTACACTCAGACCACCTTTTTGATTGCCTTGGGCAATCAGACAAAGGATCTACCTCCACCCAAACTTACTTGAGTGAAAACAATGTGCAGGATACCTTAGATAAGATGGTCTAGGTAGGGTAGATTTTTGGCATAGGTCAGTAATTTCCTGCAAAGGCTGGGCTTCAAACAAGGAAATAGGACAGAGGAAAAAGCCTGGATCTCCCCCATGATTGGTTATTAATAATCATTGCTCTCAACTATGACAGTTGCAGCTTTTATTTTTCCAACTTTCTTCCCTTCAGAAAGCAGGTCTATGCTCATGTGGTTGCTTTAACATTTAAAACAACTATTGAAAGTAATTTATTGAAAGATCTTACAGCCTCATTAGTCTTATGCTTTTTCCCTCCACACCCCCAGAATCCTACCCATGGAAGTTAAGACTAACCTTGTCTGATTGCATTAAAGCTGTCTTGCTCTGTGGTTAGTATTTTGGCACTCAGTGTTTCTATACAGACACAAAGTGTATGTGGGCAGATCACACAGAATCCATCTAGGTTTTTGTTGTTAAGTCCCAACCTTTCACAATTCAGGGCATCTTGACCTATGCCGACTAGTGATTATATGGTTCCTGACTGTGCCCTCATATTTGAGGTTAAAACGAGCTCTTCCTTTTACAAGAAGTTTTTCATTTACCCAGAAGAGTACATTGCTATTAATAAATCATAGAAGAGTAAGTATAACAGCATTGAAATATAGAGTAACTTATCTACTTTGCCACCCAATTTGTCCAAGGCTTGAGGGTAATATCTTTTGGGGATAAGTGGATCTTGATGGTTAAATTGCCTTTCAAGGAGTTTACTGGTCACTTGAGCTTGAGACCAGTGAAGAAGGTGATTGAGAAAGCCTGAAATGGTTGTAGTTTGGGAATGTAATGGACTACTGCGTGTTATGAAATGATAATTATGAGGAATTCAGAGAAAAAGAGAACTTGCATTTGCTTCACCCTGCACTAATTTGTATACAGATTCCCATGTTTCTCTGAATTCCTCATATTGGTCACATATATAGGTATTATATATGTATGTGTACATATATGTTTTATGTGTGAATACACATATATATGTAGCGAGAGAGACTTGCAGTTATGAGAAGGTAATGAAACCAAGGAAACTGAACTCCAAGTAATCATAATAACTATTCTTGGTTATTATAGAGAACGCCGATACCAGAGAACTCTGCATATTATTACCCAGAGAAGAGTTAATAAAACAAACCTCCCACCTCTCAGCAGAGAGGTAGTTGTTGTTTGTCCTTTGTTCTGGAAGAGGACCATGACATCAGGGAGGTGATGCCATGACTCACAAGTGAATTGGACTTAAGTGAGTGAGGGCTGTACAAAATCACCAGCCTCACTTTCTCCTCCAGAGCCATCTGGGTCCAGTAATCAGATATGGATCAGGATGACTGATCCCCCCCCACCCCCACCCAGCAGAGAGTTAGAGGACTACAAGGCCAGAATAGTTAACACATTGTTAGTGCATGATTTTTGCATAACTATTTTTCTTGGTCACAAAAGAAGGTTCAGTACTAAGGAGAGGGGAGAGAGATAAGATCTAGAAAAACTAAGATGTAAAAACAAAAGGTATCAATAAAACTTTTTTTTTTTTTAATGAAAGTAGAAAAGGGACATGAAAAGAGAGAAGGGCAATAGAATGAAGGAATATAAAGCAAAGGCCAGTGGTTTTTCATTGGTTTTTAGGGTCAGAATAGAAGTATTTATAAAACAAGCACAAGTTAGTTTCCTGAAAAATTTTGAGATAGAAATAATGATACTGTATGTATGTGGTAATAATGACATTGACTTTGGACTTTATCTTTGTATTCAGGACTGCACAAACAATGCACACACCAGTCGAAAGGGAGAAAACACTATTTTCAACTCTCCTCTTCCCCTCCCTTAACCAGGTAGGGCAATACCCTACCCCCAGTGGAAAACCCCCAGTCCTCTCCTCTGTTCATTCGTGAGCTAATGAACCCGGCAGGAGTTTAAATGGCTGTGATCCCATTCCTTACACCAGCATAGGTACAAAGGAAAATTAAGAAGGCCTAAGCTAAACTGTTTAAATGCATTATATTTCCCTGTCTTTGGTCAATAAATGCAAGGTTCTAATTGAATGAAGCTGTTTCCTTCCCTGTAGCATTCTTCAACCTAAGTTAGACAAAATAATTACTGACTAGAATGGCTCTTATGAGAATGAGGTTATAATCCAGAGAAATGGGAGACAGAACTCTGATTTCTTTCCTTTAAAATTTTTTTTGTATACTGCCTTTCCTCTAAGGCACAGTACCTAGAACTTTCTAGCACTAAATATTTCTCACACATAGAAGCAAAAGAGTAAAGTAGTGAAAAAAAAAAATAGAATCAAGAGAAATAGAAACAAAAAAAAGCACCTAGAAGAAAAAGTACAGAAATTTTGCAGATAGAAGTTTTAACTTAGTAGCTTTAAATTTTCTTCAGTGTGGAACTAAATATCAATATTATCTCCTCTGTTGCTAAAGAATAAGAGGATGATTATTAATTTTAAAAAAAACTTGCTTGGTCCTTACTATGTGCCAGGCAGGCATTATGCCAAGCCCTGGGAATACAAAGAAAAAAGTAAAAACAAGTCCCTCCCCCCAAGGACCATATATAGTGATGAGCTGGACAACATAGACAGATCAGAACTTACAAGATAAAATACATTAGAGATGGAAGATGACCCTAGAGGGGATGGTACTAGAAGGAAGAAGGACCAAGAAAGGCCTCTTGGAGTAAGTAGCATTTGATCTGAGACTTAAAGAAAGCCAAGGATTCTAAGAGTAGGAAGTTGGGACAGAGAGCATTGCAGGTGTGGGCAACAGCCTGTGTGCAGAGGATGGAAACAGGATATGGAGTGTCATATTCAAGGAACAGCATATAGGCCATATGACTGGATCTGAGTAGAATTCTCATAGATTGGAAAGGTAAGAAGGGGTCAGGTTGTAAAGAGATTCAACCAGAGAAGTTTATATTTGATCATGTAGTAGCAATGAGCCACTGGAGTTCATTAATAAGGTAGGTGAGGGTAACATGGTCTGACATGCACTTTGGCAGCTGTGTGGAGGATGAATTGGAGTAGAAACAGGCAGGGACACCAATGAGAAGGCTATTGCAACAATCCAGGCAAGAAACTGAGGTTTTGAACTAGGGCAGTGGTTGTGTGAGTAGAGAGAAGAGAACACATATAAGAGATGTGAAAGTAAACATGATGAGATTTGGCAGAAATTAGCTATGTGGACAAGCAAAAGAGAGGAGAGCCAAGCATGATACCAGAGTTTCAAACCTGTGTGCCTGGAAGGGGAGTGGTGTCTTCATTAGTAATAAGGAAGTTCATAAGAAGAGAGGGTTTGGGGAAAAAACTCAAAGTGTTCTGTTTTGGACACAGTGAGTCTGAGATGCTTTTGGAATCCAGTTTGTTGTCCAACAGGCAACTAGTATTGTGGTACTGAAGCACAGGAGAGAGACTAGGCTTGGATACAAAAATCTCGGTATCATATGCAAGAGGTGATATCTGATCCAGTGGGAGATAGGATCATGAGACAGAATCAAGAGAAAAGAGAAGAAAGCTCAGGAAAGAGCCCTGAGGGATCCCCACACTTAGTGGGGACCTGGATGAAGATCCCGCAAAAGATACTGAAGTATGTATGGCCAGACAGGCTGGAGGAGAACCAAGAGAGCAGATTCACAAAAACTCAAAGAAGAGAAAGTATCCAAAAAGAGAAGATTTCCAGTGTCACATGCTACAGATGTGTGAGAAAGGATGAGGATCAAGAAGGGGCCATTAGTTTCAGCAAACTAATCATTGACATCATTGACAAACATTGACATCAAGACATCATTGGTAAATTTGAAAAGAGCAGCTTTATTTGAATAATAATGTTGGAAGCCGTATTGCAGAAGGTTTAAGGGAATGTGAGGAAGGTGCCTAGTATAGACCTTTTTCTCCCCAAAAATGTCAGCAGAGAAGAAAAATAGAGATATAGAACAATTACAGGCACACATAGTGTAATCTAGTGAGAGTTAAAGGAAAAGGAGTCTCAGGAATATTTATAGGCAGCAGCTAAGAAGCCAGTAGGAAGGGAGAAATTGTAATTAGAGTGGAGATGATGGTGGGAGCAATCTGATAGGAAGGCAAAAGAGGATGAGATGGTAGAGGGATTGGCCTTGGCAAGCCAAAGGGCCATCTCATGATCAGAAACCAAAGTGAAGGAGGAGAGAGTGGGAGATTGATATCAGAGAGATGTGAGGTGAGGAGGAAGAGGGAACTCTTATTGAATGACTTGTGGGGTGTGTGTGTGTGTGTGTGTGTGTGTGTGTGTGTGTGTGTGTGTGTGTGTGTGTGTATGTGTGAAGTACGAGATGAGGTCCTCGGCAGAGAGGTTGGGGTTATGGAGTGGGGTGGGAGTCTTAAAGAGAGAAGAAAAGGCTCAGAATACCTATTGTGATTGGCATAAAGAAATTTGGTAAGTTTCTAGATTGTATGCAATTCAGTAATATATTTATGTTATAAATTAGTCAGGTATACATAGAGTGCCTACTGCAAGCTTAGCATTTTGTCGGGTGCTGTAGGGAATTATAGATGCATAAGACATGGTTAGTCCCTTAAAGCAGCATAAAAGAGCTTGGGAAGATATTCCATACACAAAACAATTAGTGACTAATACAATTAAATATATTTAAGTGCTAAATCATGTGTTGAAAACAGTAAGTTCTGAGGAGGAGATTGGGACAAGAGTTGAAAGAGTCAGCAAGCCTAGCTACATGGGAGAAATTCACATTTGAGCTTGGCCTTGAAAGGTAGGCATCATTTACATTAAGTGGAAGGTATTCAGGCAAGAACCAGATAATCAAGGGTAAAGCTACAAGAATGAGAATCCTATCTTTGTGATGTAATGTGGAGACCAACAATGACTGCAGTTTGAATGTGTCTTGGGGACTAGGTCGGACAAGATTGGCTATGGAGGAGGAATGCAGATGGATTTAGACTTAATAGAGTAAGAAACTAAGAGCCATTGAGGAAGTTTACCATAGGTTTTTATGTAAGATAAGTTCATCTGGCAGTAGTACATAGGATGCATAAAATCAAGCATAAACCAACATTAGGGAGGACATTGTAGTAATCCTGCTGTGATACAATGAAGGCCTGGAATACATGCTTCCATTGGGAATGAAGGAGGAGGGAGGGATTCAAGAGACATTTTAGCAAAAATAAAATCAATAGGACTTGATGATTGACTTGACTGCATATGGAGGAGGAATCAACAGGATGAATCAAAGATGACTCTCAGGGTTTTTAGCCTGGATAATTATAGGAGTGTTTGTTAGTGGTGACAGCAACTGGGAAGTCAGGAAAGTGACTGAGCTGATTTGGAAGAGAAGATGATTAGTTCAGTTTTGAACATTCTGAGTTTATGGTGACCGTGGGACATTCAGATGTAAATGTTCAGTAAGCAATTAGAGATTGAAGACATGAATTTTGTCAAGAGAACATTACCGAAGGTAGAGATTGAGGATATTGTCAGATGCTCAGTCTCCTTTTGTGTTCTCATCCCAAATTCCATTCACATTTTTTTTTTTAAAAAGTAGTATTTGGCTGATTATATGACAAGACAGGTAAAAAATAATTCAGAAACACTTAATCATGAATTTGCAAAACTACTATCAATCAAATCTGCCTCTGTTTTACAGAAAGAAATCCTAGAGCAGCAACAGCGTGAAAGATATGATACCAGTTTCCATGGAGTGTGTATGTTTTGCAGTGAAGAATTCACAGGAAACAGGTTTGAGTTTTTTGCATCTTTAAATGATCACTTTTTTTAAAATTTGCAAACTCTTCAAAGTGTGTGTGTGTGTGTGTGTGTGTGTGTGTGTACTGACCCAAAGCACTAAACCTTATGGTCTGACTCAATAGAACTCTTCAGCAGCATCTGCTGGAAGTCAAGCAAGTATATCCTGAGTATAACTTATTTTGTTGGCCTATATTCTCTCTCCCCTCTTTTTTTCTTTCTTTTCTTAAAAAAAAAAAACAGCTGTAAGGAGATAACAAAACACTTAATGATCTGGTTTCTAAAACTCTGTGATTTGACAAAGATTTGTAGAGTTATACATATCACATAGCCAGCAAGATGGTGTTCTTTCCTGACAATTTCTCCAATCTCAAAACCTAAAAAGAAAGGAATTGTGTATGGGGTAGAGAGTTGTTGAATCCAAAGGATAAGAAGAAAGAACCATCCCCTTCCCAAATAGGTTTAAAAAATGAATTGATACTAATATTTAGACTTCTCGTTCAACATGTCTCAGTCTACACTGCTACCCACTGCAGTGAGCACAAACAAATTCCCAGGAATATACCTGAGTTCTGGCTGTAGGAATTCTCTAGATCAGAACCAACATCACCACCCCTACTCCTCATCTGTCGCCAACCTAACAAGAGTCAGGTCCAGACACCGATTTCTGATTAGCCACACAAAGGAAAGATATAGTGACCAGATGATGACACTCAGGCTGGGTGGGAAATGAACACTATACTCAGAAACACAGACCCAGAGGGGAACAAACAACAGGCCTGAGGGAAAGGGCACTGGAAACTCAGCTGGGGCCAGTACTTTCCATTCCCTTCTTCTCCCAAAAGTTACTCAGAGCAAAGCCAGCCAAACAGTGTATCCTCCAACTTGAGAAAGTTTGAGGAAGGCCAGCACCTAAGCCTCAAGGGTTTTATGTAGCTGTGCAAGGGGAAAGGGGACAAGAATGGGAAGAGAATCCAGATACAAGTGAGGGAGAATACAAGGGAAAGGCTAAAAGACCAAAAGATCTATGGAGAGCCTGAATAATTACCTAGCTCACAAGTAAATAAACCAACAGAAGAAAGGATGTGTAAAACCTTAAAAGAGAGGAACCAGGCTCTTTGAACAAGTATTATAATATGAAGGAAAATTAATCAAATTGAAAGGGGCAGCTAGGTGGAACAGTGGATAGAGCACTGGGCCTGTAGTCAGGAAGACTCATCTTCCTGAGTTCAAATCCAGCCTTCGACACTAACCGTGTGACCCTGGGCAAGTCATGTAACCCATTTGCCTTAGTTTCCTCATCTGTATGAACTGGAGAACAGAATGGCAAACCACTCCAGTCTCTTTGCCAAGAAAACCCCAAATAGGGGCACAACAAGTCAGACAAGACTAAAAAACAACTGAACAACAATAACCTTTTAAAAGAGAAAGAATCGGGGGCAGCTAGGTGGCGCAGTGCATAGAGCACCGGCGTTAGAGTCAGGAGGACCTGAGGTCAAATCCAGCCTCAGACACTTGACACTCACTAGCTGTGTGACTGTGGGCAAGTCACTTAACCCCAATTGCCTAAGAAAGAAAAAGAGAGAGAGAGAGAGAAAGAAAGAGAAAAGAAAGAAAAGAAAGAGAGAAAGAGAAAGAATTAGGTGAACTCAGAGCATGGAACAATACCAGAAAGATTCAAAAGAGAAATAAAACTCTTAAAAAAATAAACTAGTAATGAATTTAAGTCAGAAATGAGAAACCTCAACATAGAATTTAAAAATAAAGATATTTTTGAGCCCATGTAAATATCAAAGTCTAATATCTTGTCAAGGAAATCTCACTTTATTGTCATTGCTCTGAGGCTGTAACTGTTCAGCATTGAGAGAGGAGACTAAGTAGATTCTTGGTGAAAGGATTTTGACTAAATTCAGGATTCTTTCTGACACAGCAAGAATGGAGTTTAAGTTGGTCTTTTTAAATATTTCAAAAAAACAACCTTGAAGTCTTGAAGATGATGAAAAGAATTGAAAATGCTTTTTTTTTTTTTTTAAAGGGAGTAGGATTGGGGGACTAGCTGAAAATCTTTTGGCTTATTGAACCAATAGAGACTTACTTGAGGAATAAAATTTTAGAAGTAGAAGAAACCTTAATACTAGAAGGACCAGAATTTAAGAATACTTTGAAGGACCACACTGCATCAATTGATGCAATGATTTTTTTTTAATCTATGAAAAAGAGATAGTGGGCTAAAAATTTTTATTTCAGAGTTTTAAAGACAATCTGTTGATTGACATGCCAGGCCCTTCAAGCATTAAAGATTACTGAGTTTGTTTTACAGGTGATGAATCTGATTCCATAATCTTCTTGCCATATTCATTGGGAGTGGGTCTGATCAAATATAATTGAACTAATCAGAAGTCTGAGGTTAACATGAAAATAAACTTTTAAAAGCCTCCAAAAAATAAATCCATGTTTTGTGTTGAGGGGATTGTCTAGATGGCTATCTGGAAAACTATACCAAGCTAGATGATTTTTAAGGCCTCTTATCTAAATTGCTAGCACCAAACTTCTGAATACTTTTTTTTTCATTTAGTAATTTAAATATTATAATGTAAGGAAGCTTAAAAGCAAACATAAATGCACAATTGTAGGTACACAAACATGGATCCATGTACCACCATCAAATTGTAAGCTCCTCTATATTTTCTTCCCCTATGCAAGATAAGGCAGGGTGGAAAGGATTCAGGGGGAGGCTCTAGGGCATAGTGTGGTGTTCTGTAAGTACAGCACCCTACCCCATTTAAAACAATACAGGCTTTAGAGGCAGAGAACAAAGAAACAGGAAATACTGGTACAGAGAAATTAAGGAGAGCTAGATCATACCCAATTAAAATTTAGACAAGAAATTTGATTCAAATTTTAGTGTGTCAAGAGAGCACAATGTCCGGGGTTCCATGCTCTGTCAAAAACACTGCCATTGTTCACTGGGCGCTCAGAACCTCAGAGTCATCAGAGAACATTGGTCTCCCTTTTCCTTGTCTCCCACATCCAGTCCATCAGCAAATTCAGTTGTTGTCAACTTTGCAACGTCTTTCTAATGTCTCACCACCTCATCCTTTCACTGCCACTACCCTCATCATCTCTGAACTGAAATGTCAAAATAGTTTCCTAATCTATCTTGATCTAACCATTGTGCAGATCTCCTCATACTACTCCACTCTTCCAAAGCCTTTAGTACCTTTTTCATCATACTGCCATTCAGAATTCCTTACAATCTATCTCCGTTCTCTCTTTCTAGCTTTATCTCATATTACATATTCTACATTCTAGCCAAACCCAACTATCTGCCAGCACCACCGTCCCTTCATTCTCTCTGTACCTGACATTCCCTATCTGCCGGTAATCTTTCCTTTGTCTAATACCACTTTGTATTCTTCATGTTTGTATTCTGATTTGTGTTATATTTAACATTGGAAATGTGTTATCTCTTCTCTTTTAGACTGTAAGTTCCTCAAGGGCAAAAAACTATTTTGTATCTATCTTTATATCTCTCCTAACACTTAGAACAAAAAAGTTAAATGAATAACTGGATAAGTGCAAGCCAATTAGCTCTAGCAGTAAGAGTCTATTCCATTGTCATTTATTAGATACTTAATCCTGCCAGCCATCTCAAAATTCATGCTAATATTAACAGTGGGGACGATGTAATGTTCATATGCCTCAATCCCAGCCCATTAATACCTCTACCAGAAAATTATACATCCTCTTTTCACATACAAAGAATGAAACATTTTTTTAATTTTAGTCTTGGTCCACTGAACCAATTACTGTAACATTCAGAGACTATTATTTTGTCAATTTTCTCACCAGTAAGTCAATAAGTATTTCTTAAATGCTTAATATGTAACTGGGCTGTTGTGCTAGCTGTTGGGAACACAGAAGCAAAAACTAAGCAGTGCCTGCTCTCAAGGCTCTTAACATTCCATCATATGTAAGAAACTGAAAGGTTGTACTGGATGACTGCTTAGTTCCCTTCCAGCTCTAAATCTGTTACCAAAAGATAACATTTGGGTTGCACTTCCTTAATCTTTTTTTTTTTAATTTTTTTTAAAGTTTTTAACAAGTGTTTTTAAAACTTTGGGTTACAAATTTTCTCCCTTCCTCCCTCCCCACCCTCATTGAAAAGGCAAGCATCTCGATACGGGTTATAGATGTGCAGTCATGCAAAACACTCCCATAGCAGTCCTGCCATGAAAATCCAAGTATACTTCCCTTCATCCTGTTCTACCCCCAATTCACTCTATTCTCTCCCTTGACCCTGTCCCTCCTCAGAAGTGCCCACCCCCGACTACCCCCTCCCTCAATCTGCCCTCCCCTCTATCAACCCCCTGTTCTCTTGTCCCCTTTCCCCCTTATTTTCCTGTAGAGTAAGATAGATTTCCATACCCCATTGTGTATGTTGTTCCCTCCTTAAGCCAAATCCTATGAGAATAAGATTCACTCATTCCCTCTCACCTTTCCCCATTTCCCCTCCACTGTAAAAGTCTTTTCTTGTCTGTTACATGTGAGATATTTTACCTCATTCCACTTCTCCCTTTCTCCTTCTCCCAGTATAATCTTCTCCCACCCCTTAATTTTATTTTCCATATATCCCTTCATCTTCAACTCACCCTGTGCCCTCTATCTTTCTATACAAACATATAATTTTTTCCCCTCCCACTACCCTAATACTGACAAAGGACTCATGAGTTACAAATATCATCTTTCCCTACAGAAATGTAAACAGTTCAACCTTAATAAGTCTCTTATGATTTCTCTTTCCTGTTTACCTCTTCCATGTTTCACTTGAGTCTTGTATTTGAAGGTCAGATTTTCTATTCAGCTTTGGTCTTTTCCACAGGAATGCTTGAAAGTCCTCTATTTCATTGAATGACCATTTTTTACCCTGAAGGATTATACTCAGTTTTGATGGGTAGGTGATTCTAGGTTGTACTCCTAATTCTTTTGCCCTCCGGAATATCATACTCCATGCCCTCCGGACCCTTAATGTAGAAGTTGTTAAATCTTGTGTTATCCTGATTGTGTTTCCACAATACTTGAATTGTTTCCTTCTGGCTGCTTGCAGTATCTTCTCCTTGACCTGGGAATTCTGGAATTTGGCTACAACATTCCTAGGAGTTTTCCTTTGGAGATCTCTTTCAGGAGGTGATTGGTGGATTCTTTCCATTTCTATTTTGCCCTCTGGTTCTAAAATATCAGGGCAGTTTTCCTTGATAATTTCTTGAAAGACAATGTCTAGGCTCTTTTTTTGATCATGGCTTTAAGATAGTCCAATAATTTTTAAGTTCTCTCTCCTGGATCTATTTTCCAGGTCAATTGTTTTTCCAATGAGATATTTCACATTCTCTTCTATTTTTTCATTTCTTTTGAGTAGTGTTATGGTGCCTTGATTTCTCAAATGGTCCCTTTCTTCCAATTTCTCCATTCTAATTTTTAAGGAAGTATTTTCTTCAGTAAGCTTTTGGACTTCCTTTTCCATTTGGCTAAGTTTGCTTTTAAGGGCATTCTTCTCCTCATTGGCTTTTTGGATCTCTTTTGCCATTTGGGTTAGGCTATTTTTTAAGGTGTTATTTTCTTCAGTATTTTTATGGGTCTCCTTTAGCACCACTCTCAGTTTTTCCTCTACTTCTCTTACTTGCTTCTCAAAATCCTTTTTGAGCTCCTCTATGGCCTGGGACCAGTTCATATTTTTCTTGGAGGCTTTGGAGGTAGGAGCTTTGGCTTCATTGTCTTCTTCTGGTTATATGTTTTGATCTTCTTTGTCATCAAAGTAAGATAATATAGTCTGACTCTTTTTGCGCTGCTTGCTCATGATCCTGGCCAATTACTTGAGTTATATACTCTTTGTTAAGGTAGGAATCTGTTTCCAGTGTGGAGAATGTACTGTCCCAAGCTTCAGGGGTTTTGTTCAGAAATACTTCTAGGGACCTGTAATTTTTCAGTTCTTCCAAGGTGGTATGATCCAGGGCGAGGTGTTTACTCCTTTCCTGGCCTGTGCTCTGGTCTATGAGCACTCTTTTCTGTCTTGGAACTGTGAGCACAGTTTCCTCTCCACAGCTACTACAAGCTCCACCACACCAGCGCTCCTCCTCGCCTTAGGTCCACTACCCAGAACTGTGACCCAGATCCAAGCATGAGCAAAGCAAGAGAATCCTGCACCAGCAGAGAGATCCCTGCAATCCCCCTCTGATCAGCCACTTAATTCCCTCTCTGCCTGTGGGCCGGGAGCTCTGAAGGCAGCCGCTGCCCTGAGGGCACACTCGGGACTTGCTGCTGAGATCTAGCTCCTTCTGTCACCACAGTCACAGACTTTTCCCACTGACCTTCTAAGTTGTCTTTGGCATTGCTGGGTTGAGAAGTCTGGAAACCGCCACAGCTGTCCTCGATTCAGTCCTCTGAGGCCTGCTCCAGGGTTGCTGTGGCCTGCGCGCCCACACCAAACTGCGCTCCTCTTTCAGCCTGGTACGATATACCTTTCCGCTCAACCATCCAGGTTGTCTTGGGCTGGAAATTTGTTTCACTCTGTCTTTTTGTGGGTTCTGCTGCTTTAGAATTTGTTTAGAGCCATTTTTTATGGTATTGGGAGGGGTTTGGGGGAGAGCTTAAGCAAGTCACTGCTTTTACTCCGCCGTCTTGGCTCTGCCCCTGCACTTCCTTAATCTAAGGAGCCACGTGACATTCAATCACTCAGTATCAAACTGGTATCTCTAAGTAGTTGCAATGACGTTTT
Source organism: Vombatus ursinus (assembly GCF_900497805.2). Lineage (NCBI taxonomy): Eukaryota > Metazoa > Chordata > Mammalia > Diprotodontia > Vombatidae > Vombatus > Vombatus ursinus. The sequence goes on along the minus strand of NW_020954608.1, from coordinate 3,443,366 downwards.
CATTCCATGGGCTGAGTTTTCCCATGGATAGATGTGGTAGTTGAATCTTTAATCCAACAAACATTAAGCATATTATTAAGTGTTCATATCACTACAAGGAACTAAAAGAGGCACAAAGATAGATTAAACATGGTCCCTACTTTTAAGGCACTTAATATCTAAGGGACGAGGCGGACAGGTTTCAAAATGATCTGAAAGATGACATCGACATCTAAGTATTGAGAATTTGAGACTGTGGGTTCACATCCTTCCTAAGATAGGCATTAGTGGTCAGTCAACAAGCATTTATTCACTATCTACTAGCTGCTAAGTGATGAGAATACAAGCAAAGGTAAAAGAAAGTCCCTGCTGTCATGGAGTTCACAATCTAATGAGGGAGACTACATGGAAACAACCAGGTACAAACAAGCTGTATATAGTATAAATTGGAGATAATCGACAGAGGAAGGCACTAGCGTTAAAGGGGACTGGGAAAGCCTTGTAGAAGACATAATTTTAGCTGGAACTTGAAGGAAGTCAGGAGGTAGGGAAGAAGAGGGAAAGGATTCTAGGCATGCAGGATAGCCAGTGAAAATGCCTAGAGTCAAGAGATGGAGTGTCTTGGTCAAGGGACAACAGGGAGGCCAATGTCACTGAATCACAGAGTATATGGTGGAGTGTCGTGTGTTAGAAGATTGGAAAGGTAGGAAGAAGCCAGGTTATGAAGGCCTTTAAAGGCCAGAGGATTTTAGGGGGAAGAGGAAAGGAATAAACATTTATATAACTCCTACTATGTGCCAGACACTGTGTTAAGTGCTTTTTACAAATATTATCTCATTTGATCCTCACACCAACTCTGCAAGGCAGGTGCTATTATTATTATTTTCATTTACAGTTGGGGAAACTGAGGCAAACAGAGGTTAAAATCACTTGCCCATGGTGACAAAGCCAATAAGTGTCTAAAGCTGGATTTTAACTCAGGTCTTCTTGACTCTAGGCTCAGAGCTCTATCATACTCTACCACCAACTGAATTCAATTTTATGTTTGATCCTAGAACTAATAAGTAGACACTGGAGTTTTGTTTATTTGTTTTTAAGGTACTTAATAGGGGATGATGGAGTCAGACTTATACTTTAGGAAGATCACACTTTAACAGCTGAGTAGAGGATGGACTAGAGTTTTTTATTGGTGCAAAACTCCGTATTTTTTGGAATGCATGGTATAGGGTGAATAACACCAGTCTTCTAGTCACAAGCATGGTATTCAGGACCCATCTCCACTAGTTTCTTATGCAAGTCATTGAACCTCTCAGAGTTTCATTTCTTCCTGTAACAAATGGTAACAGTATGTGCTTAATAAACTGAAGCAACTTCTTTTCCAAATGGTCATGTCACTTTCTGCACATCAAAATCCCTCACCACTGAGAATTAAATAAATATTAAAGTTACTGGCAGGACAACCTAATTACCTTAGGTTGTTAGTACAAGGCAGCCAATAATAAAACTGACATAAATTGACATTTACATTGCTTAAGGTGAAAGATCCCAACAAGTCAGCTTTGACCACTTACAATGCTCGACTTCTCATTTCTACCACATAGTCCTATCATTCATTTATCTCAAGATATCAAGTTCCATCTCTTCCCAAGAAGAATTTTCTTTCTTTATCCGTTTTATAAGGCAAAAGGTCAGAACAATTCACTAAACAAATAAGTACTCTTCATCCCCTTTCCTTGTATCTCACTCAGACTCTCCAGCCTTGGCAAGGAAGTAGTCTCAGCCACAAATGACAATTAAAACTGCCAATTCCTAAAGCCGATTAGCAAGGCAGTAACAATAGCTATATCTCGTCTCCATGAGAGAGGCTACTGAAGCTGGTATTATACCTCCAACATGTGCCTTTATAAGGTTAAGGGAATCAAATGAGAACATATGTCAAGTACTTTGTAACCATAAAGTACTAAACGTGAATTGTTATTGATATTCTATTTACTAGATATACTATTTCCTCTGATAATTTCCCACTAAAATGAGAGAACTATGTAATGAAATCTTACCTTTGTCTCTCCTTAGCAGAGGAGTAAAAAAATCTTTCAGCATCAGTTACTACCCAGATTTCTTAAAATTTCATCTTTCCTTTAGAAGTTCTATGTGTTGGGGGGGAGGCGGGGAGTTCAATGTTGAATGAGAAACTAGAACCCAGCTTATTTGAGCAGCTCCACACAGGTCAGGTTCATTATGAGTCCTGACAGCCCTCCATTCTCAAACCAGGCTATAACTGCTTCTTCTCTTATCTGTGTAATTTGTAAAGATCCAAAAAATACAGTGAAATGCTAGCATTTCAGCCCAGTGGAAGGAAAAGAGAGACAAATGAAGAGGAAGAGGGCTAAGAGGCAGCTAAGTTTAAACGAAGTAAGTGATAATTGTTCTCATCTCTAGACCTCAGTCAAAGGAAAGCAGTCATTAATTTAACCTTTTATTGGCCCAAAGCTCATTTTATCAGGAGCATAAAATGTGAACAGGGAAATAAAAATAACATGGAAGATGGGAACAACTATTTAAGGAAATAATTTTCTTAAAGAGCTGAGATGGCAGACTAAAATCAAGGATTCTCTTGAGCTCTCCCCCAAATCCCTCCAAATACCTGCAAAAAAATGTCTCTAAACAAATTCTAGAGCAGCAGAACTATACGGGCCGCACGCCGGCCCTCTGCCAGT